>NC_089978.1:36011347-36320514 GCF_036417845.1 Apteryx mantelli
TAATAAAAATATGTCTTCTGATATTTTGCCCTTTAAAAACACAGTCTCTTTAACATTTTTCCCCTCAGCTTTTTGTCTTGAAATGTCTTGCCCAGGTATTCCTGATACTTGGATAGCTCTATTTCATCACTTTTCTATTGCCATTTTCTCTACATACTTCCTCTCCTAAACTTCCATCACTTCTTTCCTAAACACCGCTTTTGTGACTTGCTACTTTCAGTTTTGCATTAGCTTTCTTACTATCTTCTCTACTTGGAGCAGCCACCCATCCCTTCTGGGTAAAGCTCACTATCACTTTTGCAAATCTCATTTATTTCACAAGATACTCCAGTACTCCTATCACTCACAGTGTGTGTCTTTTTTGAAGAATTGTTCTCCAGTGAGGTGTAATTAAGCAGAACAGTACTTCAAGATAAATTCAGATAACTCAATAGAAGGATGTATAAACATACAGTTTGGGTTGATGATGGGGCTGTAGAATATAGTTACAACATGCTAGTTGGCACATGGAAAAAAAAGTCTTTTTCTCCCGTTGAAGACAAACTTCTTTAGGCTCTATACAGGACAGCCTTGGCTGCAGTGACCATGAGATGGTGGAGTCCAGGATCCTGCGAGGAGGCAGCAGGGCACTAAGTAGGATTGCAACCCTGGACTTCAGGAGAGCAAACTTTGGCCTCTTCAGGGACCTACTTGGAGGAATCCCATGGGTTAGGGCCCTAGAAGGAAGGGGGTCTGAGAGAGCTGGTTAATATTCAAGGATCACTTCCTCCAGGCTCAAGATCGGTGCATCCCTATGAGTAGGAAGTCAAGCAAAGGAGGCAGGAGACCTGCGTGGATGAGCAAGGAGCTCCTGGCAAAACTCAACCAGAAGAAGGAAGTATACAGAAAGTGGAAAGGGGGACAGGCCACTTGGGAGGAATACAGGAACGTTGTCAGAGTATGTAGGGATGTGACGAGGAAGGCTAAGGCCCGTTTGGAATTAAATCTGGCGAGAGATGTCAAGGAAAACAAGAAGGGCTTCTTCAAATACATCAGTAGCAAGAGAAAGACTAGGGAAAATGTGGGCCCTTTGCTGAATGGGGTGGGTGCCCTGGTGACGAAGGATGCAGAGAAGGCAGAGTTACTGAATGCCTTCTTTGCTTCAGTCTTTACTGCTCAGGCCGGCCCTCAGGAACCCCAGATCCTGGAGGCAAGAGAGAAAGTCTGGAGAGAGGAAGACTTTCCCTTGGTCGAGGAGGAGTGGGTTAGAGATCATTTAAGCAAACTTGACACCCACAAATCCATGGGCCCTGATGGGATGCACCCACGAGTGCTGAGGGAGCTGGCGGATGTCATTGCTAAGCCACTCTCCATCATCTTTGAAAGGTCATGGAGAACAGGAGAGGTGCCTGAAGACTAGAAGAAAGCCAGTGTCACCCCAGTCTTCAAAAAGGGCAAGAAGGAGGACCCAGGGAACTACAGGCCAGTCAGCCTCACCTGCATCCCTGGAAAGGTGATGGAGCAGCTCATCCTGGAGGCCATCTCCAAGCATGTGGAGGACAAGAAGGTGATCAGGAGTAGTCAGCATGGCTTCACCAAGGGGAAATCATGCTTAACCAACCTGATAGCCTTCTATGATGGAATGACTGCCTGGGTAGATGAGAGGGAGAGCAGTGGATGTTGTCTACCTTGGCTTCAGCAAGGCTTTTGACACTGTCTCCCATAGCATCCACATAGACAAGCTCAGGAAGTGTAGGCTAGATGAGTGGACAGTGAGGTGGATTGAGAACTGGCTGAATGGCAGAGCTCAGAGAGTTGTGATCAGTGGTGCAGAGTCTAGTTGGAGGCCTGTAGCTAGCGGTGTCCCCCAGGGTTCAGTCCTGGCTCCAGTCTTGTTCAACTTCTTCATCAGTGACCTGGATGAAGGCACAGAGTGCACCCTCAGCAAGTTTGCTGACGATACAAAACTGGGAGGAGTGGCCGATACGCCAGAGGGCTGTGCTGCCATTCAAAGAGACTTGGACAGGCTGGAGAGGTGGGCGGAGAGGAACCTCCTGAAGTTCAACAAAGGCAAGTGCAGGGTCCTGCACCTGGGGAGGAATAACCCCATGCACCAGGACAGGTTGGGGGCTGACCTGCTGGAAAGCAGCTCTGTGGAGAAGGACCTGGGAGTGCTGGTGGACGCCAAGTTAAGCATGAGTCAGCAATGTGCCCTTGTGGCCAAGAAGGCCAATGGTATCCTGGGGTGCATCAGGAAGAGTGTTGCCAGCAGGTGGAGGGAGGTGATTTTCCCCCTCTACTCAGCCCTGCTGAGGCCGCATCTGGAGTACTGCGTCCAGTTCTGGGCTCCCCAGTACAAGAGGGATGTGGCACTACTGGAGCAAGTCCAGCGAAGGGCCACAAAGATGATTAGGGGACTGGAGCATCTCTCTTATGAGGAAAGGCTGAGAGAGCTGGGCCTGTTCAGCCTGGAGAAGAGAAGGCTGAGAGGGGATCTTATCAACGTGTACAAGTATCTGAAGGGAGGGTGTCGAGAGGATGGGACCAGACTCTTTTCAGTGGTACCAAGCGACAGGACGCGAGGCAACAGGCACAAACTGAAACACAGGAAGTTCTGTCTGAACATGAGGAAAAACTTCTTCACTGTGAGGATGACAGAGCACTGGAACAGGTTGCCCAGAGAGGTGGTGGAGTCTCCTTCTCTGGAGATATTCAAAACGCGCCTGGATGCAATCCTGTGCAGTGTGCTCTAGGTGACCCTGCTTGAGTAGGGGGGTTGGACTAGATGATCTCCAGAGGTCCCTTCCAACCTCAGCGATTCTGTGATTCTGTGACTGTTTATGGTTAGAGGGCTCTAGAAATAGACTGAAATAAAAAAGGATAAACAGTGCTATGGAATTCCATAAAAACAATTTTTGAGTATAGAAAAATCAGAAATTTCTATTTCATGGGTGGCATTTGAAATACCTTGTAAAGAACCCAGTTTTTATAATACCATGGTAAAATTTATCAGACTGTTAAACAAGGATTACTGTGTTGTTAGTTAACACTATTGGATTCCAGAGTAAAATAAGAGAAAGTTTACAAAAAATCTGTTTGCTACTAAACTTCTAGATATTTTGTGGGAAAAAATTAATGCAATCAGAAGCCTGTTGGTTCACAAGTATTTTATTAGAAAATGTGCTTGAATATGCACCTCATCTTCTATAGCCCTAGGTGTTTCTGCAGGTTGGTAACTAGCTAGCATCAATATCATTAAACATGCTAACTGGAAATATTTCTGACTTTGTAGTTTTTATGGTGGCGAAATGCTGGATTATAAATCTAGAGCAGTTAAGCATTCTGCACTTGTCTTTTAGTTAACTGCCTTGTAAGGGAAATGAACAGTATTATTGCTTTCTTTGGGAGAAATACAGAGGTGATTCAGTGTCAGATGAAGGTAAACATTCTCGGCCCTTTCAGAAATGTGTCTGACAGCTTGTACCTTGATATTGCTTAGAATTTAGGTTGAAGACTCTCTAGATCCACTTCAACTAGCCTCTGGAAATGGCAGCTGAATATCTTGAGGCTCTGAGTTTCTAGTGAGCTATCAAATCTGTAGGAAACTGTCTGGTGATGACAGACGTCATCAGTTCTTGGATTGGCCCATATCAACTGTCACTTCATATAATTAGTTACAAAACAAATAATGTGCATGTATTTATAATAAAAATAGAAAATCAATAATGAATGGGTGTTGCAATGGAATAGTATCTGTTATGTTCTGAAGTAGAGAGATATATACTTACCAATGAAATGTCCTTGGTAGTGGCTATAATTAAGACATAAAGAAGAAACGGCTGGAGTGGAGAAAACTGTGAGAAGAGCTTTAAAATTAGTATAACCAACATTTTTACTAATATGTAGTATTATGTAATAAATTAAAGGGAGTGAATAAATAATAGACAAAAATGAAAATTCAAATTCAGTCTAAATACAATTTCAGAAATATTCTAAATGATTTATGAATCTAACCTCTATTTTTAAAAACTGATTTCTAATGAGACATAAGTGCCAAAATCATGAAGTAATTTTGGAAATTTTTATTTTCAATAGTTTATAAGGCAAATAGGGGGGAAGTACACTGTGATATAGTATATAACATTGTGTTATGAAGTATAATTGATTTAGGCATATATTATGAAAGACTACCTCAGCCCCTTTCCCAACAAACAGGAACATAAAAGAAATAAAAGCACTATTAAATGTGGTTTATTTGATTTTTTTACTTTCTTGAAATATTAAAAGTTCTGCTGATCTAACAGTGTACATATTCAAAGAGATTGAAGCATTTTTTAAATATCAGAGAATATTTTCCATATTAGAGGCAGTGAGCTGATACCACAAGTGATTTTAAAATCACACATTTTTTGCCTTGTACTTGAAGATGATGCAGGGAGATAGAAAACAGAATTAGGAGAAGTTTTTTTCCTTAAACATCCTTTCTAACATCTGTATTTGCTTGCTCTACCACTGATTCACATGGAAGGGTCAGCCTGACCTTAAGAATTAGATTGCTTATGGAGGTTATAAATCTTTCTTCTTAACCTTTTTTACTGTACCTCATTGAGAGGTTTTATATTCTTGGGTGTAATTGTTAAATTTTATGAACTATTTTTGGACCATAAAACGGAAACTCTTAACTGAAAGGCAGCCATGATTAGATTTAATAAGGTTTTAAGAAAAGTATTTGCTTATAAATTATTCAAAATGTTGGCTCCCTCTTCTTACCTACTTCTTAATATTTGGAGTCAATCAGGACCTAGAAAAGAGTGAGCACTGGAAAAAGGTGCTATATACTAACTCTCAGTTACCATGTACACACAACTAGCTGTATTAAATGTGGGGTTATATGATTTTAATGCTGTAACTGATAATTTGGGGTAGACTCTGCTTGGCCTCTCTCCAGGACTCTGCTCATTTACGAAGCATCTTGCTTCTTCTCCATGTGCAGTGAAGAAACTTTCATCTGCCAAGGATTCTCAATCGCCCCCTTTCCTGCAAGATAAGTTCCAGCACAGAAATCCTGAATTTCATTTACCTTGCCAGGATGGTTTTCTAGTTGTTGTTTGCCCAGGACACTGGCTCCAACTTGTAAAACATGCATCAGTGTTATCTTGCCTAATATTAAACTTTAAGTTCTTACTGCTTTCACCTTGCTTCATGTGCTTTCATGATGCTGCTAGAAAGGTGAAAATGTGAGCCCTGTGTACTTGGGGGCCCATAAGGGAACTATATAGAAATCAAAGACAGACTGGACAACTTTCTTAGAAAACTTAGAAATTTTTTAGAAACTTCGATATCCTCCAAATAAACATAACTCAGAATCAACTATTTGTGTATATTCCTAATTGTGTGAACCCTGGAAAGCCTCATCATTTTGAGGCTTCCTGTCATTACTTTTGCCCTTTCTAATGTGAGCAAAGTAGAAAGAAATCAAGAGTGGTTCTTCACAAAAATTTGAAGCCTAAGTTTCTTTAAACAGCAAGAGTCAACAGAAGAAAAAATGTTAAAGCTTTTTAGAAGACTTGAAGCAAGAACATGTGCCGCGTTAGACTATAAAATCCTTCTTAGCACTGATGAGAGTAATAGATAAATGTAAAAATGTAAGCTTCCAGCTGCTCTGCACAAAAACATCGTAAGAAAGTATCGTGGACTTTGGACTGTTGGCTCCTTTGATGTGATCAAAGAGAAAAGATTAATTTTACTTCTCTTACCATCAAATTAGTAGCTGATTAGACACAAGAATAGTTTTGCTGGAGTACAAGCATTCTATATCTGTTATTTAAGCATTTAGTTTTGCATCTGTTTGGAATTTGGTTTTACTGTCAACCTGCTTTTTAAATTTCAGTTACAATGATTTCTCCTCCTTGCAGTTACTACTTTTGTGTAGATTGTACTACAACATTTATCCTTCTGTTTCCAATGCGAGCTTGGTTTATGTCTCAAGATTTTTTTTATTTGTTTGTATTGGGTGATGAAGAAACTTGTAATAGAAAGTCCAGTTTTCTAAGCAGCTTAAGTTCTGACTAGGAGGGTGTGAAATTCAGTGGCCTACATCTTATAGTAGCTTCTGCTAATATAAATAGTTTTATGTGCTAAAGACGCTGGATTATGTGCTAGATTTATGTGCTAGATTTTATGAGCTAAAGGCACTGGATTAATACATACATCAAGCTTTTGGGATCATATGATGTTGTCTGATCTTAGCTTTCATTAAAATATACTTCTAGTCTTTAACACGTGAGCTTAAGAAAAGGAAAAAAGAGAACAAGATTTACATGTAATTTATTCTCATCTGAAATCTTAGGCAGCTAAAGAGAACTGCAGAAATACTGTGAAGAGTCACCTAGTGTGAACTCAAGATCTGGTGTTGCACAGCCATGAAAGCTGCCACCTCTATTCTACTGAGGCTCACTTGGCTTTAAGTTGTGTAGCCAAAAAGAGCAACTGGCGACAGGAACTCTCCGAAATAATTATCTGCCATCCTCAGTTGTGCTCCTAATTGCTCTGATAGCAACCAAAGCCTCCCTCTTTAAGAGGTAGCCTCTTTAAGAAAAATCGAATGTGCAAAGAAAGTCTATATTCCAAGCAGCACGTTTGTGTGATTCAGGAAGACACAATATTTTTTTCTCTGTCAGTACTTTCTTCATAAAGTTTGGTGTATGGTATGCTCATTGATTTACCAACAATTTCCGCAAGGTAGCATTTGGATGACCCCAGCTAGCTCTTATTCTAGATAAGTTGCAGTAATGTGTCTGGCAAAATCAAAATTGTTCAGTGGAAAAAATCCTTTTTTGTGTTAAAGATTGGTTTTCTCTTGTCTTTATAAAATTAAATAATCTAACAGATTAGTGATTCCTTGTGGGGACCCTGTTTGCACTGGCCTTAGCTAACACAGAAACGTGTCAGAATGGAGCAGTAGTTAAAGGTAAGGGAAATAAGAGGCGGCTTCAGACTTTTCATCGTTTTCAGATCAAGAAGAATAAGAACACTTTGTATAATAAGATTAAGTGTAGAACATTTCTTCTAGAACATTTCTTTCTTGTTATGATATGAATGTAAATAATTCATGGTTGTTAAGGGAAAATTTATCTTAAATATTTCCTGGCTTCATACTGTCTCAGCAATAGATCGGCCATAGGAAGTGCACAAATTGCAGCCCGCCATCTCCATCTCGACAGAGTGTCTGCCACAGGCATTCCTCTACAAAATTACAAACTTTCAGAAAGAAAAAGTACCAATTCTCTGCATGCTTACAGCAACTTGGTTACTGTCAGGTAGTGAGAGAACTGGATCCCCCTTGAGCTACCACAGATGTAGCCACTGAGGTTGTGATAAGCGAAGCTAGTCAGCCTCAACTCTGCTACCTGTAGTAGGTAGATCTGCAGTTACTTAGTTGTGTAAGAACGTTGCAGTCGCAGAAATAGAAGCTTTTGATGAGCAGGCTGCAGTGTAATCTGCATCAATAATACCGGATTATGAATGGATTTGGGGCTACCTGGAGCCTCAGTGAATCTGCAGAAGTCATGAGCCAATTAGGACACACACACGCACACAAAAAGAGAACAGTCCTGTTCACGTGTTCTCTTTTTGTGTGCCTGTGTGTATTTGTGAGCATCAAGAGAAAGTATTTCCCAAAATACTCTTCAGGGAAATTGAGACAGTTTGTTGTCCAGTAAGAGGATAGTGCCTTACAAGTCTTTACAGAGTCATGGGACAAAAGAGGGAGTGCTTTTTGGTGTATGAGAGTTGTTCTCTGTAATGTCTAAAAAGTTGAAGCTGCTTATGAATAGGCTTTGATGACTTTTCAGGGAAATAGAGCATATAGGAAGTTTCTTCTTTTTCTTTTAAATAAATCAGTAAGTGTAGTGCTTGCCTCAAGGGTTGTGCCCTTTAATTAGCCATATTAAGTCATAGTTCTCTGTGTGATATCCTTTCTTGCAGCTTCAGAAAACTTCTTTTCCCCCTTTCTAGACATCAGCATAGTCATGCTAAAGCTATTTGGCCTTGTTATGAATTTGATATTTACCACTGTCAACAGAATACTAACTGATATAGAAATTCTACTTATCTTATAATCTTACTGTTATTTTAGAAGATATTTCACTACCTTATACTGATCTTCCTATTGCTATGTTTCCTTTTGAAGAATTTACTTAAGAATTTAACTTCCTGTTAGAGTTACTATATTTGTTCGAGTGAGTGATGATTTGAAAGTGCGGTACAGGTTTTTTTTTTTAAATCTGCTACATTTTGTTTTGTGCCTTTTCTAGTCATCTAATAAATTACAGTAATCTGATGAACTTTTCTTCCTAAAATTAACTGAGTTTACATATGTTATCCTTTTTTAAATAAATGTAATTACATTGTGATCTTTAACAATTACATTAATGGAGAGATTTGGGGTAGGAATATGAGCTTACAGTGTCCCTACAAGCAATAATCTCTACAAACTGTGCATTAATCTTTTAATGTTCTTTCCCTCTTTTTTCAGCATGCATAATCAGTTTAAAATCTAATTACCTCTTTCCCCTACTGAGATCATTTACAACTACCCTTTCAGCTTTATTGACTTCAGATTTTTTAAATTCTGATTTAGAAAGTTGTTTCAGAAAGAATAACATAAGTAACCCAAGACATAGATGAACATCTAATACTGTAGAATTGTGGTGTACCTGTTCTCAGAATTGTGTTTGGTCACCTTTTCTTAAAAGAATATACAATTATGTGAGACAATTTAAATGCTGATATAGCTCTGCAGGTCTGTTTTAAAAGTGAAAGACCACTAAAAAGCAATCTCTGTAGCAGACTTGTAGAAAAAATGCTTTTAAGCTGCACTGTTGTGTTAGAGGGATCTACTAAATCCAGTGATAGATGTGTACATAGTTATGTGTTGACAGCCACAAAAAAAATAAGTAATTGTTTTTCATGATTTTGAGGCATGGATGTATATGCCTAGAATATTTTTCTTTGGTGTTGCAAAAAGCCTTATAGCACATGGTTTATGCAGCTCAGGTTGGGAAATAAATATAACAAGACATACTTTTGTTGTGCGGATTTATGTTCTGAAGCACTGAATGTGCTGGCTGGCATATAATAGGTTTCTTTGTCTTTTTTATTTTTGTTGTTGTTTTTCCCCTTTTCTTAGCACATTTTCAATCACTTCAGTATTGCAGTGCAAGGCTTACAGAAGTTCATGCAAGTTTGTGGTTTCTGTTTGCAATGTTAGCTTTTCATAAGCTGTGTGACTAGCTCTGAAATTGTCAGATTCCAGGTGTTAGAGAGCCGCCTCATTTATCCTTTTTGTAGAAGTTGATTTCAGCTTGAATTTTCCTGCTGGGTGGCTGTTATGGGGAAATAACTTAGGCTGGAATGCCGGGGTGTTTCATTTTCCTCTAAAGCTGAAGTAACAGTTTCTAGCTGTTTACTCAGTGAATTGTGTTCCTATACATAATAAGGGGAGCTATAGGAAGTTGTGTTTCTTCATTTATTGAGTTGACAATTAGGGTGAGTGAATTTCATTATTTTGTTAAAAGAAATTATGTGAAAATGTTACATCTTGTTTTAAAAGATGGATCACTTATAAGTAATTCTGTAACTTGATTTAAGATATAACTTGAATTAAACATATAATTCCTTTTGGCCTTTGTTCTGCCACCCTCAGTCATACCAGTAATAAGTACTTTTATACTCCAAATAATTCTTTAGATTTTAAACAAACATATGTCCTGCTGAGTAGTTACAATGCTCTAGCAGAAAAAATTTAGGGGCATAATTATCAGTGTATGCAGAGAAGGTCAAAAAGGCTTTACCATATCATTTTAACAGAGAAATGAGACAGCTGGTTGGCTTTACAGGTATTTCAGAATTTCCTGAGCATAGCGGTCAGATCATGCAATGCAGTGGCTGTACGATAGGTCAGCCAAAGAGGTAAAAGAAATTCAGTTGTAAATGTCAAAGCCATGCAGATTTTTTCTTTGGGATAAGATCTCCTACTCTTCATCAGGACAATACACGAGTGGATTAGTTAAACCAATAAACAACTTCAAATGGCTCTTGACCAAATAACTATTTTTCCAAATACTCTTAGAATGAGGTCACACCAGGTGTCTTTATTCATGTCAGATTGAAATATAGCCAAGAAGATACATGTATATCACAGAAATGAAGTACAAAAATCATTAGAATCTATATTCTGGTATTCTGATTTTTCTTGCAACGGGCATGAAGTTCCATTTGGAAAATAAGAGGGTGGCCAAAGCTGAACCTACTCTATCCAAGCTTGTTACCATGTGCACCAACCCTGAAAATACAAATTACCTTCGAGAGATATTCTCCTCCCCTTTCAGCCTCGGTGCAAGTGCACACCAAAGCCAGGACAGTATTCTTCAGCACTCGTCATGATGGAGTAATACCAGTGAATATGGATGTTTGGCATGTTAACTGAGGTGCTAATAGGGTATCCTATATTTGGGTTTAAGCCTGCTGCTGACTCATGTTTTAAAATACAGCAGTACAATACATTTTCCTTTCCTTAAATTTGATGACAATTAATAAAGTATAGAATGGTTCGAATCGTATTTTGGCATTTATATTTCAGTGTTTGGGGAGGAACAGGTGTCAGCACATACAATATATGTTTGCAGACATGTCACATAAACAACGTGCACAGTTTTATGAAGAATTTCATGCTTGGACTTCTCTGTAGGAGCATTTTTCAGCAAGGTACTCCTCAAGATAAATAACACAAATTTCAGGAAAAAAGGAACATGATTCTCCTTTGTTCCCTAATTTTTCTTTCTGGCTAGGTTCAACTTCTGTTTCTCATAACAGATATCCAGAACATTTGGTGATTTCCTTTCTTTCCATCTATCACTCCCATCCTGCTGTGTTTCAACGTCTGTTGATAGAGCTATTCAGCTTTTCCAAACAGCTCTAAATTTCATTTGAAAAGAGATAGGGAAAAACGTTTCTATCTCCAGTGGATGCAATCAGAAATGCTGAACTCGTTGGATTTGTGTTGAGGAGAATTTCATTCTAAGCAATAAAATAGATATCAGGTAATGGTTCCTTTGCTCTTTTTACGGAGTAATTTTTCGATTAAATTATTTAATAGAATTTGGATACATCTTGGAAATAGACAGAGGCAGTTTTCTCAAATGGGTATATTTGAATTGTAATCCAGGTTGCTAATAAGGACTTGGAAACTTGTAACCTGGGTGGACATTAGTTTCAGTTCACTCTTGTAGTGAAGAGGACTTAAAAATCAGATTTTTATTAAATTTTAAATTAAAAAATAAAAAGAAATTTTTTAAAATGCTGTCATCCGTAGTTATTAGCATCTGGTTGGTCTCCGTTTAAGTTACAAAGGGAAGTTGATAATTCCTTGAGACATGATCACTGCAATAAGGAACATGAGTATTTTGCAGGAAGGATGTCCCTCTCCAGCCTGCACTGTTTTGTAAGACTTGGTTAAAATCCAGTGAGATTATCCCTTCCCTTGCACCTGCTGTAGCCAAAAAAGCATTTTCTGTGATTGATAGAAATGTCTCCTGCTGTATTTCATAGTTTTTCCCAGGAAAGAAGGCGTTGCTGTCAAAGATGTAGTAACTGTCAATGACTAGTATACATTCAGTAAACCTGTAAACTTCAGAGCTGCCTTTGGGGTAAGCAATACACCAGTAGCAAAAAGTAAATCTGCATGGGCAGAACAGACAGTGATGTGAGCTAGTAAACAAAAAACATCAAAAGCAGTCTCGGAAGTGCTGCTATGAATTAAATGGTATTGTCAGAAGAAGAGTTGCTGGGTTTTGGTACCAGATTTTTTTCTCCTCCCTCTATGCTTGTGGGGAAGATTTGCATGAAAAAAATAAAAATAAGTTTTTAGGAAAGATATTGCTGAGCTCTTCATATTTTTCTTTTACAACCCGGAGAAAAATCTGCTCAGTTAAGCAGGATGAGAATTTGCCAGACATTTTTTCTCACCTGCTTCTACATTCCCACAGTCTTGCTTCTTTGTGTTAGCAGTATTTTCAACTTGGGTGCCAAATGTAATGAAGTTATGGGGTTTTGATATTCATGCCTTTGTTAGAGCCTAGTTAAGATGTTAACAAGTAAATGTGAATTAGGAGATAGACCTTTTAGTTGATTTTTTTGCGGGAGTGAAATTCTACAGTTAAGTGTTGTGAATACCAAATGTATTTTACACTTGCAAAACTCCACACCCAATATCGTTCAGAAATATTTCACATTTAGCATATTTTTATTGTTCTTTCTTTCAGTGAGTGTCTTTACATTTACGTAGTTCATTACAAAGTGGAAATTTAAGAAAAAGGCCTAAGGAGGCAAATTATTTTAGCTATTTT
Source organism: Apteryx mantelli (assembly GCF_036417845.1). NCBI lineage: Eukaryota > Metazoa > Chordata > Aves > Apterygiformes > Apterygidae > Apteryx > Apteryx mantelli. The sequence continues at coordinate 36,023,734 of NC_089978.1, forward strand.
TTTGTACTGCTTAGTTCATGTTAGGTTTCTGAAGAACAGAAATTAATGACATCTAATTGCATAGCTTGTGCTTCTGAAAGGAAAATTACCTTTATCTGTACTAACCCCAGCAAGATCATCTTATATGCATTTGCTGAATGTAGTAGCCTAAGCAAATATTGGAGTTTTGCATGCATTTAGGTCATCAAACCAATGGAATTAATATTTGGCTATATATTTAGCTTCTATAGTACATTGCAAATCTCCTGAAATATTTCTTTAAAATATTAGGGCTGAATAACAACAGGGAACCACAAATAACAAAATGAGAAGAAAGTTAGAAGCTGGGCTTAGAATGTCAGTTGTTCTTCTCCATTCCTTCTGCACTCTTTACTGATTTATGCAACTTTCGTAGTACGTAAACTGCAAACTCTTCCAATGTTGATTTCCCCCAAAGACATAGTCAATTCTGTCTTCCTTAAATCCATAGGATAATTTCAATCTTTATGTGAGCTGTTGGTGATACTAAGCACAAGTTAGTATTCCATAGCGAAGGTTGTGCAGAGGCAGAGGCTTAACCAGTTCACCAAAAGTAAAATACATTATGTTGTGTTACGGTAAAGCACCATTTTACATTTACATTTTACATTTCTCTTTTTTCTTCCATTGTCACCTGTGCCCATCTACAGCCGCACTACAGATATCTTCCTTTCTTTCCATACTCTGTTCACTTTTTTTTTTTCCATACATTGGCTGTTTTTTATGGCTAGTGCTTTACCATCCTTTACCTTATTCTTGGCCTGTGCTTTCCTTTGATCCTCTCACTTTCTGAGTGTGCTTTTACTTTAAAGAACTCAGAGTTCAGGTTTGAAAAATATTTTCTTTTTTCTCCATGGATTAATTCCTTAAAATATTTTTTCCATGGGTTATTCCTGACTAATTAGTAACCTGCGAATGTGCCCTCATATACTCTAGGGTTTGGCTTACACATTGTAAAACCCTTCTACAGCTACAACTGTGTAGTGTGAACTAGAAATGACAACTGTTTGCAGGGCTAGGCTGATGCACGCAGTCCAAGAATTTAGTCCGTAAATAATCTGTGCCCAAGAAACAAACATCATTGGTCTGTCGTTGTTGCTTCCATTAGTGGTTTCTCTGTCCGATATAGAAGTGGGTAAACAAGGAAAATGACAATAGAAGCTTTGGTTTTGCTTTCTTAGTAGGTTTTCTAGGTTAATGGATTAAGTGGTTTTAAAAATTATGCAGAGCTGCTTTTGTTGCGTGTAGATACAATGTGAATATAATTATCTTTGGAGAGTTCTGCTATTTTTGAGAGGCTGCAGTTGCTGGAGATAAATGATGGGGGAAATCTCAACTTTTTAACCTTTTCCCTCCTGGATTAAAATTCAAATGAAGTAGCCAGATATTAAATAGCTCTCTCTGTGCTTTATTGCTATGCATGGGAGACATTGGGATAAATCTATCATGAGTTTAAAGCTAAACAAGGAAGTATTAGTTGTTAGGGAAAAAAATCCTGCTGACAGGAGTTTCAAATTGAGGAAATTTGCATGTTATGCTGTCAGTTTTAAACTGTAATTGGAAGCTGGCCATTTAGTAGTTTACTGCAAATAGCACTGTGTTTGATTTCCTGTATGCATGGAGCTTATCAGAATATTGTTGATTTTTTACAAGGTGCTACAAAATTAAAGATAGAAGTAAGGTAGACGTTTGGAACAATGAGTCAGTTTAGTTTAACCAAACAGTTTTTTATACTGCATGGCTGTGAAAGGTAAGAAATTTTTGTTGTATCAAATCTTGCACCTGATGCAAGGTTTACCAGCCTTACCTATTGACCAGCGTGTGGGTCTCAAGCAGCATAAATGTGGCTCTCATGTCTATTTATGTCACGTGAACAGCTCATCCTTCTGTTGACACAGAATTTGGATAATCCAAATTTTGAAATACAGGAGTAAAGGGCTTGCATAGCCTACTTGCCTGAAGACTGAACTGCATTTCCTATTGCTTATGGAACTGTGGGAAGCATGGGGACCTTCTGTTGTCTCCCACCTGTGGTTTATTCCTTAGATCATTTATCTCTCAGAACCCCAAGATACATGGGGCTGGTTTTATGGATCTTGACTGTATGAGGGTTTTGACAAGTATGACATAGTATCAGGAGGATTTCCCCTGGTTCCTGACATGAGATGTAGAGATAACTCCAGTGTGGAGATATCTTATGTTGGACCTTTCTGAATTGCAACTATTTTTCATTTATCTGCACATTCAGTGTTGACTGAAATAGATGATAATAGTGAAGATTAAGGAATAGTCTCATTACAGGTTTTTATTAGGCTGCTTTAAATTTGAAGGAAAAAAATCATTTGAGTAATTTAGCCACAAATAAATTTTCAAAAAGAAATACCATGCTCTTTTAGCCTCTCCATCCCATCCCAGAACTCACACTGTTTATGATACAAAATGTAGCAAGTGCTAGTAAAAGTTATTCCATCTGGTACAGTTTAGATTGAACTAAAAATAGTTGATTTTTAGAATTCCACAGATGTATTTTTAGTCTTGCTTTTTCCTGGTGATATGTCATGTGGAGAAGAGCTACTAAAATATTAACAATTTCACTATGATACAGTGAATTCCTGTTTGTTTCTTCTGGGGAGATTTCCCTGTTTGTCATGTAAATGATAGTTTAAACATGCTTAACTAGAAGTAGTAGTAATAGTAGTAATATACCTCAATGCAGAAGAAATAGATTGACTTTTCTGTGTTTTCATTTCCAGGGTTTATGAGAGATTGAGAACTGCTATGATGCTTTCCCTTGATCAACAAGCTAGCACAGTGGTCGTCTCAGTTTAAGTTCTTTACGAATTCTAAAAAATAGAGATATTGTTCCTCCTACAAAAGAGAAAAATAGAGTTTTCAACTTCATATATTCATTTTGGAGTTTACTGTGACTAAAGTTCCAGTGTATTTCAATTAATACTTTGTTTTTCCACTTTTCAGGGATACCACAGTACAAAGCCTTACCCTACAACCTTCTGTTAAAGACGGGCTTATTATATATGAAGATTCACCACTGGTCAGTAGTTACATTTTGGTTGTATATTTGGAAAAATTCATTTAAAATAGTGAAACATACTGGCATTTTCAAATACAAAAATCCTTTGTGATCTGATTACTTTCATGGGAGAGTTAGTGAGTGTGGTAACACATGGTTAACTTTTACTTTGCTCACACTGGTCAAGGTTTCTGTGCCAGCTGCTGAATAGGATAATAATCTTGGGAGTCTGCACAGACAAAGTATGACGGAAAATAATTTAGTCTGTGTTAACCTAACATACTCTAACTGATGCAGTGATGTTTTCCTGCTTCTGTTGTAGTATCTAAAAATGCCTTGCACCGACCCACTATGCTGGACTCCAAATAGTTCCTACAACTATTCTTGAGTTCTTTCAGCTTCACGTTGACAATTAGACCCAGATTGTTCATGAACTTTTCTGTCCATACGCCAGTTCATCTTCACTCAGGGTCCTCACTTCCCTCTCCAACACAGTCCTTTCCATCCATGTGCCTTTCTTTCTTGTCTCTCTTTCTTCCCCTTTGTTTCAGTCCGCTGCAGTTCAGGTCACATTTTATCCCCCATTCTGACTCCCTTTCTTCTGTCAGTGCCACTGAGATATTTACCACTACCAACTGAGAACTCAGTAATAGTTTCTTGCAGATTTCTCTGGCGGGTTGTGATGATTTGATTCTTTTCTCTTCTAGGTAAAAGCAGTGAAGTTCGGACATATTTTGGTAATTGATGAGGCAGACAAAGCACCGACAAATGTTACCTGTGTCTTGAAAACTTTAGTAGAAAGTGGGGAAATGGTTTTGTCAGATGGAAGGCGAATTGTTGCCAGTAAGTAGATAGTGCTTTGATCATTTACAATAAAACGTGTTTTTTTTCAGCAATTACATTATTAATTAGAGCCCCAGAAGAGTCTAAATTGAAAAAATATGTTTGTTTGCTGCCAAAAGGTTAGCAATTAAAGAATTTGGAGTGATTTTTTTTCCCTAGAGAAGGATTTTAAATATATGAGATGTCAAATATTTGTGTTTCAAAGATTACTTCATAAGCTACTTTTACAACAACCACAAACATTTTCTTAAATTAGTATTATCATGAATTTTGTTGAGGAATTAAAAGACTAAGTTGAATTCTTGACTGCTTATTCACCATGAAAATAAAGATCTAGCTGACCAAATTATGATTTCGGTTCTGCTCATCTGAATAGTTGGGGTATAATTTTGTCAGATCCAGGAATAAAGATGAGAGTATATCTAAGGGAGATTTTTTTAAGGGTTTTATCTAATAAAATGTGTTTTCATTATTTTAAGGTTTCCTGCAGGATGAGAATATTTTGTTATTGGAATTTTATTCATGTGTATTGCAGGAACTAAATATTTTTTATAATTTTTCAGAGAAAGACCAGTGCCCTTTTGATGTTAGTAGACACTGTGCTTTATGTAATGAGTCAACACTTAGATGGCACAATATTGAGTTGTGCTTGTGATTATAAACTGTATGTGGGCATTTTTTTTTAAATATCTTGCTAGGCAGTCGCACTTAATACTGTAGTTTTGTAGATGAGGTAAAAGGATTCCCAAATACCATGTGCCAATGGAGACGTTGCCAGGGAGCAAGAGGAGCCAGTCTGATTCATTTTCGAGAAACAGAGCCTTCACATGTGTCTCTGGCTTTTCAAAGACTTTTTTAATATATTCAGGGCAAACTTCAGTCCTGTTTTCCCAGACCAGAAGATGCCAGATCCCTATAAGAAGATACTTTCTTCACCACTTGCCTCAGCAAGGTTAAATTAAATATGAATAGCACTAGTAGTCCGTATTCCAAGAATAGTTGATGCATTTTTTTAAGTGAAACAATTCAGTTAAATTTTTGTGAAACAAATTATGAAATTTTAAAATGAAACCTAGAACACTCATAGACGAAGGACGTGCGATTAAGTTGTTGAGAGGTTTGTTGTAACCGTTAAGATCTTTTTGTAGTTGTCTGATACATCACAAAGCTTAAATATGTATTTATTAAATTTTATTTGTTTTCCAGATAATGCTAATATAGAGGGGAGAGAAAATGTAATAGTAATTCATCCTGATTTTAGAATGATAGTTCTAGCAAACAGACCTGGATTTCCTTTCTTGGGTAATGACTTTTTTGGCACGCTAGGTAAGTGATTCATATTAAATGGTGAGCTTTAGTAGAACTGATTAATAGAATGACTGTCTTTATTTCATTAGATTTCATGGGGAGAGGGGATCCTTACACATATCAATGCTGTGTTTCATGTAAGACACTCAGGGTGGGATTCAGCTTGAAGACTAACACTTCAGTTTAGGTGTGTTAATGCAAGTGTCTGAGCTTGCCCAGAAGTGGACACCTTTACATGGTTGTCTGTGTTAAAACAAGAGTTGTTGTTTTATGGCATCTAGACAACCACAGAAGACAGACAAAGGTACAAGAATTCTTTCATAATGAGTCTATACTGTATACAAGTATAAGAAAAACATAAGCTATAAGCAGTTTGATACCTCACACCAATGATTAATACACCTGCTCACTGATTTCTCCTGTATCAAACAAGCCACTGGCCAAGTACTGTCCTCTTCAGTAGAAGAGGTGAGCTTGATGGATCATTCTTTTCTCTCTCTCCCTGAGGAGGGGCTACTGTCTTTTATAGTGCTAGCACTATGCCACCTGCTTGTTAATCCTCATTAGCTTCTACATGCACATGGCCAGTGTATGATAGGCCTTCTCAAAATGCATATGTCTGACAAGATATTGAAGTCATCCTAGTTTCATGTAACCATGTCCAAATATCACATCAAAGCTTTTCATATCAACAGCAGTTTCTTTTGTACAAGCTCTTGTTAGTTCCTAAAAATCCTATATAGCAGCAAAAAGATTCCCCACGGCTTCATCTGCCAGCAAAAACAGGGATCTAAGAGAAATTAATATTGCACAAGGGTGAGTAATGAAAAAGTCTGTGTATTGGCCTGTGCTAAGGCATCGGCCTATAGGTTAGTCTAAGTCCGCCTGTGGCCAGGTTTTGGCGGTGTTACACCTGGAATACCAGCTGAACAGCTCTCCAGACTCCACTGACTGTATTGTCTACTTTAGCTTAGCCACTTATGTGCAGGTACCTTGATTTGTGTGTCTTTATTTATCTGTTAATTGAATCCCACACTCAGTGATATTTTGGCTGTTATGCTTATTCTGCAAAAAATAATAACGTACATCATAAAAGTAGGAACAAACCCAACTCAGTATTGCAAAACAGCTTTTTGTTTTTCAGGTGTAGTTTCCAGTGAATGGGCATTCCATGTCAGAGACCCACTGGCTTTGAATTTCACTCAGCCATGTTGCCCCAAGATGTTTTTATTAGAGCCTATTTCTCTTCCATGACTTAATTTCCCTGCCTTCTCATATGGAGACAAAAGAAAACTGATTATCCCAGTATTGTTGTATTTGCCTTACATGGCAAAGGTTGGGTTCAGGTTTTTGTCTTCTTTGTTGATTTTATTTGTCAAGCATAGGGATCTTTCTGCTTCTAACCCAAATCCTTTTTCAGCAGAATCCAGTCATGCTTCTGCACAGTTTTTTATGATTTTTATATATTCTTTACAAATAAATTCAGTCTTACAGAATTTACGAGTGGGGCAAATATAATGCAAATGTGTGTAAAGATTAGCTTGACAAATTTCCTACCACACTTCAAGGTATGCAGAGGGAAATGAGAAACCCAGAGGTCCTCCAGACCTCACAGGATTTGCTTTAGGGCATTCCTGAGTATCAAGATTTTCCTGCATCTGCTGGTGTTTTAACAGCATTTACAGATTGGTCCCACTCAACCTGTCTTACTTTTTCTTTAAAACTTTTTTTCTTGTCTTCTTTTCTTTCTACATTCATTTGATTTGTGTTTCTTCTTGAAGTTAATTTCTCCCTTGTGATCGCCTTCATGAAAAGGGTGGAAGAGACCTCTGTCTCTCTGTCTGGAACCTGTACGTTCTTCATAACAACTTCATCCTATGCGTTTTTCAAAGTGGTGGGGTTTTTTGGTTTATTAGTTTGGTTTTTTTCAACAAACAGATACTCAGCATCCTCTTGACCAATCACTTTTCCATTTAAGTTGCTGTTTGAAATTTAAGGAGGCTGTTGTTATGTTCTCTTTATAAATTACTTAACTGTATGCTTTTTTCTTTTAGGGGACATTTTTAGTTGCCATGCTGTTGATAATCCAAAACCACAGTCTGAACTGGCTATGCTTAGACAATATGGTCCTGATGTTCCAGAGCCAATTCTTCAAAAATTGGTAGCTGCTTTTGGAGAACTCAGGAGTTTGGCTGACCAAGGAATTATTAACTATCCCTATTCAACTAGAGAAGTTGTGAATATTGTAAAACATTTACAGGTACTGTACATCAAATTCAGATTCCATAAAAATGAAACAAAAATGCATGAACAATAATGGCATATCTTTTCTAAAACCTTCAAATATTATATTAAAAATTAGTAGCAATGAATTCAGATTTTCAATGAAAAGATTTGCATTTTGAAAGAACAAGCACATTCAGATATTTAGATACTCTTAGGGCGAGGATCAAAGATGTAGGCAAGTAGTTATTTATTGTGCATGTTTATTTAAAGATACACAAAATACTTGTGATTCTGTTTTTCCACTATGTTTAATATGAGATAATGATAAAGTGAAAGCAGTATGCATTGTTATGCTAGTCTACATTATAAAATTCCCTGTTCAGTATACAATACTTTAAGAAGAACGTGACTGTTCAGTTTATGCAGCTATGAAATTTCTGTTTTTAATCATCTCACTGGGGAGACTCTGCAGCATAACAGTAATATACCATGGGTTGAATTTGTTTCAGGAAAATGTTACATGGATAGTGACTTAGTCAACAGGTATTCGGGTACCATGATTGCTTCCTACACACATTTTAAATGTGAAATCCTGAATTCTAATTTAATAAAGACATTGTTAAAATAGCAGTAGATTCTGACTTATATCTTTATAAATTGAAGCATATTCTTTTGTCTGAGGTATTTGAAATGTAAAATACCTGAATCCTCTTTGAAATATTTTCTTCTGTTTATAATCATAAAGTAGGTAATTTATTATTTTATACTGAATTTCTTGGATTATTGAATCTTAGATTAAAAAAGCTTAGTGGAAATATTAATGTAATTATTATGATTAGAATATAATTTCTCAAATTCTTTGACCTATTATTTCTGTGTTTAACAATGCATAATATAGTAGGGCTGCATGATAGTTTTAATTTGTGTTTATGTTCATATTCACCCATATAGACATACATTTAGATCCCGCAGCTTAGAATTACTACTTAAATTTTTCAATTTGTCTAGACTTTTGGGGAGGAGATTTTTGTGTTTTGTAGTCTGTAGAGTGCCGTGAGGTCTTGTGACATGTTGAAACAGTACTACTATAATAGAAATTCAGAAAAATGCATGAACAATAACTTTATACTCAGGGTTAACAAAATTTTGACATAAAAGCTGGGGAATCTATCCAAATAAACTTGTAAATGAAATACTTTATTAGGATGCAATACCAATTGATAGGTGTTACCATATTGATAAGAATATGTACCATGTTGATAATATTGCTGGTATATTTCAACACGCATCTGAAATGAAACTGGAAAAAATATAAATTGAGGAATAATTACTGTACTGCTGAAAAGCTGATGTTTAAGGGTTTTTGTTAAGTGATCCCTTTCCTGTCTTCATATTCTTTGGCTCTTCCTACCTACCTTCTTACCTTCCTTCCTTCATCTTCTCTCTCCAAATAATCTCTAGCTGCAGTGCCCTTTATCACCAACTGGTGCTGAAACACATGGACTTAATTCTTTTCTTAGTGTGCAAACAGCATCCAGTAGAAGACTGGAAGAGCTGCATTGCTAATTGTCTTAAAGACAGTTTTTCTCTGCTCCTGCCTCCTTCACTTAAGCAGATTAGTATGGTCACTGGAAACTGGCACTGGGCATGGGTCAGGAAGGAAGGGTTTTTTGGTTTTTATTTGGTCACCTCTTTCAAAGTCAAGTGTAAATATCCAAATATATCTTCAACATGCATCTTTGATTTCTTCTATAACATTTGTCTTCAAGATACCAGTGTCTTTGAAATGATTCAACATTTTGTTTACTGTAGCTTGTTTTTCAATCTGAATAATAAAAAAGCCGGGAATAGCCAAATGTAAACAATGAATATAAACATAATGGTTATTCTAAAGTAAGAGGCTTTTAGGTCTTCAGGTAGGGAAGAAAGAGGAAGGAGGGAAATGAGTCAATGAAATTGCTGGTCCTTAGGAAGGAAGGAGGGAAGTTAGTCATATTGTTAAACAATCTGCTTTACAGCAGTTCCACAGCCCCACTTTCTTAGTACTATTGTTTTGATTTCTTTCACATAATTTTGGTATTTTTTTGCTTCTTCAAAAAAGGGTTGGAAATTTGGGAGAAATAATTGCTGTTGATTACTGTTATCTGAAAGCACATCTGAGCATTGGGGCTAGTCAGTTTAGAGAATATTCTGATTACTGAGACATCAACATGTAATTAAACTGTGCTAATCTCTGCACTCTGATTAACTGTGGTCTTCAACGTATAGAATTGTGTCTACAGTGTAGTCATAAGGACATTTTTGCATAGAGATTATGCAGACAGGGAACTCATAATACTTAGGTTGTAGCTGTAGTTTAGGTACAGCATTCTGTGCTGAGCTTTTCTTAAGGAAGGAGGTTTTTTGATGAAGCTTGGGCTGCCAAGCTAGTTTAAGGACCTGTAACAACAGGCATGAAGAAAATTGTCTACTGCAGTTGCCTAACTTGGACGTTGGAACTGTTTCCCCCAATTGATTTAATTTGGGCCTTGCAGCTCTAGATAGCAAGTAACCTGAATATAGCTTGGTAGACTCACTCTCCTGCAGTTGTCAGATTGTGTCAAATATTAGAGGTATTGATGCTAGTAGTGGCTTTTGGGTAAGGAGGCACCTCTGCTCTCCCTCCACTGGGTTTCCTCCACTGTTTCTGTGCAATCTAATTTACAATTTTTCACTAAACCTTTTCTACATCATTTTGCAAAGTCCAGATTCACCCAGTATCCCTGGCAGATATTAATCAGACAAGCCACATTATTCCAAATAAGCTGAAAGAGCTTTTCTACTGACTATTGAGCTTAGGAAACAAGATTTTTCTGATATGTCTTCTTGCCTTGTTAGTCTGAGATTGCTTTTGCGAACAGTAAATGTTTAAGGTACCTTCTGGCCCTGGCATCTGCTAATTGTCAGGCATTAAAGCATTAGATACTGATTCTTTTTATCTGTTAAAGTGCTTTCATATTATTTTCAAACACATGAGCCTACATGCACTCACCAACATTATATTAATATATTTTAACAAAAAGCATGTACTAACATATTCTGAGGGAGCTGGGGAAGCATTGGTGTTTGTCCTAAACTTTATTCTCTACAGGCAAGAGAAAGTACTTTGCTGGGTAAATACAGAGTGCCCAATACCGTACAAAATTCAGGTTTTACACCTGTTTGGTGAAGTTTTGTGCTAAGATAAGAGGTGCTTAATATTTTTTTTTCCTGTTTAGCCTAATCTCAAAAGGAAAGTAGGCTTATCCAGTCACAGTCTGAATCCCTTTCTCCCCTTGCTGCCCTGCACACACCAGTAGACTTTTACCCTTTTGGCCAACTGCAGTGAATCTCAGTCACCAGTTTTCAGAGGTCATTGGGTTTCTGCTGGTTTAATCAAAATCAGTGGTTGTGTAACAGAGAGGAACAGACTGACATTAGTTTCCCTGTGAAAGGAAAGGCAGGGGGAGAGTTCAACTGTTTTGGTTGGCAGGAGGTGATGCTCACCAAACACAAAGCACTGGTTAATCGATTAACATGCAGGTAGCTCAGGTCAAGCCATAGGCTGAGTTGCGTCTTGCCCAGCTGACAGGACGAAGGAATAGCTGGCAAAACACAGTGGGAGGGTCTCCGAGATGTAGGAGGAAGGCAAGGGTAGGGAGGAATTAGCGAATGGGGAGAGATGTTGGTATCATAGCAGGATTAGGCCTTTAGGATGGTGCTGGCAATACGGGAAATGTGCAGGGATCCGAAGTCACGAAAATATGTAGGAAAGTGAGTGATAGTGAGAACACAAGGTAGAAATCCAAAAAATCCAGACTTACTAGATATTTTGTTACCAGATAAATTGTCACTTTGTTTTCGGGAGTGCTGGTAGGAGTGCAGTAGACCTCAGTGTATATAAAATAACTTAAGATTCCTTATTTGTACTTACAAACTCTTTTTTAACAGATAACTTTTAGGTGGGCTATAGCAATACAGGTACTCATGGAAACTTAGATCTGCAAAAATAGTGATTTTTCACCCAGCCAAATTCTGTAATAATTTTGCATCAAATAAAGCATAAAATATATATAATATAAAATTATTAAAAGCAAAAACCATGTTACTGATTATTTTAAGAAACAGCCAAGAATCTAAAATGTGAAAGTACTCAAAGGTACGCACAGAGGTGTTACTTGTAAGGGAAGGAATCAATGAATGAGAACCAGACAGACTGATGAGAGATCAATAGTTTTTCCAGTAATCTGGTTTTAAAAATCAATAGAAACCAAATGATTTTTTAAAAATGTTCAACTCAAATGTTCAAACTTTTTTTTTTTCTGCTTCAAGTGAACTGTCATTGCCTTTCTTCAGTAAGTAGTTGTCCAGGCAGTTATTAAAAAGTGGTTGAATTTGTACTGATTGAAGCAGGAGAGTTGCAGTTTTTTAATAAGTGAAGTGAAGTGCCTTTTGGCAAGTACTTGTGTTCAGAACAGTTTTTTGACAGTGGTGTTCAGTTGTACCTGAGGAAATAAATTTTATAAGATGTCCTACTGGTACAGGAGGCACAGAACTATCGGTGCCATTTATTGAGCAGAAGGATGTTGATGTCGGAATGATTCAGAAAAACATGGAAATACTTGGAAACTATTAGTGAAAACAAGATAATATTTGAGGCACTTCAAGGTTTCTGCAGTCTCTAGTATAGGGCAGGTAAAACAATAGGTGCTGCGTGAATGAAATAGATTGGTGCCAGTTTGTTAGCTGCACTTTATCATAATAAAGAGCCACATCTGAAATATTTATACTGTCTTTAGTTAGACCATCTGTTGGAAGGAACCTGTGTTTCATTCAGTAAGGAGTAGACATTTTAAGCAGGATGGCACAGGCTATAAGACAACTTTTTTATATATAAAAAAAAACCAAACCTTTCTTCATTTCATTTTATCCCACTACATCAGTTCAATGACTGCTCTGTCAAGGCTTCTAAGTCTCCTGGGAAATAAAAAGGCAGGAAAATTTGTTTTCTTCTTGCGGTACAGCAATAATTAATAAGTGTAGGAAGATGACATAGGCTAGTTGTGAAATCTGGAAGGGCATGGCTGGCCCTAAATCATCAGTCCAGTTCACTAACAAAAGTTAGCACTTCCTTTGTTGGAAATACTAGTGAAAGTTTGAAAAAACTTTTTTCCTTATGTCAGTACATTGCAGGTAGTATTTTTCACTAATTTAAAAATTGTTTGTGCATCTTAAGTGAATTTCTGTTTCTACTAAAATCCATCATGGCATCAATGGCTGAAAGTCATTTTTGGTAAATAAGCAATGTATCTTCTGCTTTTCTATATTCAACATTAAGAATAAGAATGGTTAAATGAGTGGTGTGGTTGAGTACATGAATATGTGTATTTGTGTCATATCTTCCTGGTTAGCAGAAAGCAGTTCTAAATTTAAAATTCAGGCTATATTTAATTGCATTATGTTTCAATGGTTAGCCCATCCTTTTTTAGGTGTATAATAAAAATGATTATTAAAGACAAGACTAATATTGATTATTTAAATCATTTTTTCCCTACTTGTTTAATTAATTCAGGTTTAGTGTCAGTATCTTTTTTCTGATTTGAATCAGTGTTTCTTCTTTATTCAGGAAATTTAAAAAGCATTGATGACTTGTGCATCTGCATAAGCTGAGCAAAGTTACTGTTGAAACTATTCATGTTAAAAGTATTTTAACATGTTAAAAGTATTTTAAAAGTATGTAACTTAATAGAGATATTCAATAAAAGAATTTGGGGGCCTTTTTTTCTTCACAGAAATTTCCAACTGAAGGATTGGCAAATGTTGTTCGAAATGTATTTGACTTTGACTCCTACAACAAAGAAATGCGTGAAATTTTAATCAGCACTTTGCACAAACATGGGGTACCTATTGGAGCAAAACCGACCAATGTACAGCTGGCCAAGGAGTAAGAGAAACATAAGATATATATTAAAAAGACAGGTCTCATGATCACTTTTTTGATAGTCTGTTATCTTGCTGGTAACTGATCTAAGAACAACCTGGAATACTTGAAGCCAATTCTCCTTTTGCTCAAGTTTTGCTTGCTACAAATAAGTTATAATAATTTAAAATATTATATGATAGAATATTTGCTTATTACTAATATTAATCTTTAGTTAATGTGCATGTACATATTGATAGTTTGTATGGTAAACAGATACACACAAATAAAGGGAAATACTTGTTTCTTCTCCTGTGTTTTTTAATTGAATTGCAACCCATTTCTGTCCTGTTATTTGCCACCTACAGCAGCAGCAAAAGAAATAAGTTGTCTTCAGTGGGACTGGGATTTTGTCTTTAATACTCACAAAAGGCTCTACAAATATGCTTCTACAGACTATGACAAGGCTTTTAAGCATTTAAGCTCCAAGAACCATCTTTGTATGTGTCCGTATATCAGTATCTTTTAATTATTACTGGTGGTTGACACATTACACTGTACTTTTTCAGGGTTTGGAATGAAAATAGCTAATTTTTTAGAATAAACTAAATTGTAAAATGAAAACATTTAGTTCATTCTTGTACACTTCACAGAGAAAAGGCTTAAGTAAATCGTATTGAAAAGTAGTTAGAAATCTTACTCTGACTTGAACTCTGATATATAATTTGTTTATGGAGAAACAAATATTTCCCTTTAATGAAGGAAGCTTTCTTAAGAACTGGAAAGGATTTATGGAAAATTCAGTTTTCTGTAGGATGTACTACTTTTATATTTGCTAAGGAGGGACTGATTCTCATGACATGATGTCTTGATGATAGGTGTCAGTGTGTAGGTTTCTCCTGTTGGAGCACCACTGTTATCATACCTAGCATGCTACATATACCTATTAAAATAAGACTGGCAGTTTAATGGTTGTGGTGAACCTTTTCATTTTGATGACTAAAGCATTACATACCTCGGGAACCAGTGCTTGATCAACTACAGTATATATCAAATTGACAGCACACACTTGGAATTCTTGACGTAGTTTCTTTGCTAAAAGTCACTTGGAAATTTCTTTTTCAGAGAATTATAATATTTGTTGTTTTTGAGAAATCTTCATTTAAAATTTTTATATAATTTTTAGAAGTATTAGATGTAGGTTTACATGGATGATTTGGAGAGGACTGCTTAGCAACGTGAATATCGAAGGCTTAGGAAACATAATAGGAGGGACTGCTGGAATTGAGGACTGTTCAGTCTAGAAGAGAGAAGACAGAAGAAGGGTTAAAGGATCTGATCATTCTGAGTCAGGAATGATCACCTGATTGTTTTGGATCCATTGTTTTTTTAGGACAGGTTATACCCAGAAGACCCTGCAAGATGCTCATCAAAAACTTCATTTGGTTGACAGCCACACTCTCTACACTGAAAGCCAAAAGGAGGAGAAACTACAGAAGTTCACAAGCAGTTGATTAGAGTAACATCAGGATGGGACCAGGCTGATCACCTGGCTCTGGTGGTGCAGTGATCTTGGTCTCAGTATCTCACTTGCATCCCCCCACACCTGGATTTTCAAATTATCCCAGTGCTCCATGCCAAGACAGCCTTGCTGCTGGTCATGAGATTTAACCCTATGGGGCTTGCAAACAACAGGCTGATCACCCTGAATTGTGGAGACATCCTTCAGGAATGGTTTAGGTGTAGTTGTTTCTGCCTTGGAGTTAAAGAAAGCCTGGGTAACCTCTCCAAGTCGGTTCCAGCCTGTATTGCAAGCTCCCTTGATGGACTCATTGAGGCAATCAGATACGGTATTTGGACTACTGCAGAAAAGGGACTTCCCCAAGCTACTAGGTGTTTAGATCTAGAGTATGAGTACAGACCTTCTCTACACTGTTTTGCAGGAATTCAAGCGTAGAATAATGGTGCTAATCTAGTCCATCCCACTTCCTTCAGGAAAAAAACTAGGATATATCTAAACCCTTCTTATCTGATGTTTGTCTTGATCCAAGCTTAAAAACCTTCAGTGATGGAGTTCTGTAATCTCCCTAAGCAAGCCAGTCTTGTTCTTAAATATCCTTGCCCTTAGAAAGTCATCTCTAGACTAAATACATCCAGTTTTCCCAGTTTTCCCTTTTGTTTTTAAGGCCTATGGTTGTTTTCATTTCTCTCTCCTTTTTTTTTTTTTTCCACCTGATCCATGTCTGTCTTTAAGCATTGTGCCTAGAATTGAATGGGGTAGTTCCTGCTAGAGCTGAGTAGAGTGGTAGACATATGTCATGCAGCAGTCCCTTTTACGAATCCCAGTATGCTTACTATTCTTGCAACATGTAACTCATGTCTAGTTTTCTGAACATTAACCTCCATATCCCTTTCAGCAGAACCACTGAATAATGCTCATTCCCTTTCTACTGTTTATGCAATCAACTTTCTTCCTAGGTGTGCTGCTTTGCACTTTTCTCTCTGTATTGTATTGTATTTTTTCAGAGTATTTCTCTAACTTGTCAAGAGCACTCCCAGTTTTACATCTGTCTTCCTGCCTGTTTACAGTATCTTACAAGTTGGTGATCTGTAGATTTATTATGCATGCATTCTACAGTGTCCTGTTGGCAGCAATGTACCCCACAGAGCTTCACTTCCCCGGCCTTAATCTGCAAGACTTTAAAGACTTACTGGTTGGCATGATAAATTGCACAATGGTTTTAATAAATAAAGCAAAAATTAGGATGAAACTCCAAACCTGTTCAGTCTTAGGATTTAAAACCATATCTGCAACAAAATCATTGCTATTCATAAGAATGCAAATCCTCAAATTATGTAAGAGGTTTTGTGATACAGACACTAGCACATTTCCAGGAGACTCTAAGACATGAAAAGCATTATATTGATATACCGACTCATTTATACAGGTATTCTCTGGCATGTATTAACGTGTCTATTGGATCCAGCAATTTGTGAATCTTTATTTTATTTTAATACATTTCAAAGAAGCCTTTCTGACTGTCACCTATTACTCAATCAAAAAACCTGTAGAAATCAGAATTGTTTAAATCCCTGCTGAAACATAGCTGCTGTCAGTACAGGAACAAAACCACATGAGGCGCGTGAACAACACACTACAATACAGTGTCTCAAGAGGATGAATTTTGAGGATTGCATCCAACTGAAATTACAGGGAAATGTAACAGTAACCCATATGGGAATTTTAGCTAAGGCTCTGGAACTAATATACCTACTCTTAGAAGGGAAGATCAGGTGGTCACTAATTGCCAAAAGTTCTTCCAGTAGTTATTGCAGTAGTTATTGTTTCAAATGAGATCTTCATTTGTAGAAACTAATTCATTTATTTCCAAAATTAGTGTCATTGGACTTTTTTATATGGCTTCACACTGTCTTATGAGATTTTGAAGCAATTGCTAAGCTGAAATTATAGATATCCCTCAGAAAAATCTTACATCTACTCAGAGATGTGGAAGCAAAATGTTAACCTCCAGGTATCTTTTCTTTCAGAGACTGGCTCAGTATTACGAGTTCCAATTCTTCTGTAGCATATTTGTTCTGTGAAAGTTTCTCCTGTTCTCATATTAAATGGATAGGATTCTATTTAGTTCCTAAGACTTAATATGATGGTGAAACAGACTATACAATTGGACTAGTTTATATTATTTGTCACTACAGAATGTTTTTATACTGTTTTTTGAGTAAAGTAATGCTTGACTTTTTCCCCATCTAAACACTTTAGCCTTTTTGTTTCCATGAGGTTTTGTTTCAAGATAAGATGGCCATTCTTCAAGACACTGATATGTTCAGTATCATCAGCTTATAACAAAGTGATATTGTCTGTATCTCGTAGTATTACCTTTTCAAAAATTTGTATTTTTACTACTCTGGGAGGTAAAGCAGATGGCTTGTCCACCATGCATTGCCAAAACATAGTGGTAAAATGGATAACTCATTTTAGTAATTCATTATCTTTCTTTGTATTCAATGAAACTGTGTCTTTCCATTAGCATCTGTTATGTCACATTTGTCTGTGTTCATTTTAATATGCCATTTTCTTGCACAATTCAGACCATTTGAAATTCCTAGGTAAAATGGCATACAGCTCTAATTCTGGCATTCATCCTTAGTGAAATTTCCACTCCATTTTTTTTGTGCTGTCACTACGTATTTTCAAGTGCTTGCTATAACCTGAATATTCATTTTATATACTGAATACCCTATGTATACATACCCTATGTAAATTTTAATGAGTTTGCTATTCTCTTGAAAATCTCTCCTTCAAGTACTTTGTAGTCAAATGTTGGACCTGGCTCATATCATATACGTCTCTTGTCCATCCTGTGCACTGGGGCAGGGGGAGAGGGGTTTCTGCAGTTGCCTGTCAAGGAACTAGTGGTGTAAAATAAGTCTTTTCTGTCTGTCTCCTGCTTATGCTTTAATCAAAAGAGTTTTGCATACAATACAGAGATCTGGTTGGTAAAGAAGGTTCCTGGTTTCAGAATATATTTTATTCAGGTTGAAAAATTAGATGGGATGAAAGTCTAGCTAAATAGAACGCAGACACATTTAAGCCCTTGAATAATACATTCAGGTCCAACATGGAGCTGGTTTATGAGATCACATATTAAATAGTTTTGTTGCCTGTCATAATTCATGTCTGAAGCTATACTAGTTACAATAGCCAGCTTGAGAGATTTTTATTCACAGAAACTTTATTCTTACAGGGTTCTTAGCCTTTTTCCAGTATCTCTTCAGAAAGTTAAATGCATAAATTCGTAAAGCAAGTCCTATTGACTTTTTTAAAATTAGCCTAAAATGACTTTATTTTCTAAAATTGGAAAGGTACAGGTCAAAAGAAATTGGGTACTGTAGATGTCAGTTTGAAAAGTTTTCCAGCAGCAGAAGCCTCTAGAGAATTACCTTTTGACAGATTGTCTGTGACTGCTGTGTATGAAGAAAATCTGACTAAATAATAATTTTATGTAGAATTGCTGTGTCAAGTGTAGTTCTTGTGCACATCACCTTTTCTAAACAAAAATTCTACCTATATAACCATTTTATGGACAACAGTGAATTCTTGTAGAAAACCAGGATGTAAAATTAAGAGTAAACTAACATAAAAATATATTTTAAAATTTTTCTTAACCTGCAGGCTTTGACAGATCCATAATGAAAGAACTGACTAGGAATAATTCATTAGTACTTCCTTTTAAGTCTTGGGGTTTTTTTACAATCTTACTGCAGTCTGTCATGTAGGTTTTCTGTGCTATAAACCTTTTCCAGCTTTTGAGGAAAGCATAAATCAAGGTTCATTCTGTACATTACAGTTGGAGGTAGCGATGGAGTTTCAGCAGAATTCTTACCCAACCTGTGTGCTTCTGCACCCATCAGATCTCTTTGCTTCTCAGAATTTTGCCAATGGTGGCATCTCCATAGTGTTCTGTCTGCCTTTTATTATGTAAAAAGTATTTGGTTCATTCAGTTAATTTGAAATACTGCACTGTGGGAGGAGTGCCTTGTCAAGCTTTTTACTAATACTGTCACTTCAAGTTATTTTCAAAACTTGCTTGTTACCTGTAAGTCCTGGGGAGAGAAAATTGTGTCCCTACTCCAATGCACATCTTATATATATTCACTAGAGGAAAAATGTTAAGAAATACGAATGTCTTCAGTGTGGTCATGTTATTTCTGTCTCTCTTCACCCTCACTCCTGATAATCATTCAAGAGGCATGTTGATTAAAAGACCTTTAATGACACCAGCTTCTTCAATACTCTTAGTCTTTCTTAGGCCAGGTCTGTATGAGAAAGCACTAGGAAAGCAGTGATAGAGAGTTAAAAGAAACCTGAAAGATTAAGATCCCTATTACTCTTGACAAAGGAACTTTGTTTTCTGAATTCTGTTTTTTTCCTAAATTCTGATCTGCCTTTCTCTTCTCTTTGCCATTTGATGGCTTAGTCTGCTGCTCCAGAGAAACTAAATCATTCAGAAACAGGGAAGTGAATAAAACCTCAAGAATCTAGGAGAAAGGAAAAATTACTTTTCCTAAGGGAAGAGAGGAACTGTTAGCAAAGCAAATTCAGAAAGCTGAAACAGAGTGGAAATGTGTTGTTTCTTTGGGAATGCAATCTGTAATTCTGTTGCTGTATAAAGCAGGGTATTTGGTTAAAGCTGGTTATTAACATATGTTTTATTTTAAAATGTAATAAGTGTTCATGATTATTAGTGAACCCGTTGATTTCTAGGATGTTGCCCATGGGAGTAATGTGTAAGGAATTAAAAACTAAGTCCAAATCCTTGTGGAAGATGATGTTCCATTGAGCTAGCAGGAAACAATTATTGCTGATTATAGGCATATCAGAGGTTATACTACTCACAGCAATCATAACAAAAAAGTCTTCTGTTTCTTTTTGAACACAAGACAGTTTTGGCTCAAGAAATAATCAAAGTTTTGCCAACAAGTCATTTTGAAACCCAAATGGAAGCTTAATGTAGAATTCACATTCATGGATAATCTGACATATCTAATGACTTGACGGTTTGCCCTTTTTCTGTCTGCGTGAATGCCAAAATGTGAATCTGCCTTCATGAATCACAGAATTGTACATGTATTAAAATAGTACATCCTGAACGTTTTTTTTCCTAACGGTCTTCAATGTTGTAACCTAAACTATATTGTACTTGAATTTCTTTTGTCTCTGACTTAATTTCTGTTCTTAATTTGGGAAGAATCTGGCTAGACTAGATAGTTGTGAAGAATGGAAAAATGCAAACTGGAGTGAGGAAGAATGCAAAATAAATCATTCTCCAAACATTGGTATCTATTGATACTCTGAAATAGGCCACGAACAGACAGTGAAGACTCTACTGGTTCTTTTGACTGAGAGAGAGGAAAAAATTCACTGTCCTCATTGCATGTCCAAAAGTTCTGATTGCTGACAGCTGGATATTCACCTATGAGCATCAATGATCCATAGCATCTGTCTATTTTCTATTTTAAAATAACAAAAACTGTCTTTGGCTATCTGACTGCCTTGGCAGATGGTCCAAATGCAGAATGGGGTGGAAACTGAGTGACTATCTCCCTGTGAGTACTGGCATCTCCAGGTTGGTTGAGGTATGGTGTCAATGTGAAAATTGTAATGTATGTTTCTTGCATGAGTTGGAAAGATTGGAGGATAATAGTGTTTGTTCCCTGCCTTTTCCTTTAAGCTCTCAATAAAACAATTTGAAAATCCCCAAAGTTCATATATATTTCAAATGAGGTTTTTGATTTGGGATCCTTTCTTACTCTGGAAAGCATATCAAGAAGAAATGAAACAAACCTCTTATATCTAGACATGCCAGGTTCGTTGGAGGGGAGGGGTAAATTAATATAACAGTAGGAAAAAGCATCATCAAACAGGACAGAAGAGACCGAGCACAGATTTTAACAAACATTCTAAGAGAACTTCCTTAAAATAGACTTTGGAGATATTTATAGCAACTGGGAGAGGGATTGTTTTCAGTTCTCTTGCCAAGTTCTGTAGCCATACAATAACATGCAACTGCTTATAACACAAAATGCAGTTTTCATAGATCTGCTTAGGAGCAACTGATCCAAAATAAGAGAAACCATAAAGGTATGAGTTCATTAGCTTGAATGTATTTATGCCAATTAAAAATGTCAAATTCCTTTTATTTGTTGCAAATCACTTCAGAGAGAGCAGAAGAAGAAATAAAAAATGTTATCCTATTCTGCTGTCAAGCTACTTTGTCATATGCCATCATTTTCTTTTGCTATATAACTGAGTTTTGCTGTGGCCCTTATATTTCTTCCCTAAATAAAAGGCACAGAAATGAAGAAATTGCATCAAGAAAGTTAATTAAGGCTTTTGGAGATGTTCCTGTCCTTTCTGTAGGCTGTGATGGCAGAAGGCAATGGCATACACTCACATCTGTGTACCACAGCCTTTGCTCACATGTGCAGTTGCAAAATGTAGGGAAGGAATTTATTCCTTTTATTGCATGGTGAATTTGCCACTGTATTTACTGTGCCTATTTTGCTCTTTTCTCAGGGGAATGTGCCACTTACTGGAGCTCCTTTAATTGGTGCTGTCACATCCTGCCTGAACTGAATAAAGCAAACCAAGAGACATGTTTTGATATGTTTTGGATATATTTTATTATGTACCTCAAATAATTCAGCCTGGAAAAGTTTTTCTTCTGAGGCCATATTTTGTGACAGGCTCCTTATTTATTATGCTGTTTTGGTTGTGATTGTATTAGTATTCCAGAAGGCTAAAAATTTTGTGATTTAAAACATAAAAGAAATGAAATGTTTTAGTAAGGAAGCACTTTCTATAAGAGAATATTCAGAAGTGGCTTGTTGGGGAAATGTTGTTGCTTAAATGATTTATTCCATATTAGCTGCTGGTTAGTGAATATGAAAATTTGTTTGTTCCTATGCTGTTTGGCAGACTGCCGTTACCAGAACATAAATATACAGGCTACTGGAGTATTGACAACCTGGGAAGTGCACGACAGAAACTGCTGTGTCCAACAGAAACTCAAAGAATAGATGTAAAGGTTTGTGTTCTTTTTTAAAAAATGCATAAGATTTCATATGTAGGGATCTGAAAAACCTAAAATGTGATTCATTTCCTCAGGAAAAAGAGGATATACAAAGCTTCATCTTTGTTACCTGGTTTTGTTTTGTTTTTTTTCTGTACTGACTAGGAAAAAAAAGTTTATTTTTTATCATACCTAGCCCTCAGAATTTGAGATGTGCTTTAAAATCAGTAGATTTGGTCAGGAGTTCTTGAGCTTTTTGTGAGGATGTTGACAGTGCCATTTTTGAAGGAACTCTGAAGCTGTTTTGGATGCTTGGAGGTGGCCAGTTTCAGCTCCCAGATCTCAAATTTTGTATAAGATCTGAGACTGGAAAGCCAGCTATTTTTTGTTCTTATTTCACATGCAGCTGAATTCTTATGAGTCTTTGGCACTGCCAGGTTTGAATCTGAACCTTTGGTCTGATTTGACCTGCAGCCAAAGCTTTTCAGTCCTTTTCAGCTTTGAGTTCTTGGCTTAACTTTAGTAATTGTTAATTCAGTGAATAAGTAAAAACTCAACTGCAAATATGATGTGGGATTGAGATTTAAACTTTATATAACAAGAAATTGTCATTGAGCTTCTTTATGAGAAAAAATGTTCTGATTTTTCCTTGTATGGACTGTGTTTGATCAGTGTGTGATACCTCAATCATGTCACTGAGCAATGATGTTTTCAAACCAGAAAAGAATGAGGAGGAAAGGCATGGTTTGTATACTGTAAAGAAAATGGCAGTATGGGCATTCAGAGAGCTTGCAGAAAAGCATTTCCTTTTCCCTTTCATTTTTTTAATATTTGGTCTGTTCCTATTGTTAATAGCATTGACAGTCTTGAAAAAAACTTCTAGATTTTCATAAAGAATGGTGAGTGAAATATTTTAGCAAGCCCTTGTTGTTATTGTTTGTTTTAGGGACCTGTGTATTTAAATATTCAAGGATTTCCTGTGGAACGACATGAAGCCAGGTCCCTCAGCTTCACAGAAGAGCTCGCTTTTTGGACGCTGCCTTTGAGTGAAGTTAACTTAGTTTGTGATGTTGCTGTAACGAAAGGTGCAGTAAGAAAAGCTAATAACTTTTGTAATGATCCCCAGTATTACAATATATGAAATATCCTGGAGATGAGGAAGAACTGGGCTGGTGATACCATAGGTGCTTGCTGATAGCCATTGTCAGAATATACAAGGGCAATATGAGTGCAATAAAAACACTTCAGTATATTCACAGTGTATTTCTAGGAATCTTTGCAGTGGAGTATAAGAGAAATAGTGTTGTTTCTCTTTTTCCACTTTCCTTTTTTAAAACAGTAGATGAAATACAAAAATAATCAGCTATTGAAATGGGAGCCTAATTTCATTGAGACATTCTGGTTTTCAAAAGGATATGTATCCTTCTCAAACTAAATCAGAGCTTATACTGATTAAAATTCTTTCTGATTGGATCAAGCCTGACTTAATTATCTATACTGCTTATGTCCCAAAGAGAATTGCATCATTGGGAATATTCATGACCTTTTTTATGGTTCATAATTAAACACGTTTATAATGTATTGTATATTACAAACATTGCTAATGATCAATACTAGAATATTATCTTTTTCTGCTTGTAGCCTTTACTTCAAATACATTCACCAACTTTTATGAAAGTGAAACAGAAATTACATAGCTTTGGTTTAATTTGGAGAATTTTCTGAAATGAGTCAAGAACTGCTATATGTAAAGGTTTCCATATAAAGTTTCCATTCATCCCATGTATAATTATTAAGTATAGTAATTGGAAGCAGGGGGCTTCTGGTAGGAAAAAAAGGAGGGAAGACCCAGATTATAAACAAACTAGAAAGTCTGGACAGATGTGTCTTGGACTACTTGTTTGAAGAGTTAATAGCTTTGTGGCAAGATTCTTCCTGCTGACATTTAGTTAGTGTCAAGAGATATTTTCTCTCTATCTCCCTTGTCAACGGTGTCCATTTTGTTGTAGGCTTTGCTATATCATCTGAAACCATGTATCTGCCCAGTTTATGATATATATTCTTTCAGAAGAGCAATGTGCAATGTCAATAATGTTTCATTAATTTTATCTTATTTTCTTATTTCAGAAGATGAAGCTGAGAATGTTCTTTACATTGCTACATGCAATCCTGTTTCCTTGTACTTTATGAATGTTTCTAGTAAGAGTGGATACTTCGTGGATTTTTATGACCTCTTCCCCAGAACAGTTGGAAATATCTGGCAGCCTTTTGTGACTGTGGCACCGCTGGGAAATCCACTCAAAGGTCAAGTGATTCTACATGAAGAGCAGGTAAAAAAGAAAAAAAAAAAAGCTCAGTGGTTAGTATGTTTAGTGATAAGGAAAGCAGTTTCATGAAGGTAGGATCCTTGAGGTGTCTTAACCTCTGTAGATTGAAATTACTTGGGTAAGTCTACTCCTTACTAATGTGCTCCTTCTCATTATATCTTGAACCTTCAGAGTTGCTTCAGCTCTATTTTTTTATGTGGAGCTTTTTCTCTTGCACTTATTAGCTGATTTACAACATCCCTTTATATACTTTTGCATTACTGAAGCTGAGTTCTGCCTGCTTATCTGATTCCTCTTGCTGATAAGTTAGATAGGCCTTTATGAGAGAAAGGGAGATAGTTGAGTCCAGGAGTCTCAAACAAGCAGCGTATGTTCGAAAGTACAAAGCAAGCTGTTTTATGCTGTGAATCTAAGTTCTACTCCAAGCTTGTCCCTTTTTTTACTTTTTGAGAAGTATATGAAAGAGACATGTTTTCTGAGTCACAAAGTGAAATGTTGCTTATATTTCTATCATGTCACTATTTTTGGTTTGTTTTACAAATTCTGATATTTCCCATTCTGTAACACCTCAAGTATCGAGACTAGAAAGAAGGCTATGTAAACCCTGACATTTAGGGTATCAGCAATACAAATTTAGAATCACTGACTTCTTCAGTGTTGGTTTGATTGGAAACTTTTTTTCAGAGTGAAGCAATGCATACTTTCCACTTGGAATTACTATTAATGACTGATTGGAATGTTTCCAATTTAAAACTTCTTTGCCCAGGAGTGGAAAGAGACATCAGTTGATAAAGTGATGATGACTAATTTATTATTTTTATTATTATTATTATTATTATTAACAGGTTATTATGTTGCCTCGAGTCATAGTGGTTTGATGTGAGCATTTTATCTGGTCATTATTGTTGCCATTCTTCCTTTTCCTTTCATTGTTCTGAATTTCTTCCACCATTCTTCAGTAGGAGAGAAAGAGCTGCTGATGTAGAAGAACCTTTCCTACACTGAGCTGGAGTTTAAGAAGTCATTCCAATTTACAGTCATTCCGTAATGAGTGTCTCTGCTATACCTTTGCTCCAGGAATGTTTGACGAGTGTTGACACCACTTTCTGGTCTCAAGCACTACAGTTAGTAGCTTATAAGATATGTGATTCTTCTACCTTTGGTAGAATTGTGTATGCCTTCTTTAGTTTTGCCTTGGACGCTCTTTAATGTCAGTGCAGTTGTCTTGAACACCTACAGAAACACCATTTGACCTATTTTGACATGCGCATAACAAATTTGTTCAGTTCTAAACAATCCTTGGCCTTTTCTGGCAAAGTTAATACAGGAAGTTGCAGAACAGATGGCAGTCTATCTTGTGTCTAAGAATATTTAGAATGTTGCACACTTTTTAATATAAATCCCAGCAATATTCTTTGCTTTCCAAACTTTTAAAATTCCTACCATGAAAATAATTTTCCTGCTAGTTTTATTCTTAATTCAATCATAGTTGCATTCAGTTTCAGCTTCAGCAATGTGGTTTTTATCAAAGGTTCTTGTGTAAAGCTTTAAGTAGTTAACTCAATGACTGGTTTTGCCTGTCCTCATGGATTATAATTTTCAATGAAAGTGTGAATTAAAATCTGAAATAAAGATTGTTCTGCAGAAAGAATATGGTAACTCAGGGCCCCTTTCCAGTCTACTTCAGTTCAGCTGTAACATCCTTTTTTTCTCTGACTTGAAGTTTAAATACTGACAACTTCAGTCTTGCTTTTCTTAGCGAGTGCTATAGTTGAACAAATCCTATCATCCTGTCTGAAAATAAGTGTCTTTACACTGCTGGAAGACAATATAGTAATTATAATATTTCTGAATGCTTTGTATTAACTTAAGACTTCTTATGCAAAGTTAATATTAAGATTGACCTTACTCATCAAGTATGAAAATGTGTTTCATTAAAATGCAAATTTGGTTGTAAAAAGTCAGTATATACTTAGGACACTGCTCAAAAGTAATTTTAGACTTTTTGTATATTTTAAGTCAGCATATTGCACAGAAAAAATATTGAACTATGAATCTCTTATGTATTGCATGTTCATATGCATGGAGTACATTAGTAATTTACTTGGGACTGATTTTTAAATGAGGAACCAAAGCATAGGTCAGCTGGATGCTGCTGTTGTAGTCTTCACAGCCACTGCCATCCTTCCTTATGTTAGGGCTGATGTGTTGGGATTTCTGCATTTGCAGTTCCTACTGAATCAAAAGAGAGATTCTCAAGGAGTTTAGTATTTCCACTGGGAGCTTAGGTTTTATTCCCAATTCTTCCTGCTATGGAGCCATGGAAAAGTCTTGTGCTTTCTTTGTGCACCTATGAAATGAGGTGGATATTGCAGTTTATGAAATTAAATCAGTTATTACTTATGACATTAACAGGTAGGTGTATGGTCTAAGCTAATCATCTAAATACCTTGTATATCCATTGAGAGGATAAAGGTGATCTGAGAAGGTAGTGCATCCCAGCTGAGGTAGAACAGCTAAGATGAATTGCCTTATGGAAGTGCCTCTCTTTTTCCATTGACTACAAAAGGAGCCTGGGCAGCTAGTATAGCTGAGATACCTGCCTTCTGGCATACTAAGTTAGGTAAGATGACTGCCAGCCTTAACCCCAGTATTTGCAGCATTCACATATTAATAC
The DNA here is from genome assembly GCF_036417845.1 of Apteryx mantelli. Lineage (NCBI taxonomy): Eukaryota > Metazoa > Chordata > Aves > Apterygiformes > Apterygidae > Apteryx > Apteryx mantelli. Next base: position 36,050,696 of record NC_089978.1, read on the forward strand.
AGATAGATCAGTGGTACATTTTACCTCTAGGCAAGACTCCCAAGGATTAGGTACTTGTGCTAAAGGATGGATCAAAGATGCTTTCACAGACAAGTATAATGTCTATATGTATTTGCAAAATGTCAAGAAGTATTACTAATATTTGAAATCAGAAACTGCATTTATTTAAAAAAAAAGCTGTCCACTTGACAGGTGATATTTCATTAAAAACATAATCCACTAATTGGGCACTATCAAAGGCTAAAGATTTTCCCAAATTTTTTAATAAAGATTTTTTGAGATGAATGTTATAAAAAGTTATAAGAAAAGAACAATTTTAAATGGATCATAACCAAATTGGAAAGGATGAGATGATGATATTGTAGCTCTTCAATATGCATCTGTGATTTATTATTTCTCAGATGACATCCATCTGGATTCAGTAGAGTCTTCCAGTAAAATCAAATGAAAGACTACAATTCCTTCCTGTCCTTTTAAATAAAATTTTACTAAAACTAATCTTATTGAGGATTTAACTTAATTGTATAAATCAGAGATTTACCTGCTTTTAAGCCACCTTTACACCTTGGAAGAAAGAGTAGGTGATTCTCTTCAACACAGTGTCCATTGATCTTCTTAGTGAGCACAGCCTATTTTGCTTCTGCCTTTTCAATCAAACTGCAGTGATAGACTTTGGAGAGACGCTTCCTAAATCTAAGTCATTTATTTGTAAGATGGAATTTGCAGTGTAAAGCCTTGTCCGGACAGTGTCCTGCCAGCATCCTTTAACTCCACTTTTATCTTTCGCTGTCGGGAAGTGGGGTGGGAAGAGAGAGGAGTGCTTCAGTTTCCTTCTAGTCTCCATTACATTCTAATATATGCTTTCAGGAGAAGGATATGTTTTCTTCAAAAACAAGTTGACATTATTAAATTCTCATCTTTTTTGAATCTTATATGAGGTGAAGACTTTCCTTTCTGTAAAAAGAAAGCTCATATTTCTTCTTGCTTTTCTGTTTCCTGTAATCTCTAGTACAATCAAGTCTCCCAGATAATCTGAAGGACTCTGCTCACATTAATTAAAATGTCAGTAATCTACTTGCATACATTTCCGCATCCGTGAGGGCATCGTGGTTGAGCCCAAAACCATAAATCATTGCACAGACTTCTTTCACTTTAACCTAATGAACAATATATCTATATCTATACTAGTATACACAGTGTCAGGATTGTTACATGCATGTCACCCATAGGCACTGGTCACTGAGTAGCACTAGTAGAAAAGGTGCTGGGGGATAGGAGGCAGAGAGAGCGCACGCCGTACAGAGGTGCCAGGCTAAGAATCAGCCTTGACTGAAGCTGACAGTGAAGAAGAGCTTGTGTTTGTGAGCTTGTTTGCTTGGGACGTGGGCATCAAGTGCAGACAAGGATGAAACTGTGAGTGTAAGCATTCATAGAATACAAGAATATATAGAATACAAGAGGGTTAAGCTGAATGCTTTATATTCCTCTGCTCTGAAATTGAAATTTATTCCTTCCCCCAACTCTCTGTCTACAAGAGCATAAAGAACAACTTCCCATACCAGCAAGGTGAAATCACAGCCCTGTTTGGTTTAAGGACTTTTGAGAGGAAAATACTCTCTAAAATAAAAACAGCAGTAAGGAAAGGGAAACTTTGCAGTAACTAAAAATAAAGGCCCACCACTTCATGAGATTGATTATTGCATCTGTCCAAAGTTTGGAATTCCAGACACCAGGGTCAGGAGGTCGCCCAAAGGTTACTTTTCTCCCAGTCGAGAACAAACATAGCGGAATTGCACACCAGCGTCTTTTCCCAGCCCACTTGAAGAGTTGCCAAAGCTGCTTTTGGATGTGTTCGCAAGTGACGCAAAAATCTATTCTTAAACACAGACAGAATATACATCAGTCACTTAGTGCAGAAGGAAACCATTAACATCAAAAGGGGTGGAGTAGAGAGGCTTTTTATACTGCCAACCGCTCTCATAAATTTAATGCTAAGTGGAAGAATGTAATTGCTTCATATGTGTTCTTTATCTCACATGGAAGGCTAATGCGTTTTTTTGGTTCAGCAGTGCAGTTGCAGAACTATATAAATAAAATATGGCAGAAAACCAAAATCCAAAGCAAATGCCTGCTTTTTTTTTTTTTCCTGAACCACATTTCTGTAATTTTGGTTTGAAATACATAAGCAAACTGCTTTTTTTAGAAGTATTAAATTCCAGCTGAATTTCCCAAATGCTGCAAATAACATGGCAATATTTTAAATGCTTTACCATATTTAGTTTTAAATGACTGTCATTATTAGAAAAAAAGTTAATTCTCTCAAGTAATCCTAGTGAAAGTATGAAGTGTACCCAAAAAGAACAAAAACACTGTGACTCAGATTGCTTGTATCTGTTTTATTTAGGAGAATTTGTGGGAATTTATGTTTTATTCCCTTAACGTCTATCGTGCGTTATTGCAGATGTTATACGTAGACAGCTTGCTTTTAATAAGTCCTTGCAGAACCTAATGTCCTTGCAGAACCTAACATTTCCCTGAAAGACAAACAAAAATTTCATCCTAAGGCTTATTAACTTGTGCTTTTGTACCTTTTAAATTTCATTTGGTGCAGTTAAGGTTGGCCCTGAATGATTGTTCTCTTGAATTCTTGGTTAAACACATTAGGAGCAGCTGTGGTACTTTGTAAAAAGAGATGTTTTAAATGAACCTACAAACAAGCTGGCAACATGTCAAGTTGCATACTTTGTTTATCAGGTGCGTTCATCCATGCCATACACCCCAGACATGGCTGCGGCACCTTAAACGTAGCTGATGAGCTTGTTAGCCAGCTTTGTGTGACATGTGGCTCCCAGAGCTGGAGACAAGCTGTGACACTGTACGGCAGCCAGGGAGAGCCTCAGTGAAATGCTGTGATCCCTTCCCAGTGTGTGACCCTGGGGCGGGGAGGGGAAGTATTGATAGCTGTCCCCATCGTGTGACAGCATGTATGGAGCCTGGGACTTTGAGTAACAAACTGAGAAATCTGCAGAACAACAAAATTTAGCGTATCATATTTTTGCTTGTGATATGTGAAGGACCCTCCCATGTCACTGTTTGATATCCTGTCTGCTTTGGATCTTGATCCTTTAGAGTCATCCTTCTGTCTTCCAACAGCCATCCTACCTCTGACACTCCGTCAGCTGTCTGAGGGTGCAGCTCATAGAAGGATTTTCACATACCAGGATTTTTAATAAGCTCCTAGGTATCTGAAGTATTAGCTATGAGAGAAGTACTGAGCCATTCCTTCTCTCATCAGTTTTATGTATAAGTATATAATATAAATAATGGATGTTTCAGAGTAATGCTAAGAAAACATATAAAAACAGAAGCTAAATATTTTAGTAACATGGCAGAACAAAACTGATATGTCTTTTACCTGTAGTTAACTGCTAATGGCTGCTGTAGGTGACTTACAGCTTGGGTATGTAAGCTGTACTAGTCCACTTTCTAGAGCCTATGCAAAAATTAATGTGAGCTGTAAGATAAAAGAATATGGAAAAATGGAAATATAATTCCAGTCCTTTAGCATGTATTTACTTGTTCAGTTAAATTTATCCATCAACTTTCAAATGATCCAAGAGCATTCAGCCTACATTTCCCAGCAAAATCCATGTTGTCTTTTCAAAGCGTCTTAGGTTGCTAGATTTGCAAAGGTGCTTCATATAGATTTGATGTGGTCTCTTAAATGGGCTTGAGATGAACACAGATCTGCTTTCCATTTACAGAGTAACGTTGTGTTGTTGCTGGATACAAACAATGGTGCCCTTCGCCGACTTTTGCTCTTACCAGATACTCAAGAGACTCCCAAGAAAATATCTTGGTGGAGCAGCAAGGAAGAGACGGTGAGAAGTAGCACCTAGCTATACTATACCAAATTAATTTGGCACTTAAAGCTCAATATTGGAAAAATTGCTCCAGGATGGTTTCTCTTACTGTTTTTAGAGCCTAAGCACTTAATTGTTTCCTCCTGTGTATATTTAAATGCCTTACACAGAAAATAGCAGTTATGGAATGATGATAGATATATAAATAAGTCATACTGTCTGAGGATATGTATCTTTAAAAAAAAATCCCTCTTTGGAAATAGAACTGGGAATAACAGAACATTTTATTATGAAGGATTATGTTCAAAATAACAAACTCAATTATGATGCAATTATATGACTTGGGACAAGGGGGGATAGATAGCATTTTGAGACATAATAAATGTAGTGAATGATTCTAAGTAAAGGAAAAATGTGGTACACTTTCAAAGGAGTGAGAAAAACTCACTCTGAGATTGATCTAACAAACCCTGACTGCTGTATGACATATTTTTATACAGAACAACTACAAAATGTGCCGAGAGTTTTCACACAAAAACTGGCTGGTGTTCTACAAAGAAGAAGGGTGAGAGTTAAATTTTATGCTTTTATTATACTGATTTTTAGTAGACCTCCTCATGTACACCTCTATCTAATTATTGTTTTCTTGGCTTCCAATTTTACAGAAACCACCTTGTTGTATTGGATGTACTGGAGGGTCAAACTCATACCATCTCACTTCCAATCAATCTCAAATCTGTTTTCCTGGTGGCTGAAGATCGGTGGCTGTTGGTGGAAAACCAGACGAATCGGTCAGTTAAGCCTGGTTTTCTTTATGGTATTATTTCTTGTTTGTGTTCAGGTTATGTTCAGGAGCTTCACTTCTGGTCTCAGACCATGTGGTGCCAGGTATTGTATTAGCACCAAATAAATTATGAATATTTGAACATGCAGATCAATGTTTGCATGCACAGGTATCTCACAAGAGAGACACAAAAGTTGCTTTTTTGGCTTTCATGAATGGCTAGACACGTACAGTTGGTGTTTCAGATGCAGATTTGGTGAAACTGCAGGTAGGCATGCAAAGTAAAAAATACAAAGGATATGCCTATCTAAATATATGCCTCTGAAAATCTAGAGTAGGTTTGACTGTGTGCATGTTAATTTCTGTTTTTAAGAGGTGGTGTTGATCTTTAGAAATGAGAATGTTAGTGGACTTAGCTTTGAAAATACAGCCCCATAGTCCAGGATTAGTGCCTGCTTGCTTTACTTCATAGTCACATGAAAGAAATAATACTTTTCTTTCTTACTTTTATATACTTGCGCAGCAAATAAAAGTGTGTAAATAGTTACCAGAAGGCAAATCTGCCTCTGGCTGGCTCACCCTCTCCTATCTCACAGATGTTTGGTAAATCATATTTAGTTTTAGGAAAAGGTGTTGATAACCTTGTTATATAAACATAGAATGTTTTTGTTATTTCAGAAAATTAAAGTCCTTGTTTAGAGTTACAGATTTAATCGGGAATTATTATAAACATGTATCCTTTACAGGAAATTTCTTTTAACCAAGCGTGCCCATATGGAAGCTGAAGACAGTGAGGTCTGCCAGCTGTATGCACTGAGTGAAGAGCCAGCTGACAAGGGATTTGGCTTAACAACAGGTATTGAATGCAAGCTTGACTTGTTCTTTTTTTTTTTTTTTTTGTCATTTCTGTGTTTGCAGCTGCACAAACAAGGCTCTTTTACTTTAAAGGTCTGAGTAACCTTCTTCCTGATTTTTTTTCCTCCCCTTATCATGTTTAGTTAATAATAATATTTCACAAAGCATGACAAATTCTGTGCTCAAACTTCAGGCTGTTTGAATAAAATAACTTTGTTTCATTGTAACATTTAGTAGCCTCAGTCATGGACTTGTAGGAGAGCTACAAGGATACAGGATGGAAAAGAACAGAAGACAGCTAGGCAGGAATTAGAACATAGGAATAGAAGGGATGAAATATGTTGATGAGTCCAGTCTGTACACTGTTGTAGGTGTGCTCTACACACTCAGACGAGCTAGAAGACATTTCCCAACCCCAAAATATGTAAGAATATATTTTCCCAAACATATAATAGGCATACTCTTAATACAGAGCAAAAGCCACAGTTCATAAAAGTGTGCAGAAGGCTGAAGCCATCACACCTGTGTTATAAAATAGGGGAGATTTGTTCACTGAAATTCACAGATGACGCTAGAAAGTGAAGCATGTTTTATGCTACAGAAAAAGGCAGAAACCGCCAATGGTCATCATTCTGCGCTGTAAGAAAATGGGATAACATGTCTACCTTCAGATTTGATGGCAATTTCAACCCTGAGCATTTGGTCAAGGTACACAAAATCTTTAGTCTACCTGGTTTAATACCACTAGAGTATATGTACATCTTACCTAATAGTTTATAGGCTTTGGCCTATTCACAGTGTGTCTAAGAGAGAGGGGAAAAATAAAGAAATCACTTTATATGTATTAAAGGGGGAAAAATTTCTTCTTGGTCCTTGTGGCAGACAAACGTAAGTATGAAGAATAAGATTAACATAGTGTAAACATGATACAAGCAAATATTATTGACAAACAACAAATAAGGCTTATTTTACACAAACAACAACAAATTGAATACCAAGGACTTATCACTGCTTAAATACCCAGGATCCTTTTTATCTGTTGTACAGTTTACTCTATCAGCTTATCAAACTCCATCAGAAAGCAGTAATTTCCTTCCTCCTACTACCTTATTTAGAAACCATAATAGAATGTTAATCCTCAGATGGGTAGAAACCTTATTATAATTTCCAATCTAGAAGTATTTGTGAGCAATTAATAGCTGCCTGCTTTTCGTGCTATTTTTATCCTCTTTTTTTTTTTAATCTTCCAATATAAAAAGTCATCATATTCCCTCTTCACTTTTTCCAAATCATTTACCAAACCCAGAATGTAACATCTTCAGCCTGTTCTCACTCTTGAGGCAGAACTCATGGAGAGGAATTAAGAAAATGTAGACCAGTTTGGGTTTTCCACTGACCCAAACCAGTAGCCCATTCATCCTCTGAGGGAAGAAAGATTTTCTCCTGCTGCCAGGTAAAGGAGATAGCATGCTGATTCAAGAGAAGCAGTGTATGCTGCAGAGCTAAAGATACTGGGTTCTGACTGTGTTGATAATTTGAGGCAAGGTAAAGTGTTGTTACATTTGCACAGAATAAAAGTTGGTTTTCCTTAGCTTAAAAAGAAAGAAAACTAAACCATTATTACCGTAAATCTGTTACAAATAACATAAATATTTGATTGCAAAGCCAGAGACAGTCACCAAGAAATGTCAAATTGACACTTACCTGTGCAAACCTACATTTTGCCTCTTCGTGCATTTGCTTGCTAGCAATCTTTAATGATATGATCACATGCTGTTCTATTCCACAGTATTCCTCCCTCATTTGCATAGTAGAGGGCAAAATTAAGTGTTACAAGCAACTACAAAACTAGTGTTTCCTGATATAAGCACTTAACTTTACAAACATAACATTATTTCCTAACCTTTTTTTTCTATGTTATAGTGTGGTATAATCAAATTTTCTGCTTTTTAGGAAATTTATGTTCAAAATAATAGCAATGATTAGTGCTCAGCACTCATAGAGTTAATATTGTTTCCCATTGCACATCTGGATTTAATGATTTTCATTTTGTTTAATTTCCCTGTTTAGCATCAGAACTGTGTGTGCCACATGCAGTTTCAAGTGACCAGCTATCTTCAGAAAACCTCAGTGCAGCTGTGGGACAAAAGATCAGCTCCCCCAACAGGATTTTCTCAGATGAACATAATTATGCTACTATTGTTATTGGTTTCCCAGACCTCTTGGTAAATACTCAGCGTTATTATACAATGAAGTAATATGATCTCATTTGTTCTGTAACCAATTAAGTACCTGTTCACCAAATGATGTGGAGGAAGAAGGGAATGACAGTAAATGATCAGTTTGTGGAATGTATATTATTTGTTGCGATAGTCTAATCTAAAAGGACTTCAGAGGAGTTTGAAAAAATAAAAGAAACCAGGCAACATAATATCCGGTGTAAACAAAATTCATTGTAGGTAAATTTCAAATATTGCTGTTTAGAGGAATATTTTATAAATAATGTGCTTTGATAGATTTTTTAATTAAATATAACTACTCAGAAAAATGATAGTCATTTTGGACTATTCAGTGTGAACTTTTGCTCAGTGTGCAGCATTTATCAGGACTCTGGATTTAAGAAGAAGAAACAAGGCTATAACCCCCTTCACTATTTATTGTTGTGATTAAGTATAAATACTGCATGTAATTGCATTCACTCTGTTTCCAAAAATCCTGTGACATAAATAGAAAAGGACCAGAAAGGAAAGTGAAACTTAACAGTTTACTGACTAAGGCTGTAGCAAGGAGTGGAGATAAACACAGAGGACATAAAAGAGGTGCATTTAATTCTTTCAATGTATTTTTATTTACTATTTAGTGATACATAAAGAGGGTGATGTTTATAGAATAAATGATTGTGTGTCATGTTTGCATAATATGTTGGTGCAAATTAGAAAATTTCACTATTAACCAGAATGAATTTTGGAAAAGCCAAATGACAGAAAAAAATACTCTGAAATCCAAATATTTCATGAAAATACCATATATAGTAAGACATTCTCTGTGTCCTTGCAGTTAGTTTTTGATTTTTTTGTGATTTAGATTTATATTACCAGATTGATTATACTTGCTCCTTATTTCATGTGTATGTTAAAAAAACAGTTGTGAGTTCATTATTAGGCAAAGGAGGCAGCCTAGAAGAGGGAGTGCTACAGATGCTACACCCCTCAGGACTGGGGCCCTGTCTTTCCAGACAGTGTGCTTTTAACTGTGGTTTTAATGTGTTTAACTGTGAATGTTGAAGAAAGAATGCTAAAGGTGAATGCTAGGGGTGGAAAAAAACTCCATATTCAGACCCCTAAATCCCCTAAGTTTAGGTGTTGATGGTGTAGGTGTTTACATATGAGCAAGGTATCCATGCTCTTATTTATAGTAGCAATGCTCAGCTGACCAAATGTAAAGGTATTAAAATCAGATGATTTGCTCTGTAGACCCTATTGATTGGGAGATGAAGCATCTGGCTCACATGTAGATACCTACATTTATGTCTCTGAACATGGAGCTGAATCTGAGCCTTAGTGTCTACTTTGGGATTCAAGACTGAAATATCTGTTTGCATTTATCTAGAATAATGAGAATTTAGATTATAGTAATAGTTCACTATATTAAACCCTTTTATATAGTTTGGTTCCAGATGAGTCTATTTCAATGCTTCCTGCTCCTGGTTTGATACAAAAAAAGTGTTGATTCAACTCCAAATCATCTGCCTGACTTACTGAAGCTAGTATAGGTGGTCTGTTGTTTGTCACTCCTTTATAGGTAGTTTTAATGACAAAATAATCCAGGTCTTTTCCTTGTCCTGTGGTGACATGAGAAGTAACTACAGTAGCTACATTTGATTTGAAATTGAATGTGAAGTGGAACTCATCAAGACAAGTTTGTTCATAGGTTCAATAACAGAAACTTTTTATTCAACAGAATCTTTTTCTCTTGCAGTCTCCCAGTGAAGTGTATAGCTGGAAAAGAAACTCCTCTCTGAGTCGCAGACATGCTTCTCCTTCTGATCCATTTTATTATGGAGCCCGGAGGAAAACAGGAGCTGCAAAACAAACCAATTGTGTAACTTTATTGGCTTCTAATCAAATAGTCAGAATTTTAGCACCCGGAGATGTGCCTTTGAAAGACATTTACCCAAAAGGTAAGAGGTTCATATACTTCCACTGCAACGACTATACACAGTTGTTTTTGTTTTTTAAACTGCAATCACTCATGAAATTTTACAAAGCATTTTTAAGGAATTATGAAACAAGTATCTGAGGAGAAAATAGAGTAGTCACACACATTTTGCTAATTTTAAAATTAATTCAGACCTTACTAAACATGCTAAATTATACCTCTGAGGAATTAATAGGCTGCCTACACTGTGAGTATTCCAGTAGATGGGATCTCACTCTGCTCGCACTGGGAATCAGCTACAGGAATGTAATTGTGACAGTTCAGCAATGAATCTGCACCAGTATTCCCAATCTCTGCTTGGTGTCACACAGGCACACAGGTTACAATAATAAGAAATGCCTTATTTGTCAAACCAATTGTCTAGCTCAATTTTCTGTTGCCCTCTTGGGCAATAGGAGAGGCTAACTAGGGAGTGCATGTGAGCCCAGCCACTTTCTTCAGTTTCTTTCCCCTCATACTTCCTCAGCCTTCACAATTGTTTTATGAGGGATGTTGGAGGGGACATCCCAGCCTCAGGCTTTTAATCTCCTTTTATGGACCTGTTGTCCATGAATTTGTCTGGTCCCTTTTTGAACTCGTCTGTCTCCACAGCAAGTTCACAAGTTCGCTACTCTCTGTGATGAACACAGAAGTGCCCCTCCTTCTAGCATTGCAGGGTTTGGTGTGTAACAGTTCTGCATTCATCTTACCTATCCCCTTCATGATTTTGTAAACCTCAGTCACTTCTGCCCTCGGCCTTCTCTTCAAACTGAGGAGACCCAGGCTTTTTAGTTCTTCTCGTGTTCAAGAGCATGAGCATCATTCATGTATAGCAAAACTGTCCTCCTGATGAACACAGGTGTAGGCTGATGAAACAGGTGTAGGCTATGGACCTTCAGACATTTTTATGCTGCTCTGTCAAGCTTTCTGTTACCATTGTATCTTTACCTTCTTTAGCCAGAGTGACTAAAAATGTCCTAATGAATGCCAAATCACAGAATTTGTGAGTTTTGCATTAATTACCTCTAAAAGTCTCCAAAGAAAGATCACTACCAGAAAAAAATCTGAAATATTTGTTTGTGGTAGATTGGCAGTTTTTTTGAATTCATCAACACAAGAATCTTTTCCTGATTTGTGTTATATGAACTCTTCATCGTAGAATAAATTGTTTTATTCTAAATTAACCCACTTTTCAGAAATAAACAATTTAAAATATCTGCCCTCATTTAACACAGATTAACTTCCCTTGTAGAGAATTCCTTTTAATTTATTACAAAAAGGATAGAAAAATAGTTGGCTGAAAATATTTACTTGACTAAAGAAGCAAAATCAAGGAAATAAACAGGATAGAAAAACGAAGTTACCTAGATTTGCAAAGGAAGGGTTAACTTTTGAAAAGTTTAAACTGAATAAAACAGAATTAGCATCAATATCTTCAAACTAATTACACCACCTCAAGCTGTAATCCTGTCATAGTTCATAAACTATTAAATGATCAGACTGGGTTAATTTTTTGCAGGCAGACTGAAGTGGATGATATAAGAATTCAGAAAGGAAATCTTCTAAGCTTTTGTTGAATTAGTTCATTAATTTGGGAGGGAAGGAGAGATACAGTGCTTCCAAACGCAACCTAAAACTGAGATCATTAAGGAGGTATTTATAAAAACATTTTAAGTTGCTGTGTCATATTAGCAATTTATAACACTAGAGTGATATAATTAAAAGCCAGGGGACATTTTTCATGAAGGGAAGAAGCCTGGATACCAGTGACCTGAGCAAATTCTCTGTCTGAGAATTGGCTTCTGTCTGACAGATCAGTTTCGTTTATATCAACTGAACAAGATATTAACTTTTTTCCCTCAAGTGTGGTGAAATTTTCTCGTGAATAGTGATTGATAGCTTTAAATTTATAGAAAATTTTATGAGGTATAGTTTGTAATGTGCTTTGGGGCCGTTTAAGTTGAAAGATTCCAGGCTTTCTTTAAGATCATTATCATTGATTTTTTTTTCTAAATCACTTTTGAATTTATGAATTGCAGAAATTGATCCTAACTGAATCATGTTTAATTTGACCTTACTGATATGATTAAATTAGACCTGAGCAGGACTCTAGGTTTTCTATTCAGCCTTTTTTCAGAATTTCAGACATATTTCTTTTTTCAGTACATGGTTAGTTTTCCCCATGGGGAAGGAACTACCAGTGGAGTCCTGCTACTCAGCATGTTTATGAAAAGCCTGGAAAAATGAGCGAACAATGAAGTGACACTGTTTGCTGATGATCCTGGATGTTATTCATGGTAGAATGGGTTCTCCGTGAAGAGTTATAGGACTATAATGCTGACTATGCAATAAAATGGCAGATGAAATTCAGTATAGATAAATATAAAGTAATATACGTGAAGGAAGAAAATCAATCCTAATTCCCCATCTAAAACGATGGTCTGTGACCATTACATCTCAGGAGCATGATTTTGGAGTTATGATAGACAGTTCCATTAAAATATCAGTTCAAATCTCAGTAGCAGTCAAATGTTAAGAATTATTAGGGGAGGAGCAAAAAAAAAAGACAGAAATTCTTTGTGCTGTTGTCTAAATCCATTCTTGTTCTGAATCTAGTGCTGTGTGATTTTGGTCCCCCATCTCAAGGTGGCAGATAAATGAACTGGGAAAAGTTCAGACAAGGGCAACAAGGATGAGCAAAGCTGCATCAGCCAAATCTCCTGAATGTAGAAACAAGATGAATAAAGTGGTATATAGTGGAGTTCTACAAAATCACACATGGCATGGAGATATGGAAAAATCAATAATTTTACAATCTGTCACTACCAGAGCTAGGGGGCAGCAGGTGAAGCTAGTAGGAACATCATCAAAACAAACACAAAGAGGTGGTTTCTCACACAAGAAGGAATCAACCTGTGAAACCCCTTGCCAAAGTATGTTGTGAATGCAGAAGCATGGATCCTTGGGAATATTTGACAAATTCATGGGAGGTTACCAAATATATAGAAATAAAAATATAGGTACTGCATCCAGCTCCTGGATTGGAACTGGTTGGTGACTGAAGGAAAATACTGAATATGCTTGCCCAGTTTTTATGCTTTTCAAGCTCTAGCTACTCTCGGAGACAGGATATTAGGTTGGAGGGACCTAGTATTGCCATTGTTGTGCTCTTAAATTCATGGCATGAGTCCAAAATCTTTCCAAGTGAAAACAGGGAAGAGAGAAGGAAAGAGAGATATGCATTCATTGGACACACTTGGAAGGTGAGATTGTAAGATACAAGTTTTTACTGTGCCTGATTGGGATCCAATATTTGCAACCCCTTCTGCTAGGCTGTTGTTTCCTCTGAAGTTTGCCTCTCAGTCTACTGATTCACAGACTATTTAATTGAATGTAAATGTAACTGCTACCAGTAGCTGCTTAGCATACTGCTATGGAGCCTTGGAGGTTTGAGTATTGCCCATTCCTGTGTGCTGCGTAACTCAAGGGTGGCCCATAGACAATTCCTCTGTGCTGTTGTTTCTGTGCTGGAAACCTATAGTTATTTACCTACAAATAAGTTGTATAAGGCTTCATTCTTAAGCCTTTGGATCCTCTCCTGGGAGATGATATAGTGAAGCAAAGGCATCATGTTACATAGAATTGAGCATGTGGCAGTCCCTTGGTGTTCTTGCACTAACGTCTTATGTTGCTTTGAGAAGTTGTTTAATGTTCTTGCTTCAGTTTGCGTATCTGTCAGGCTTTTTTCCCCATCTTCTTGGACAACTGGTCAGTTCTGGCACACAGCCTTCCATTTCTATTAATAATTCAAAGTACTCAGCCAAACTCTAGCACACTCCAGTACATATTACCAAAGCTGTTCCAGGAACAACAAGCAAAGAAATTGTTTCCTTTATGTTTTATTGGAACTGTAAACTAGGGTAGTAGTTGTGTTTGAAAAAGAAACTATAACAAGTAATAATTTCCCCAAAGACTGCCAGATAAATATATGGCCACAGAGTATAAACTCAGACAAGATCATGGCAGAATCCAACAAGTAAATATTAATGTTTACTCTAAAAACAAGGCTATAGAAATGAGGGCTACTTGAGGGCAAATATTTACTTTGCTTCTCAGCAGTCTCCATATATGAATTTAAAATAACAGACTATTACTGAGTGTATACTCTCTGTTAGTTACTGGAACGACATGTAGTGTAACACACAGAATTACAGAAATAACCTCAATACGTCATCTAGTCCATCTATTTGTATAGGAATAGGATGACACATGTTTAGACTCTTCTTCACTGATGTTTGTCAAACCTTTATCTTAAAAACCTCAATTGAAAGAGATTCTAAAGTTTTCCTGAGGGGCCTATTGCAATGCTTCGCTCTCCTTGTATTATAAAAGTTCTTCATAGTATCCAGTCTTTTTTGCTGTAAAAGAAGCTGAATTATTCATCTTACCTTCACCCCATCAGGGTAATACTGCCCTCTTTATGAAAGTCTTTTAAATACTATGGGATGTGTGTTTTATTTCCTGTAGTCCTTTTTTTTTTTTTAGACCAAAAAGTTAATCCCTTAAATTTGACCTTACAGTCCATCTGTTCAAAACTTCTCACTGCATTCTTTGTCACCCCTGGGATTATCTTGTGTGTTTACATTTTCCTTTAAGTTTGATGTCTAGAACTAGACATCTGTGCTGGAAACATATAGTTATATAGAATACCTAGAGGTATTCTCCCTCAGGCCTCAGCAAAAGAAGAATAGTCACTACACTTGTTTAGATCATATTAATATATGCATATTTGTTACATGTTACATATTTGTAATATATATATTAATACATTCATATTAATATAAGGCCTGACTTTTTTTTTCTATCCTGGCAGCAGCATAGCACCATTGATTCGTACTTTGTATGTTGTTCATTGTAAGATCTTTGACTGCCATACTGAGGCCTGGGCAGTTTTTCCTGTGTTGCATTTAAACATTTGCTTTTGCTTTCTTTAGCTTCCTATTCTGCAGTCCTTTGTCTTTTCCTAATTTAATTTGGTTGATTTGTGTTATCTCTCTAATCTATCAAAGTAATTTTTAATTCTTATTTTATGGTTCTACCCCTTCTTGTTCAGTATCATCTACATGTTCTGGATCTTCATCAGAATTTAATGTGCATTTTATTCTGCATTTACCACCTAGAGAGAGAGCACATTTATAAAGACTAATACAATCTAGGCAAACCAGAAAGTGCTGTGTCACCCACAAACCTGTAATTTTTCCACCATTTTTGCTACTTCTTTTGTGTTTGATATTTATATTTTTTACGAAAGACCAATAAGGTCAGCATATATGCTACT
Organism: Apteryx mantelli; assembly: GCF_036417845.1. NCBI lineage: Eukaryota > Metazoa > Chordata > Aves > Apterygiformes > Apterygidae > Apteryx > Apteryx mantelli. The sequence goes on from NC_089978.1 coordinate 36,065,733, forward strand.
GTAGCTAGCCTAGGGTGCTCCTGTGGGTTATTCTTTACTTGTTTGAATGTGTGTGCTGTATGCAAGCACCCATACTTCTGCAGGTAACAACAGGTTCTCCTACAGCTCAAGTAAGTGAAAGATATGCTGTTCCAGATGAAAATCTAGAGTTTCATCTATTGAGAGTGGTATTTTGTATCCATATCATGCAGTGTAATTCAGTCTTCTGGTTTCCCTTCTGCAAGGCTTAGTCCTCCTGCTCCACGCAGGTGAAAGCCAGCTCCTAACTGAAAGCCCCTTCTGCACCCAGGCAGAGTAGGCTCACCTGTCTGCAAAAGCCAGTATAGACAGACAGACACACATACACATGCACACACACAGGCACTCTCTCTCCTATATTTCTGAGGGAGGAAGCATAGTATTAGCAATAAATAATCATTAAATGTTCTAATAAACTAAATAGTAAATGCTTGATAGTCTAGGGCTTTTTACTATAAATTTATTTAAGTCTTTGCATACTGAGAATCTACGTGCAAGAAAAGTGGTTCAATGTAAGGCAAAAGCACTTGGTTTAGTATTCAGGTGGGAATTATAAGCACACAGTTTTGAAATGTTCCTCAATACACTTTTTAAGTCAGACATACAGCTGACATTATCTTCTGTGACAGAAAAAAGCGGTGACTTAGGCATTGCAATAACACCTGCTTGGTGCTTTTGTGAGTAGGACTATATTTGGGTGTAATTTTGACATCTGCTGTACAAATAGATTGCTCTTTTGCAGTTGTGCCTGCCTAGTCGCTCAGTATCAGAATAGTAAAACAATTCAGTGTTTGCAAGTTACATTCCTGTGTTGAATGTGAAAGTTTATCATTTTCTGACAGGTACTGTATAATGAAATGCTTAAATTCAATCTGCTAAATGCAAATTCAATAACCAGTTAATCATGCATCAGGAAAATAACATGTTTGTTGATTTTCAGATGTCACTCCTCCACAAACTGCTGGATACTTGGAAGTAACAGATCTCAACTCAAAGAAAATCAAATACATTGCTATTCCTAGGTAACTGATTTATTGATTAAAGCAGCCTCTTGTCTTACAGGAAGAGCAAACAGAATTTAGTGTGTATTATTGCTTCAGGATAAACAAATATTTCTTCTGATGTAGAAAGTCATTATCTACTTCATATCAGATTGCTGAGTGTTGTGAGAATAATTCATACCCAGTGTGTAAAATTCTGCAACTATTGTAGCATACTGTTTGTCAAAAATTTGTACCTATTTGCTAGCTGATACCAATGAAAATGTGGCAATTAATTAGTTAATATCAAAGGTAGCTTTGTCTTCTGATTTTCCTTTTCACTTCCTTTTCCCCTTCCCCATCTTCACCTACTTTAACCTCTGCCTTTTGTCTTTTTGTTTTGCCATCATTTTATGCTATCTTTCTTTTCCATTTTCTGCATCTTTAGTATCCAGCAGAGACAGGCAGGATGATCCTGTGTTAGATGTTAGGAAAACAGGAATCAAGTTCTGCTCCAACATAAAGTTCACCTTTGAAATCACTTTTGCTTCTCTGTGTTTTAATTTCCCCTTTGTAAAATATGCATTCCTTCCCTCACAAGAATTTTGCATAATAAATAGATTGAAGTAGTCAGCCTATACAGCTTCTGCATGGTTTTAACATATACCTGTCACCATTACAGAGCATATTCGCAAATATTTTATTATTTAAAAGTATATTTGGGTTACAAATTGTAATTTTCCATAATAATAATAATAATAATAATAATAAAGATTTCTGCTTTAAATAGAAGCCTCTCAATGACCCACATGTAAAGAGCATGTGTATGAAACCCACACATCAGGAATTTTATACTGATTTTTTTTTTTTTTTTTAGAATCCCGTCCACTCAATATTATCTTTGACAGTATTATTTGATTCTCTTTTAAATGAATTCTGCTTCATTAATCATATGTCAAATTTTTGAACTAGTAGAGATCTAATAAAGTCTAATTATTTATCTCTACTTTTTGTAGCATATATAATTTGTGGACAGTTTTAATTTCTTCAAAAAAGGATTACTTTTTGTATAGTGAGTGGGTTTCCTCAAATTACTTGCAGCCTTAACACAATCTTCCTTAAGAAAACATCTTTGTTTCAGAACTGTTCTTCACTTTATAATTGATCCAATGGCCTACATCTTGTACAGTCATTCAGAAATGTAAGGCATTAATATAGAGAGAGAGAACAACACTTTACACAGTGAATTTATTAGAAATTGCAAAGCCAAACTTCAGCATCATGAGCCTTAACCTAGTATGAGAATTTAAGCTACTTACCTCAAAATAAACCTAAGTAGAAGTCTTGATTAAAAAAAACTCCATTGGGAGGTGATAAATAAAGAAACTTTTCATATATGTGAATAATTCTAAGTGAAAACCTAAATACTTTCCTCCTTTCTGCAATAGTTAGTCTGGTCAAATGCTAAGATATCTTCTCTTCAGTTGAATTATTACATGGCATTTTCAGTCTTAGATAGAGGAATATGTGTTTATTTTACATGGGGGTCTCTTTCTTACAAGTTGTCTTCTAAAATAATATTAATTTTTTCTGATGCCAGTTCCCGATTTCAAACTCATATTAAAAAACAAGACATAGGAAGGTATTTCAGTTTCCCATTTTCAGTATAAGCATTCAAGCTAGTCAGGAAAGCGTCCTGTCTCTTAGAGATACGCTTATACATGTGGTTAGTTTTAATTATATAATTAAGTTCCATTCATTTCATTAGGGCTTCAACCTAATGGTGTTTTCCTGAATCCAAGTGTTATTGCTTCCTTTCTCTTCCACAATTATGAGCCTCGTATTAATTAGTGCCAGTTGCCAAGTCATTATGTGTGCCATTAACAGTACTGAAAAAGTGCAAAGAATCTTTTCTACTTTATCCAAATTTGCCTTCATATTACATAGCTATTAGACCCCCAGTTTCAGCAGTGTTTATCTGCAAGTTGACTGCCTGTTTAAAACAGGGCTAAGATTCTCTGCACCCAAAGCTGTGCTGTCTTTAAATGAGTGTTTAAATCTTCTTTTGTTAAAGCACTTGAGAGAGGTCGTTCTTTAAATTGATACAAAGATATTTTCCTCAGTGTCCAAGTCATGTTCTTTCCTTTTTCTTTTGTACTTTACTGTTTCACTGTAACACATTTTTTAAATTTTCCATATACTTTATAATTTTCTTTAAGGACTGATCTCCTTGAGACAGATGAGATATAGCAGTGGGTTAGGCAGCATGTTCCCTTTCAGCCTGGTCTTTTATACTGCTTTCATTATTATGCAGGTATCTTTGTCTCATCCAGTTTCAATAGGTGGCATGTTTCAGATAAAATAGTGTGTTTGCAGGGCTTAGTTAAGGTTCCTCTTGGAATGGGGATATAATTTATTTTAATTGCCACCTTATCTACAGAAATTTAGAAAAAAAACTCATTCTTCAACCTCTTTTTAATTGCAACTTTGAGATAAATCACATTCATGCTTGTTTTTCAGATCAGGTTCTCTCTCTCCGTATACATCTTGGCTGTCTAAGATCTCAGACACAGATGCCCTCTTGGCACCTCTGGGCAAAGTGGGTTTGGTTAGTGTGGACATGGGAGGTGGCGTGAGACTTTGGGAAACAGGACTCGACAGCCTCCAGCGTTCGCTGCAGGACTGGAGGAACATGATCGGACAAGAGGATGGTCGACCTGTGCAGGTAGGAGTTCCCAAACCTGAAGTGAAAAACATTTAACAAAATGGCGCAAATGAGTTTTCAGTTGGGAGAGGAGTGGAGGGAGTGCTGTGTTGAAAAACACCGTGAAGTAGGAATATACCTACAAAAAAAATTGAATAGATGTCTTAATTGAAAAAAAATCAATAGCTCAATTAGAAAGCTTATTTGTGACCCCTGTAATTACAGTTACTGACTGGTTCTTTATCTTGCAGTATTTGTATTTTTGCCAAACTCCAGTGCATTTAAATGTAAATTAATTCTTTGTCTCATGCTGATTTTTAACTGCAACTTTCAGAATGTAAGGTAGTGAAATTAATTTTAAAGGAAAACATGTATTTTTCCAGAATTCATGTATTTGGGGGAAAAAAAAATATTGCCTTTGTACTTTAGAAAAGAAACTTGAAACGTAGGTGGAAGATGCCTTGAGCTCAGAGTAGTGTCTTTGGCTGATTTTGAAAATCCTCCCAGCTGAGCACAGTTACAAGAGTCTCAATATAGCCATGTTCTCACGTGGAATGTTTGAGTAGATGTTGAAAATCTCCAGCACATACATGTAGCTATGCATGCATGGATATATGTGCACAGATGTTAATGTACTGGCTAATATGTATGATCACCATTGCAACATGGAGGTAATATTCAGGACTGTACAACTGCATTTTTAACTTTTGTTAGTGATTAGAAAATATATTATTTTACTTTGAAGAGCTAGAGTGTGCTTTAGGAGGACTTGATTTCTCCACCTTTAGCTAAGGAAGATCCTGTCTCCATCTACAGTTGAATTTATTCCTGTTGGTTATTTCTGTTTCATGAATTTCTATAACCACTTTTACAGAACATTAGAAAATGGGAAAACAGGTCGAATCTTCTCTAAATTAAATCTAAGTTTTTATTTACAAGGTGTCCAGCTACCTCAAGTGTGAGTGAGATTTATTAGGCAGAAAACATAGTTCTTTCACTCTTTTCCCACACTTGAGCTCCCTTTCTACAAGATGTTCTGCAACTATATAAACTTGTGCAACAACTGACGTGTTCTTGCTATTGGACCTCAGCAGATGTCTTTCATAAAAGTCATGAGAAAAGAAAACAGTTATCCAGTAGCACATTTGTGTGGTTACTTACTGCCTTACCAAGGCCATTTTTATTACCAACACAGTAACAACAGCACCATCTTATGGTCAGATGCAGTCGTTTTTCATAAGCCCAGTTTCATCTACTGCTCAAGTTGAGAGGATCAGGAGGAATAGTGACAGTTTTATTTGCTTTAATAGTGTTTCTCATTCTTTTTTATCTTTTGGGGTAACTTTGTCGTAGTTTTAACCAGTGGTGTTCCTGTAATGTCAATCATAGTCAACTAAACAGTAGAGAATACTGGCTTGGAAAGTATACATCATCAGAATATTTTAAGGTATCTAACTAGTAATGTCAAGTTTTATATTTCCATTACATTTTACAAAAAGGGTAAAAGGTTTTCCCACGGTCACAAAGCAATTTTCAAGATTTGTAGTAGAATTTCTCTCTCCTGACAGTCTGCCTCTCTAATTAGTAGGCACTTTTCAGGTTTTTAGTTAGATATAAGATAAAGATGCAGGAGTCATCTTCTTTCCTCTGTCAGTGCAGGATATATATAGCCCCAGTTAGTGGTTCATCAGAATTAAAAATGGCATATTGTTTGATTTAAACTAAAGGGCTGAAAAGAAACCTCCTATACAATCTTCAAACTTGCACAATTAACTAACTTCTATACTCCACATTACACACTTTACTTTAAATGGAAAGATAATGACACCTAAGAAATAAGCTTTTTTTTACAGAGGCATTACAGAGTGATAAACAGTAAATTAAAACTTACCATTTATTTATTTTACTTAAATTTCTCATGAGGTGATGAGTATGTAGTTTCTGTGAAAACTCCGTGCTCTGCTAATTGGAAATAAGGACCTAACTCAATCTTCCTAAGGATCTAGACATAAAAGCAGTACTTTATTAAGGCAGTTATTTCTGGAAATGAAAGGATTCTGTTAGCCTGAAAACATACCCTTGTAGATTCCCTGTGTAAGGTAAGCTTAGCAAGAACACCCATATTTCCTCTTCTAGAGACAATTATTTTGCTGAAAAAGCTGCAGCTAAATATTTACTAATACCTGTGTTTACAGAATTGAAAATATTTTTCAGCCACATGTTGATTCATTCATACAAGTGTATGAAAATCACATTCTACATATAATGTTTCATGCTCAAATTCTTGTTAAGTATCTTGGAGTCTAATGAAGCATCTCTAATTCCTTGACTAAAGCCATCGTTCTCAATCATTTTGTAGCAGAACCACACTTAAGAAAATGGGCAGTTTTCTACGCATCACTAGATTTCACTCCCCCCTCTCCAATTTCCCTTTCCCTAAAAGCTGCCATTGATGCATCTTTGCTCTTTCCTCCAAGCTACCACAGGCTCAGCAAAGCATGTTCACACCCACACGAGACCTATCTAGGTGGTTGGGAACCACTGCACCACAAAACACACAAAATCCCTCCATAGCTTCTGACTTTTGAAGGAAAAAGTATTAGAGGGCTTTCAATATAAATGTACTTTCAAAGAACTGGAAACAAGTCTCTGACCAGGTTTTAGTTGGAACTATTGCTAATATCATCTTGGGTTGTAGTCTGGCTTCCACAAACAAACATTAGATCTTAGAAACAAGCTGTATGTATGTAAGCAATAAAACAGAGGAAAACAAACAGCTGTTCCACTAATATTAAGCAATTAGGCTCCTATGATATAATGTTGAGGTAGTCTTCAGTCAACATCTGTTTTGTACCATTGATACACTCAGCAGAGTTCAAACTGCTGAAGCCTTGAGGCTATAAAAATAGTTTTTGGAAGTGTGGTTTATGTTTACATTTATCTGCATTTATGCAGGCATGTCAGAAATTTTGTTAATTTATTGAAGTTTTAAACTCAGAGTATGAGTACAGAATTCTGAAATAATTAAATCTGAGTACCGAGTACCTAAAATGCATTATCTAAACAGAATACAGGATTTTCTGAAGTTATGAGCTCTCTTTGAAATCCATAAATTGCTGAGTTTTCTCATTGCCTGATGTTTGTGTTTTTAAAATACTTTATTATCAAATATCTAAAAAGAATTTGAAAGACAAAGTCTTTCAAGTCTTGCTATTAAAGTTTCATGGCAACAGGCATACATATATAAGTTTGCAATACATTTTGCATCAAAGTTTTATTAATAGAAATTAAATAGAGAAAGCACTGACTAAGTTCTGGTATGGTTGGACTGTTATTTTTCAGTAAACATTGTTTACTTTTTTGTCTAATATAGTTACAGTACAATGCTTACATAAAAGTAGTTAAAAGTTAAAAGATACCTCATTTAGAGGTAGTTTAATAGGAAGTAAAGCATCATGCCCTTTAGGCACCTGTAGCTTCTGCAACTAAATTTTTATTTGTTTCTACATGATTATCAGCAAAACCATTTTTTTCTGTATTCATTACACTTAATGTTCTCTTGCTGTAAATTGTTGCCAGAAGTGTTCTGTGCTGTGTAAAAAATATGCTTGAAATGTCATCATTTTCAAAAGTCCCAGGACAAACCCACACCTTTTGCGTGCATAAAATTGTGCTTGGGTTGAAGGTTATGAAAGAGTTGGACTGTAATGCATAATAATATATATCAGAAATTCAAAATAGAATCACAGCTTTATTGGCAATCCTTTGCTAGTCTTGTTCCAGATAATATCACCATGCAAAATGACAACCAAAGTTGGTGATAATCTCTGTTATCTCAGTACCAAGAATGCCAAAGAAGTGATCTGATTGATCAAAAAAAAACCCCATTGTTATAATCTGAGATTTCTTAGGGGGTTTTTTTCTTTTTTTCTTGGGGTATGTGTTATTTGGTGTATGTGTGGAACCTGAAGTAGATGCATTCTTGCTCATGTGCTTCAGATGAGCTTTTGCGCGTTTCTGGCTGTATATGAAGGCCTAAGGAGTTAAGTGTCTGCAATTCTCTTATTGCCTATGGACTCTTCCCTCTCGTTTTCTTTTGGCATTGTAGCAGGCATTCCTCATAGACACTTGGGTACCTAATTTTCAAGCTAGCTTTGTGACGAAGTCTTTACATCTTCATCCAAGTGAATAGCTAACAAGCAAAAAAAGGACTTCTTTCCTTTTTCCCATCTGTCAGCTGTAATCCCCAAAACCAACATGACACACTTCTCACCAAATGTTACATCTGGTGATCCTGGAAGGTCCCGGACCTCAAGGGCTCAAGGCCTGCCTGTTTCACTGACTTCATCAAGGTTGGTTGTTCCTTACATCTCTTTGGCTTAGGACGGAGGCCCACTCTACTTAGGTGTGCTGTATAGGTGTCCATTTTCCTCAGGAACTTACAAATCCAGAAATGTTTGGCTCAGACTATATCTGCTGTAAGAGCTCACATGGTTACTTGAATGATCCAAAATCAGCCAATTCACCATCAAGATCACATACTGTAGGACTTGGGTGAATGAAAGATACAGCAAATGTGAATACAGAGGGCACTGGCTTTGCTAATACCAACTTACTTAAAAATAGATAAAGTACCCAGCATCGATATTTCAGCTACTGGAAATTTCTTGTGCTTTGGATAGAAAAATGGCACCTATGCTCACCCAGTGTACAAATGCAGGCACTGTAAAAAAATCAGTAATGAAGCATCTCTATCCTCCAGTCTCTTTAGTCTCAAGGCTGATGTGCAACTCTCAGCACAAGATTTTTTCTCTCAACATGTTTTTTTAGTCTTGTACTTCTTTGTATCTGGGTCAATCCAGAAGATACATGTTGGAGATGCAGCGAGGCCTATTCAGGGCAATTTTGTACCCATTTGGTCAACTACTCAAAACATTTGGACTGCCCATGCTATTGAAGGCAGTTCACATAGTGCCTATTAGTAACAGTCAACATATCAGGGGCAGGCATTTACTTGGATAATTGCTTTGTATGAAACAAGGCCCTTCTGCAGACAAGAAGAAGCCTGGAATTTCTCTTGGTTTTTTTCCTCATTGCTTTTGTGACTTGACCTGGTCTCACCATTCTCTAGCAAAAAGTCAACTGAACAGTTAAGTCATGTTATAGCTGACAGCATCGCAAAATTGAGATGGTGGAAAGAATCCAGAAATACATATTAATGAGAGAAGTTCTTTTCTTCACACCATGACAAATGCATACCATTTGAATGGCAAATGCACTAGGGACAGTTCTGCAGTAGTATGTATAAATTCAAGGAGTACCAGCTCAGATATATTTTGTTAGAACAGGTCCTAGAAGTGGATTACTCAGCATGACTTAGATATATTTTGAATATGTTTAAGGCCTTGGCACTAAAAGGATACATAAATGAAATATATATAAGAGTAAAGATGGCTTTAGATTAAGGTTTTGGGAGATTTCATTCTTGATCTTCTGCCCTGGGGAACTGACAGGGCATAATTTTATGTCAAAGATGAATGCATTTATCTTAAATTGAGATTCCTTTTCCCAGTAGCACTAGAGACATGTTCTTGTTTTTGGTTTCTGCTGTGACTAGTTAACATTTTACTGATACAGTGTTCCCACGGAGCATGAATCTTTGCAACTAGCTAAATGGAGAGGTGAAAACATTAATTCATCCATCCCTAATTGTTTACCTTTAGACATCCCTAAATATTTAAATATGTAATTCTTGCAACATATGGAGCCAGTAAGTGTTATCATTGCTTTACAGAGGAGGGAACTGAGACAGAAGGAAGGCAGGTGACTTGTCTGGGTTCATACTGTGTGTCTACACTGCAGTGTCAGAGGTGGGATAAATGCAGTATATACCTGCAAGGTTATATAAACATGCTTTTGTACCTGTGTTGCCAAGCTGTGTGGTTTGAATATTCTTAAAGTATCTTGTAAGACTGTAATCACTGCAGATGTATCTAAGCTAGGTAAAAAAGTTGCGTGTAAACACAGTGCAGCCACCTAAGAAACAAATGTCAACTTTAGGTTGTTCAAGATTAAAACATGCCCAGCTGAGATGAGTATAGATTCAACAAAACCCAAGAGATGACATGGATTTTTTCTCAGATCTAAATGGCTGTCTTCTCTGCGTTCATAGCAGCATTCAAAAATGTTAACAGAACACGTTATGCTATGTCCTGTGAACAACAGGAAGGCATATTTTATGGTTCATGTCAGTAAGTAAAAAGTGCAGTGTATATGTATGTGTTCGTCACTATTAGGTGAAAAATTCAAGGATGTTTTGTTCATGTGTCTAATGTCTAAACAGCGTTTTGCTGAGTTCAGCAGCACTCAGCAGTGGTTCCCAAGATTCTGATTTTCTTCTGCAACCCATCATTTCACCTGTTTTTGATTTGCTGAGGTAAACAGCAAATGCTGAGCAGCTGTTATGGGATGTCAGGTCCACCACTACAAATGTGTACGTATTTCAACTGAAGCCTGGTGTTAAACTGGAGTTAAAGTTGAGTACATTTTAAAAGTAATTGTTATAATCCCCAAAATGTCAGATTTCCTGTAAAAGTTAGAAGAAATATGATCATGTTAAGCTAGGCCTGTGTGGGTGTGCACGTACATATACGTATTTGTGTGCATGTGTGCCTATGTGTATACATTCACACACACACACACACACACAGAAAATGCATGTCAACCAGGCAACTTCAGTTTTGCCCAGAAGTCATACTTGGACATTAACTTTCTTGAATTAGCATTAGTTCAAGAGATTGTTATAACTTAGTGGGTACTCAGTCCCTCAGGAACTGTGTTTCATAATGAGCAAGAATAGGAAGTGGACTTAGAAAAACAGTTTGTAGAGCAGTTTAGGGAAAAGATTTGGGATCCTTGTGCCACACATACGCTTTTCTCTGAGGTATGCTACAATACTTTCTCCTCCTCTTCTCACATCCTGCTCCCTAGTCAGCCAGTTAAAAGACTTATTGGCACGCATCATGCCTCTTGTCTGGCTTTTGCTCCTGGGTTGGGTTTTTTTTGGTTTTTTTTTTGACTGGTGTGTGCCTGATATAGAGCTACAACACAGCTAAGGCACTTACCAGACTTTTGGTGGGTGCATTCAGTTTCCTTTTCCTTGGTCATATTTTAATCTGTTAGAATGGAGGGGACCTGGATACCCAGCAACATGCAGTTCTTGCTCCATGATAAAAGCATGACCTTTAACAAGTGTTGCTTGTCCTTCTTTTTTCCTGTATATTTCTAATGACAAAATGTTTCATATTTTTCTGCATTTGACCAAATGCTTATTCTGACCGCATGAGGGTACCAGTGAGCTAGAACACTGATTTTTCTCATCTTAAGTACTATCAGGACAAAACCCATAAATTGTGAAAAGCATATTCAGTGGAGAGTTTTTGTGAGTTTGGAATAACCATATGATGGCATTCTACAGTTGTGCAGGTTTAATTCTAAAAACTAAAGCAAGGGATCCTGAAAAACTTGAAATACTCCAGATTCAGAGTTATCAAGTCAGTAAGTAGATTACAAGGTACAGATTGATAGCATTTGCAATTCTGGGACCATGAACTCCAAGTACTCCAACACTAACTATTCATTGTCCCTTAGCAGTTTTCGGTGGGGTGGTGTTTGGGGTTTCTTTGCCACACATAATGAATGATGTCAGTTTAGCTCTGTGACCTTTTCCTGGACTGCATGATTCATCCTAGCAAAGTGGGGGAGTAGGAGGCAGATGCTGCCCTTTGAAACAAGGCATTTGAGTGTGGGGAAACATGAGACTAGAAAGCCAGGAACTCATAGAGCTTGATAAGTTCACATCTCTCAAATTCTCTGCAGGGTAAAATAACTCAGATAAAGATCATCAATTCTCGTTCAGCTGCTTTTTCTAATATAAATGTACTCAGGTGAAATCAGACGCTCATTTGAAGCACCATACAAACACTTTGAAAATACATTCCCTTTCCTAAAGATCTTCCAGTTGAAACTTCCAGTTTCCTAAAGATCTTCTAGTCTAATTAAAGCCAGCAGGCTAAGAGTGGAGGTGGAAATAACCTTAACTTTCTGTTAGAGCCGGCTGATCCAGCACAAAGTTCCTCTTTCTTCCTCTGGCAATATGAAAGACCACAGCTCTCATGGGAGAAAATACAATACCTCAACACACCATCTTTCACATCTCAGAGAGTCTGCACCAGTAAGCATTGCCAGCTTAGAGGCCAGAGCTCATAACATCGGTGAAAGTCTGCTGTCAGAACAAAACAGATGTATACTGATAATTTCGCTCTTAGGAAACTTGCTCTCTAATTAGCGAAAGGACAAAAGTGACAAAAATTTAAATCAAATCATCTGTTACAGTAGTATTAGATGTAGGAGGCTTTCCTATAAAACAAAATATTAAAATTTTTAATAACTTAAGTCTCTGCTACTTAAGGAGAGATTTGACAAGGTCTTAGGGCTGTTCAAAATAAGGCTTTTGTTCTTCCACGTGTACTTTTTCTCAACTTTCTTTTGACAGTGCAATGTCCCAGCACTTTTCTATCCAGAACATTCCTAATTGTGCCTTTTATTCACTTATTCTTCCTTTGCAGCTTTGGTTATTCAGGGAACTCCAGAAGAAACTGAATACAGAGTTTTCCAAGTTTATGATAGTAAATGTTTCCCAAATAAATGGATCCTTTTATCTTTATGGTAAAATCAGAAATATGAAAGTGACTAACCATTTTCTTTCTGAATGCCTGAGCTCAAAATATTGGTTGGGCTCCAGAAAGAGGCCAGCTCAGTGGACTTGCTCAGTCTCAAATGTTGATTGATTTTACTAAACATCGCAACACTTCTTTGAATTTGCGCTCTGCAGATATGACAGGGACAGTGGAAGGTATTGCCTGCAAAGCTTGCTGAATGTTAACAACTCTGTCGTGCTCTGCACTGTGGGTAAAATATTTTGCAACTACATAAGTGACTTAAAAAGACAAGTAACGAAAAAATTAGCTTTCTCTTCATCACTTAGACACTTTTGAAATGTTTACCTCAGGTTTCTTTAAACAGTACTTTGCATCTTTCATGTATAACCAACTCATCCTCTAATTTCACATAGTTTTTAGTGCAGTAAAATAAACTGCCATAGTGATGTAGTTAGGAGATGTGTAGTAGTAATGATAAATAACCAAGCCAGATTTTGTCTGCTCTGATCATATTTTGTAGTGGATTAGCATAGTGGAAAGATCATGACCTCATATCTTTCAGTTGAAAGGAATAGACTTGGAAATTTTTAATAATAACAGATAAAAGTGGAATTTACACAGGTGTTAACAAAATGGAATATCTGTGAGATAGAAGAAATGTATAATATTTTCATCATTACTTCATCCAGCATTTCATTTAAGCCACAGAATATATATTCATGGACTAAAGACTCTAAGGGACCTAATGCTGTAGAGGTTCTGAGATAGTGCTTAGAATGACAGCATTTAGTTCAAAAGAAGACCCACAGCACTTGTTACTGCTTTTCGTGTTTGGGGTTTTCTTAGCTGACGTATAAAAACTTCCTTCAGGTGCAAGCCAGACACCCCTTTTTATGTGTTTCACTCCAAGTCCCCACCTCTTTCCCACACAGGATAACCTATCTATGATTTCAGTTTTGTTTTACAAATCCAAAATTTCATTAATGCAATGATGCTTTGAGCAGGTTTGCTAATCTAGACAGACAAGTTTACTCCCTGTATGAATTTTAAGGGCTACTTTTAGAGAGAAATGTTCACAGGAGTCATACGATGAATGAAGCTTCATTATTTCATTTTGAATTCTTGCAAAGTTTTGCAGACAAGATACAAAACCAAAATGAAGCAAAATGAATAGAAAAACCTTTAAATGTATTCTATACAGCAGTGTCACTTCAGGGTAGAATTGAAGGTATGTAATGTATTGCATACGTTATTATTGTCTTGTCTAATACTGAATATTCCTTTCTGTGGAAATATGACTTGTGGGCTCAATTTTGCACCATTCGCATGAATAGAAATTGTGCTATTGATTTTTAGCAAAATAGAAAAAAAAACATATATGATACAATAAAAGTAATAAAAGTAATGAGATTTCTTTTGCCTCTTCTTGCCTTTTTCTCACTAGTTTTATAGTCTCATTTTCATTTTACAGCTTTTTTTTTCTGTCTTTGGGAGAATCAGCTTTACAATAGAATGCAAAACCAACATGAAACAAGCAGATTTGCCTTTGATGTTCAAACAGCCTGATCTGGAATTTTTGTATACCTGTCAACAAAATAATGCATAAATTCAGCATGTTGCTGCTGATAAAGAATGTGTTGAAGGAAAGGATGTACTGTGACCTGCTAAATACAGCCTAGGGTAACACTGAGGTTTTTCAGATTGGGGAGCAGGGAAACACAAAAGTTTTCCATTCTGAAGATGTAAAATCCTATAAGAAATGGCTGGCACTGTTCTAACTGACTGGAAAGGATAAGAAAAATTTAATTTGGGGAAATTTCAGGATAGAGGTATAGTCTGTTTTTTAAAGTACAATTCACATCCCTTTGCCTGTGCCGTATGTTAGTCCAGAATTAGAGTATTCTTTCTGGTTTTCTCCATTTTTTTTAAGTTGAGGTCAGAGTATTAAAATAAGTGTTTTGTCTTCTGTAAGAGGACTAGATTAGATGGTTAGTCCCATCAGGGCCAGATGCACTAAAACTAACAGGGGAAAAGTTCCTTTCCCCTGCGCATGCAGCAGGTCATCCCCAGTAGAAGCCAATGCTTCCTCTCCCATCCTCAAGCAGAAAATAACTTTTGTTGCTGTGAGCATTGCAAAGGAGCTCTTCTGGCAAGCACTCCTGAATGGGAGGCACTGACACATCTTGTTCCCTTCAGGAATTTTAATGAAGTTAACCAAATCAGAATACAAAAGCAAGCTGCTGCATTAAAGGCCATCTACTCTCTAGCCAACTTACTGTGTTGAATGGAAGCATGTCATATATAGAGTAAGGTGACAGGTCTACAACCAAAAAATGAATCTACATCAGAAATGCATCCCAGTTTGCATCAAGGAAAAACTACAGTCAAATGCTTTCCGTATTTTGTTAAAAGCTGTCACTCATTTATTACTTTTCTGTTCAAAGCTAGAAATATTTTCAGCCTCTCGTGATCTTTGCTTACAAAATCTAAAAGAAATTTCCTAACCCGTAACCATGAGTTCTTTTTCTGCCAATTGTTATATCTGAGTAGATGTTCTGCCCCTTGTTTTGGAGAATAAACTTGTTACAAGGCTGTAATGGAGGTATGGGCATCTAAGACAGTGGGAGTTGTTGGTTATATGTCCTGCATGAAACTCCCAGGCATAAGGAGAATTTTAAGTGAGAAAATACAGCAATAGATGAGATGCCCTGTCTCTGCAACAAAGAGAACTTAGTTTAATGTAATAGACTTGAACAATAAGGAACTGATGTGTGGACTTAAAATGAGTGGTTGAAAAGATGTCAGTGTTGCAGATCATGAATACTCTGGAACTTGAATGATTGAATAATAGGCATACTTAAGTATTCATTTCAGCTGACTTTGCTAAGTGTCTTTTGCTGCTTAGTTTGTGTACTATTATAAACATGCTATCAATAGAGAAATTCAGACATTAGTAGGTATTCAGTCCACAGGTACTTTGAATAGTTCATTAAATGAATCTCATAAAATGTCAGCCAATAGGATGATTTTATTGCCACCAGACAAATAAATGTGACATATTGAAGGTTGCCTGTTGTTCCTTTTATTATGTTTATTATTTGTTTGGCATATGCAAATTGAAGGCAACCAACACTTGTTAGGTTATGGAAATGCACAGTTAGGCTACCTAGGACTGTCTTTGAGGTGGTGAAGTTTCATTGCAGTGCCTGATTAAGATTACTGGGTGCTAAAATATTGTTAAGCTTACTTGTATGAAAACAGCTCAATCTAAATTTGTTAATGTTTCTGATCAGTTTTATTCATACAGTCTAAGAGCTGCATGAAAGTTCATAAACTTTTAGAATAAAATGCATTCCAAGCTCAAAAGGAAAGTACTGTAACTGTGAAGACAACACGTGTATTAGAGTGAAAAGCTGGTGTAAGTGTAGGACATATCATTTTAATAGTAGAGCACAGCAGGCCTCTCCATAATTCACACACTTTTATTGATGGGTTACTTCAAACTCCTTGCTTCCCATAGCTATGACAGTGCCTT
The DNA here is from genome assembly GCF_036417845.1 of Apteryx mantelli. NCBI lineage: Eukaryota > Metazoa > Chordata > Aves > Apterygiformes > Apterygidae > Apteryx > Apteryx mantelli. The sequence goes on from NC_089978.1 coordinate 36,081,690, forward strand.
GTAGAGGCATTGCACATTGTATCTGGGTCAGCTGCGTGATTCACAGCAAATTCAGCTCCTGTCTTTTACAGAGGGCTAATGAAAGTATCCAGATTGGGCCATGCACTCAGTGACGTATGCCAGTGATTCCTTGCTCTCCACAAGTAACCCTTGTTCTCCAGGAGTTTCTTTTATTAGATCAGAAGATTTTGTATCAGAATGCGACAGAATTATCCCACATTCACATAAGTGACATGAATGTAATTCTGCACTCAGTAGTACACAGCAGACTTGGTTAGTACACAGTATAGGGTTCCCTTACTATAGTTTTTCTGACCAGCTTAAGTCTAGACAAAACTGACGTCCTTTGATTCATCTTCAGAGTGGCCCCTGTTACAGATTGGTATGTATTTAATAGCGTTTGTCATAAATATATAACAGATGTGGAACACCTGGTTACATTGTGTTGTTGAGTGCATTAAATCATGTATGTGATTTCTCTGGGCCTGTATATCTACTTTACTACACAAAGGATGACAAGATTATTCAGTTTCCATACTGAATGTGTTTATATCAGTTTCCCTTATTCAGTTGGCTCGTAGAATCCCAGTGTTATCAGAAAAAAATAAAGTGTAGCCATGTATAACTGTTTGGCATCTATTCATACATCTTAGAAGAAACTGATATAGAGTGAGTTGTTAAGATAACATGCATCTTTCGCTGAATGTAAAATGAGTGTTAAGTTCTGTGCCTGCATAGCTGCCCTTGCTGAAGGGAGGAATAGATATGTAAGAGGCAGGACCAGAAAATTATGTTAGAGCTTTAACAATGCTTGGTATTTGCTCTTTCTTTCTTCATTTCCTTTTCTCTCAAGCACTTCATACTCTTGCCTCCTCAGAAAAGCTCATTCCTTTAGCATCTTTCTGACCTCCAATCTTCATGTTCTTTTCACATATAATTTTTTTTGTTTGTTTCAGTGACTTTGGAACATCTACAAAGCCTCCATCCATTTAGTCCTTTGGATTATACTCGTTACCTGTTGGTGTATGTGCCTTGAGAATATAAGATAGTCAGAAAAAAAAAGATTAGGCGCAAAAGAGATTTTAAGCTAGGGACTAAGATCGTTGAAGAGTACTGAAAATCTGGCTTTATAGAGAGTAAAATAAGATTCTCATATATAGCCCTAGCAAAGGATGGCAGTTAAGCTTCTTGTGTGGTGAAAACTTTAAAGAAGAGCCTGCCCAAACAGAGACTGATAAAGTAGAAAAGTGCTTTCATTCCCTGATCATGAATCACCAATATATATAAACGAGTTCAGACAATGCGCAAAAGAAACGTGTGCCATGAGTATTTTGGAACTGGTGGTTATTTTGGAAATCAAAGGGAAGTCTTAGAGGAAAATTTCACATTTTTTCCAGCTATTCTGCTCTGACCCTTACCTCATAGCTGAAACTCAAGGCTACTAGACTGAATTCGCCTGTTGTTTTACATAGCTGTGATATGCACAACAGGCTGTATGAAATCTTCACAATAATGAATAAAGCCTTTCAGTTCATATATAGCTATAAGCATATAAAGAAACAGCACAGGTTTTTCTTGAAGAGAGAACCTTAGTCAAAAATCTTACTGAAAGAAACAAAGTTGATGGAAGTCTTACAGTAGATTCAAAAGCAAAGTATACAGGAGGGGGCAGGTCAACTCCTGAGCAAGTGTATTATCTGTGTATTTGGAAGATATCTATCACAACAGTATATAAGAGAAAACTAAGTAGGTTTAGAAATTCCAATCAGACAAGTTTGGAAAAGTTACTATGCATTTCTTAAATTTATTTTAGCTTTTTCTCTTTTTTCACTACTTCTGCTTGTCTTCCTTTTCACTTCAGTCAAACTAGATTTTTTCCACTGACTGTATTTGTTTGCCAGGTTCAAAATAAAGTCGTGGATCCTTCCCCTTAACTCTACCTTTCCAACAGTTTCTAATGTCAAGAATTCATCCAGCCTCCAGTGGGGTGATCTTATCTGTGTCTCTTTCATCTCTTTATATCCGTCATGCTGAAGTATGCGTAATTGTTCAAAATGTTTTCTCTTATGTTTTTTCCTTTTTCTTCCTCTGCTTTTGTATCCAGACTCAGTGATTTACCATTTCATCTCTGTAAAGTACATCTTCAGTTCTATTCTAGTTCTCCACTAATATAACTTACTTTCTAGAGAAAAAAAAGAAAAAGCACCTTCACAGAAGATAAAAGACATTAGATATAAAATTGTTTTGAGAGACTTCCACAGAGACAGGGATGGCGGGGGCGGGGGGTTCCTAATAAGTCACTGATGGAATTATCTAAGAGCTCAGAGAAGAACCAGGAAAGTATATCCAGAGATACTGATGGGAGACACCCTTGACTCTTCCTCTCCAACCATCTAACCTACATATATATGATGTTTGCATTTAGAAATATATTATGGAAAAACTGAGAGAAAAATAAACCTCAGTAAAGCATTTAATATTCCATATTTTGTTTAGAAAGCATACCTTACTTTGAATTAAGATAATTAAAAATAAAAAAAACGACACAATGTAACTTCCCTCCAGATCATCTGTCCCTAGTAAATTCCTATTGGTATTCACATTTACTTATTCAGATTGCACTGCGCTGCTTTTCTTCAAAGGGACCTACAATGTGCTAATTAAACATAGCTTTTAAGTGTATGGTAAATAAAAAAATTACATGCATAATCTAGTGTTAATTAAAATTAGATGCTAAAATATTCAGATGCAGCAACATTTTGCTACATTTTGTGTGATAGAAGTTACTTAAAAAATAAGTAAATATATGAAAAGGCAACAGTTCCCTGACATGAAATGTACACATCTGCTGGTGTTATTCCATTCTAGTATTCTTAATTTTTCAAATATTTTGCACAGAAAAAAATACTAAGGAGGATACATTGTTATGCTGTGATGGATTGTACCACTTGTCTCTCTTTTTAACTCTCATGCAATTTTTTCAGTGTTTTAAGAGAAGTAGAAAGTTGGATGTTCTGCTGTCCTTTTAAGAGCAAAAAGTCATAATTCATTTTAAATTAAAAGCTTTTCTGTTAACCAAGCTCTGTTTCAAAGTTAAGAATACCTGCTTTAATCTGATCAATACACACTGTAAAAACAGGATTATATTAGAACCTTGTCTAGATGGAGCATATGTACATATGCACCTAGAAATATTAAATGTGGGCAACAAAAGAAAAGAAGCTCTTTTGTCTACAGAACTTTTCCCTAATAATATAAAAAGAATAGCTGTATTTCCAAATAATACTATTTAATGAATTTTTTCAATGACAAACTTGATGAAAATATAATAGGGGATGTAAGTCACAGATTATGATAGTGTATGGCTCATTCGGCTTCCTTTTGCAGAATTTTACATACTTTTCTATAAAGGACCTACAAGGATAAAAATATAAAGGATTTTCTATAACTTTATTGTTTCTCTTTACAGAATAATATTTTGTTTTGGTTCATGGGGCTGAGACTAAGTTTTTGGTTTTATGATTTTATTTTAAACCAAATTCAGCAATTTTTGTTTACCTCAATGTGTCTGATAAGTTTGGAATGCTAGCCTACCAGTTACACAAAACAGTTCTTACAGTTTATTTTGAAGGAAATCTCTATAGCCAGAAAAGTGTATAACCCTAAGGGTAACATGCTGTTGTGGTTATAAGTGTCTTTCTTCGCATGCAAATGTTAAATTAATGTAATTTTTCAGATTAGATCTTAATTGTACACTAATGACAAGGTTCACAGAGGATGTATTTTACCTCTATGAATTAACATAAATTCTATAAAAAGAAAGAAAATTATGTTTTGAACAGTTCCCAAGACACTGTTGTTAGAGCATATGTTTTCAAATCGAAAACATGTGTGGAATTCATGTCATTATTAAATTGAGTCAGCAAAGCAGAATTCAACAATTAGACTATTTTACAGCTCCAGTTAAAACCCTGATTATGCTAGTGAACTTCTGAGAAGGCAATAAATTGTATTTATTGGGGCACATAAATTCAACAGAGAAATAAATAATATAGCATATGAGAAGAAAGTTTATTTGTAGAGGTGGCATCAGTTTTATATCTGTGTCATTAAGTTCATGCAATGATAAACTGGTATTAAATTATAGAAGGTTAACAAAGTAAGGGCAGTTTACTCATGAATCATTGGTTCACTACATTACTTTTTCCTGTTATGAACTCTGAGTGTTCTTTTAGTGTCAGTCACCCACTTGAATTCAACGCCAGCCTAAAGTGACTCAGTTCTGACCACCTGGCAGCTGTTGGGTATTCAGCTGTACAGTAAATCGATGGGGAAAGTGCGGTCAGTGGACAGGTGTTCACATTAGAAAACCCACCATTGCAGTCATCACTTTTGCATCACATTACATGCCATTCTGAGCATGTAATTTGAACTAGCCGTTTATTTATGTCAGAGAAGTGCACGCTATTTATTTAGCCACTGTACATGAAAGAGGATCAGTCTTCTGAGCAATAAGGAATGCTGAGTTATAGTTGTGTGTGCATGAAATTTATAAGTGGATGTAGAGTCAGGTGTTGCTGATACTACAAGAGGCATTAAAACTACAGTTGGTCCAGTGTACAGCAGGATTTTTAATTATATTAGCTATTATCAGAAAACACTTATTTTTCTAGTGTGGGTAAGATCTGAATTCACTAAGTGGTTTGGGTGGTACTGTTCTTAGGTCTGATATGGGTCTAAAGTACCTCTCAGGAACCCTGTTTTACCCTCTTTTGCCCTGCTTTGCCCTGTTGTCATCAGCAGGTGGAATGTTGCATTTCTCAAATTCATTCTGGTCTTACAGATCTTCAGCAGTAGGTTCATTACAGTGGTTAAAATAAGAGAGCTTTACAAGTTTATTTTTTATTTTACAGATAACGATTGAGAGGGACAGTGGTTTGGATGTCAGTTCTCCCAAGCATGGAAAGGTTGATCCAAACAACATGCCTCATGTTGGTGGAAACACTTGGGCTGGTGGAACAGGTTTTCATTCATTGTTTTCTTGTGCATCTTTTAAGCATGTCTAAGAGAAATGTTGTTCCAGTCAAAAATGGATTTACACAAGGCTCTTCTCAGCTCAGATCTATAGTACTCTATACAGGGTCCCTTTATTGTCAGTGGAAAGAAGGAGTTGCAGTGCCTAACTTAAACTGCATGTAGCAAATCCCTACTTCAGTTAGGCTTTATGTTTCTCTTCATTGGCTGCATAGAGAACCTGAAACTTGCAGTCGTAGAAACTAGGCTGAGTCACCTGCCATTCTCCTAGATGTCTCTGTAGCCCCAGAAATTTGGGTAGCGTAGGAAGTAGGCACTGGGAATAGGCAAAGTGCCTCCTAATTCTAGCGAGCGTGAGAGTGATCACTGTATAAAGTGGTTTGAGAACAGTGTGACCCAACAAATTCTAGGGAGAAGAGAGTAGTCAGAATGAATGGCTTGAACAACGAGCAACTTTGAGGATATGTGCAAGACTTCCATGGTCTAGGCTTTGTATGAGTTGAAACTCTTCCAGATCTGACCTCAAAGGACTATAAACGTGTATTCCAGTGGAGTTCTTTACCATGATAGCTGTTTGTTTTTGAAAATCTATGACAATGAATATTTCTACTGGGACTATCGGCAAATTTTGTGAACATCTATAGATACGACAATGGCAGCTTTAATGAAAAAGCTTTTGTATTTTTTGATTATTTTTTAACTCAACCATTCTAGGTGGGAGAGACACTGCTGGCTTAGGTGGTAAGGGTGGGCCATATCGATTGGATGCCGGCCACAAGGTTTACCAAATATCTCAAGCTGAAAAGGATGCTGTTCCTGAAGAGGTTAAGAGAGCAGCACGGGAGATGGGCGAAAAGGCCTTTAAACAAAGGTAACATGAAAGTCTTTATTTTCCCTTTCATTTCCCAGAAGCGTTTGAAAAAGATATCTAAAAATATTTTTTTTATTAAAATGCATCTATTAACTGCCTTACCCTGGTCATGATCATTTAACAGTGCTTTTTAGCATGTGTTTAACTTGTCTGGACAGGATGTACAGAACGTTTTATTGAATTAAACCACACTGTTAAAATGACTGTGTAACTAGGTAGAACAAAACATAGGTAGACTGATAATAAGACTGATGCGAATATTTACCTTCTTAAAAAAGGGATCTACCATGTGAAAACTGTGTGCAAGACTTGTGTGTCTAAATCGTATGTAAGATCTGTAGCCAAATTGTTAGATGATTTGAACTATTAGAGCTCAACAGACAGCGTTACAAGAACCATAGCTCTTGCCAGTATTAGTGTAACGCATCTTGGCTACTATACACAAACTAACCGAGTATTTCTTAGCCTGGGCACAGAGATTCAGACTTCTTCCACTGATTGAACTCTGAAGTCAGACTCTGGTACTTTGCATAACAAAAGCTAAGTGTTTTGACAGTCATACAAAATGAGTTTTACAGTTTCAGCCCAGGGCATATGAAAATGTGAGTATCTGTCTGAAGCAGTACTAGATGCAGATTAAAACATAGGAGTGATTAAATTCAGAAGTATCTTAATAAGGAACTCATGATTTGCTGTTTTTAATAAAGTGGTTCCCAATGGGGATGTAAATCTGGGTACTGTTAGGAGCAGGTGAGATTGTCATTTACTTTATGTATAAATAAATAGGTTTTTAAGCACAGAGCACACATTTTATATGAATCACTGTATTTAAAAACAGCAATTTAGCTATTGCATTCAGGTCAAGTTTCTTTTTTAATCATGTTTTCATTACTAAATTGCCTACAGCATTTAGCACAGTCATTAAGGCATTAATGATTAATTAAGATGAGGAGAAAACACAGATTATAGCAGAGTTTCACAAGAAAAGATCCTGAGAGGAAAAATACCTTTTAGTAGTGATTTAATTTACACAAGCAACATATAGAAATTTAAATTAAAAATACTTATTTAAGGTTTTGTTTTTGGGGGGAAGGCAGAGCTGCTTGGTTCTCCCCACCCCCCAGTGTTTTGTTTTTTTGTTTTTTACATGTAGAAATTAGTGGGTTATGCCTTGGTAAATATGGGGGGCAGGGACTGCTTTTAACCCTTTGTACATCTCCATTCTTGAAAGTTGCTTCATAATAGAAACAGTTGATATGTTAGGTCTTGGATACTGTACATCTCTCTATGCCTATAGACATTCGCAGACACAGCATACTTTAATGAATTTCTACCTTCCTAAATAATGGTTTGTAAAGTTTGTGCTAGGAGAAACTGCTAGATACTGCTATACCTTGTGGAAAGAGTGCAGCTGTGTCCTGTAAAATCTGAGTATCTGCACATGACATAACAATTCATGTCACGCTAAAACCAGTAAGCAAGCTGTCCCAGTAATAAAAGTGGCCCATTCTGAAGCCATGTTTGATTATTATTCTATACCTCTTTGGGCAGCTGTGAGAGCTGGCAGATAGAAGTTAAGAAAAGGTAGGTTGGAGTCCTCAGGCTAAGGAAAAAAATAAGGGGAACTGCAAAATTTACTGTTTTGTTGGTGCATAATTATCTGGAAGGGAGAATCTTAATATGAAAGCTATTGATTGTTTTCCTGGCTAGATAGTACTGGTAATGGAAAGCTTTTTAAGTTGCCCTATTTCAATAGAATAAAAGTTATATCTGTTCATTCTACTGTTCTTTACACCGCAATTTTAATCTCCAGGGTGTCCTGAGGTTTTTCACCTTGCAAGAGATTTTTGTGAAGCTGACACAACTCAGTGAATTATTTCCACATTTCATCATAATTAAGACAAACATGGCACATTTTTTTATGCATTATGTCATTGTGTTCTAGAGCCCTTTCTGAAACCAAAATGTTTTGACCTCTCAGGAAAGATCAAATGGTCTGTATAAAACTCAGATACTTAGCTCTTCTGTTTTTGATGTGTTTTTTTTAATTCAGTATTATACCTTATGCTTTTTTTCTTAATCTTACAATGAAATGCTTTTCGGTAGTGAAAGAAAAATAGTTAATGTTGTATTTACAGGCATCAAACTAGACTGCTCTTTGTTGATATCATTTTTAAATATATCCAGCACATTCATCTTGATAATAAAGACAACTTTTAACAAATAGTTGAAGTGACATGTGAAAGTTAATAAGACTGAAGTTAGTAAACTCTTGAACAGATACAATATTTTTCACAGCAGTTTCCTGAACCAGCTTGCTCTGTGGATTGTTGTAGAGTCTAACATAGTAAAACTGCACAGGTGGCTTTTTGTTTGATACTTCAAGAAAACATTTTCTTCATTGATGTGAAGATACTGAACTCAGTTTGCAGGAGCCATAAAGTAAATTGAAATGTACAGCATGGGAAGTTACCTTTTCCTGCCTCTAATGAGTAATAGTTGGCTGTAATGACTATGTCTATACATAGTTCAAAATAGACAGCAATTTGGGTCTGGACCTCATTTCCTGTATTGTTTATTCTCATGTATAATGTATGGTCCATGCAAGTAACTTGCCATGGTATTAAAACTTTTATCATTAAAACTCTAACTGAACTGGTCTATATATCTGTTAGTATCTGTTTATAGTTCACTTAAAAGTCCGTATGTTCAAAGCACTGTGAATGAAGTTACGGTGATATGAAGTGCCTGTATTCAAAATAAGCTATACAGATAGACTAATATGTCTTAACTTAGGACTGAATCCAGCCACAAGCTGGATGGAAGAGTGGGCAGATACACAATTGCTGCCTTGTTACGTGATGCTGGGTCACAGAAAATGTCAAATAGTGCACACACCCAGCATAGCCATCTGTGCCTTAGCTTGTGCTTCACCCTTGGACCTCTGTAATTACATCCCAGTCCTGCGTTTCACCGGTTTAAGAGTATCTGCTTAGATATGATGTTCATAACAACAGTACAGAGCTTTAAGTAGACACATCTTATCTTAACTTACAGAAAAAGCATGTATCTGTTTTTATAGCACAGATGTTACTCTCTCTATTAGATCTCTACATAATGCAGAGTTCAGTGACATGACTCTTTTTTTGTAGGGGAGTACATTTTTCTTAATGTTCATGCACAACTTCTTTGTTTCAAGGTTTCATCATTTTATGAAACATAAAGATAGGTATTTGAGATGGAGTGACTAGTTGTAGGTCTTCAAGGACAGATTTTAGAGTGTGTCTTTACTTAACCTTTGTGTTAAAGCATAGATCACGGTATGTTTAGAATACTTTGCTGGTGCAGTAATGAATAGTGAACTGACGATCCTTTTAAGTGCATATAGCAACACCTGAGCCAATAAAGCCTTCAGAATTTGATTGCAGTTTTCAGAACATCTGATTTTCTTCCCAAACATTAAAGCAGATTAAGAGAGAGACAAAAAATTAGTAGTCTTTGTATGTTTTAATGTGATGCAGTCCCTGTAGACATTGACAATTACCTGTCTTTTCAAAAATTCACAAAAGCAGCTGCCATTTCTTTGATTCATCTAGTGTTTGGTCATTACCATCTGAATTTTCCAGTTATCACCAAACAAGCTTATTCACATGTATGAAAATGGATGATATGCTTGTTTCCTGAACTATTCTTAGCTCCCTGTTCTTTACTTTAGATTGAAAGAGATTCAGATGAGTGAATATGATGCATCTACTTATGAAAGATTCTCCGGAGCAGTCCGACGACAAGTTCAGTCGCTCCGCATCATCTTAGACAATCTGCAGGTAAGGTTAGATTCACTGATAAAGGAACATGCTGAGCTCATTACATTATGCCCAAAGTATTACCCTGCTATATTTTAATATTCTGTCACCATCTGATGATGATACCTTTGAGGGTTAAAAGCAAATTTGGGTTCTAATCACAGTTAGGACAAATACAGTCTCATATAACCTTTTCAAAGGCAGCTTTTAATTGGGTCTCAGCGCTTGTCTCTACAAGTTACAGTATTCCCATACTACAGTCTACAGAGATTACTTATTCAGGAGCACAATTTTGTGAGATAAAACACTATAAGTTATTAAAAGAATATGTGATGGTGTGTAGATCACGATCTTTGTCTTTACCTTCTGTCCAAAAGACATTTTTTTAGCTTAAAAATGTAAATGCTGTAGATGTTAAAGGAGAGAAACACTTCTCCAAATCATAGCTTATATGCAGCTGAAAATAAGAATTTTTCTCATGTTTGTTTTTAACTCTTGATAATAAAAGTAAATATAGCCTCAGTCTCCTAAGTGGAAACTAGTCAAAAAGACCAGTTTGCCTTTTAAATTTCTAGTAATTGGTCCTACAGTTGCTCCAGGCTTTATTGATCCTGGTATTCATGTACAGTGTAAATAAAAAGTTCATCATTTCAAGGAGGAATCTACTAGTCCTCAGTGAAAAAGAAATGAAAAAAAATTACATTTTTAATCAGAGGAAGGTTCTTAGAGATGTCTCATTTCTGTTGAAGGCTACCAATCACTAATATACATATATGTAAGTATACTAATTAGTCGCAGTTCGATGTCTAATACGTCTCCTTACTTCAGCAATAAAAATGAAATATAAAAAGAAATGACCTTGTATGGGTAAGGTTTTTGACCTCCTGGGTCAAAAAATCCAGTCCCCTGTTATTGCAAGTAAGAAAGGTAACATTCTTTTTTGCCTCATTTATATCCTTAAGCCACTGTGACTACAGCAGTGCTGCTATAATCACATGCACACACAAAACTGTTAGCCGATTTCATCATGAATGTATCAGTTCAGAGAGCAGTTTGTACAATGGACATGTAAGATGGGCTTGTAATAATACACTTTGATTCATCCATGCAGCTAATATATTTCAATTCAGGAGTTAACTTTGGGTTTGTAATGAGAGTTTTTAGCTGCAAAATTTTAGCTATAAATCTGTTCTTCCTATGTTATTTATAATCTACCTGTTTGTTTTTACCATGTTTCTAGCAGACATGCAGTTGGAAGCATACTCTAGGACAATAAGTGAATCTTCAGTTTAAAGTCTTTTTTTAATTTGCTTTATCTATTCCTTGGAGCCAAAATTCTCATATTCAGGGATCATGATAATCATAATATAGTATAATTTAATATAAGGAGGCATATCCTGTTGCTTGATGTTAAAAAGGCCATTTTAATATCAAGGCAAAGTCTTATAAGCCTCACGATTTTATGAAACTCACTAACTTCATGGAAAAAATCTGTAACAGCTAACCACAGAGATAATGAAAATATTTATAATGCAAAAACAAACTCACTGAATTCAGAAAAGCTAGCTCTTAGGATAAGAACAATATTGAAAGCAGGATTTTAACTTTATACATTTATTTACACATTTTGGTAGTTATTTTATAAGAAGATGCACTAGGAAAATAAAGATAAATCAGTGAACTGTATTCATGATAACAGGAGTTACTTAGCTGAAAAATACTTTCCATTAATTGGAAGCTAAATCCAAGCACATTTCATATTATCTCCATGAGAAAAAAAAAAAATTTTATTCTTCAGCATGGTAAATCATTTGGCCCTGGTGAGAGACATGCCATTGTCTCCCCTTTTTTTCTGGATCCTAAATACACCATGGGTGCTCGGCTAAAACTGTTTTCTTTCTCTGTTACCAGTCAGACATTCCTTATTTCTGTAATAAAAAATCAATAGCACGGTCAGCTGTAGTAAACTTTGCAGCTCAGATATCAGTGTGCAGTTGTAGTTTTTAAATTTATGAAAAACTCAAATTACCGTCTCAGTATAGATCACTTTTAGCTTTTGAAAAATGTTTGAGTTTGCTTTGTTTCAAACTGATTGTGTTCACATAATGAAAATATGTTATCCATGCTTATTCAGTGTAGATTTTCTTTTGGACATGTGTGTGTTTTAGTTAGTTTGGGGGAGGGGGTGGGTGTTAAATGTTTCTTATATTACATTATACTTCCAAGAATCAGGAGGCTGGGATTATGATCCGGTTGTAGTTAATGTCTCTCAAAAATGAGTAGCAGCAGCAAGAGATATTTGGAATAGGCTGTTTCAATATAAGTAATGCACAAATTAGGTATAAGAATATTATTTCTTAGTTCGTTTGATTTTACGTAACTCACTGATCCCTGTCAACTGTTTGAGCAAAATTAACAAAGTACTACAAGTCGTAGTATGTCTTGTGTAGAAATAGCAAACCCAGAACTTCAGGAAATCCAGTCAAGCTGCTGTAGATCTGCTTTCTCTCTCCTAAAGCTGGCCAACCCCTGAAAAAAGCTCATGTGTCTGAACTCCAGATTCAAAAATTATGGTCAGATAGTCACTTGGAAAGCACCTCCTGGGAGCAATTAGATTTTAGACGACTTGGCCTCCAGAAGTACTTCTCTTTTTATTGATTGCGGAGGGAATCTGTGGCTACTGTCCTCCCAGTTTCTGAATCCCAGTTAGACACCTGTGTTTAAAGTGGACGAACCTGGGCCTGAGCCTGGGGCTCTGTTCAGCTGAGCCTGCGTGGGAATCCTCCGGTCATAGCCTCAATAGTAAAATAATGGCAGTGCTATAATAAACATGGCTCAGCGAGCTAACAGCATGGAAGCCCCTGTGCCCTGTCAGTAGTAGTGCTCACGCTTTCCCAGTTTCAACATCTGTTCTTTTCTTGGGACATATGTAGAAAGTTTTCCAAGAAACTTACCCCAGAAACAAATGCAGACCAGGACTGGGAGTATTTCATACCATCCTATACCATTACAAGTAACATATTTAGATGCGATTACTTCAGATAGACAACTTTTTTTTTCTGTGATTTCACAGTTGTATTTTGTAATTTTTTTTTGTAAATATGCCTTTGGTATCTTTCAATGACAAGAATTACTACAGTGGCATATTGTCATCAGCCATTGTGATACTGATGAAAAGAGATAGTATCTAGCACAATTTTTCTCATTTTGAAAGCAACACGAGCAATATAGGTAATATTTTTCATCAGTACAGTGGCAGTATATTACAGTAATAATGAATTGTATATTCTTTTTAATAAAATTTCTAAGCAATCTGTATATGTAATAGTTCTGTTATTCTGTTAAAGTTGTAAATATCCATGTTGCTTTTAAACTTGTGAAAATTATGTATTGAAAGCTCTGACAGTTATGTTTTATATATGTGTGCATTGTATAACACACATACTTAAGGAGAATTTTTTCTGCTTTTATAAAAGAGAAGAAATTCTTAGAAATTCTACATGAAAGAGACAGATGTTAAGTAGCCTAAATAATTTTAGCATTATTTTGGAAGGAGGTTAGGTCACATTTTATCAGTATTCTTTCCTGTTTTAGAAGAAAAATGTTGACTCTGTGTTCCTCTAATACAGTTTCAGTTCAAATACTGTTTATTGTTGCATAAACAGAATAACAGACAAGCTTCAGAAGACAGTAAATGGTTGGACGGATTTTTAACCATGTCCATAGTTAAAAGAATTTTCTTCCCACACTGCTTTTCCTTGAACAGCAAATACCCTTAAAGCTGAAGTGTTGTTAATGAAAACAGTAGTGAAACTAATTGAGAATATGCTCAATGAAGCTGAATTTTTATAGTTTTCTGTTGTTTCTTTCTCCCAAATACCAAAAGGAAGCAAACCACAAGCACTTGACAACATCAGCCCTCAGTTCTTGAAGTGTTAAGGGTCTAGGTATGTTCCAGTACTTACAGGACTTTCCCTGTGGCTTTGTGTTCTTTCTGCCCACTTTTTTTCATAGATAAGTAGTCCATCACTCTTAAATAGCTATTGGCAACTAGACAGTAATCCAGAAGTTCTTTTTCCATACACACAAAAAAGCAAAACCATCAAAAAATTTGATCAAAGCAATTTCAAAGATTTTCTGAGCTTTAAGAAGCCATCATCTGACTGTTCAGACTGTACAAAATTGTAAAGACTATTCCTCTCAAATCCCAGGCCTGCAGTTTACTTGGGATTTGTAATGTAATGCTTCCAACTAGTCAAAGACAAACCGGTTTTCATTCATGAGAACCGGTATCTAAGGCAGTTCATGTCCTGCTGGATATTTGATTTGCCTCTAGCTACGGACCTGCAGTCAGCTGAGAACACAAATGCATTATACATATATAAATTAAAAATCTTTCCTTCCTGGGCTTACTACCAGTTTGAGCAACTTTAAACTGAAGATTTAAGCAGAAATTAAATAAACTATTAAACCCACATAAACAGACTTTGCTGTCTTCAAATGGATCCTGTGGCACATGAACCATGATGAAATTGTCCTTCGAAAATATTCTTAAATATATTGTTTATATTCTTAAGTGCTTGAGTCTTCAGTCTTCAACACTTGCTTCTATGTATAGGAGTTACATCAGTATTTGAGCTCCTGGACTGTAACGCATTTTCATCAAGTCAGACTGTAGATAACTAGTGTTCTTTTAAACAAAATAAAATAAGCATTTAATGGATTGTCTCTTGATTAGCACAGTTTTCAGTGTGTTTATTTTAAAATAGCGTAACTGTTTATTATGAATATTGTTTTAAAAGAAACCACTTACCATTGCCTAAGGTTATTACTGTTTAGTTTTACTTTTAAGTCACCCAATTTATTTTCTTGCACTGCTTGAATGGAGAACTCATAATGGTCAATTATGCATGTTCCTCTGACTGTATGCGTTTCTGCACAGGTTTGCTAGTGTGCTATTTTCCAGTGCGTTTGCAAGAAAAAAGACTAACATTTCCACAATCCATAATTAAACTCCCATATGCAAAAAGGCTTAAAGAAGACAAAATTACAGAGGGAATGTACTCTTTGTCAGTGATAATTACTCTTTCAGTGAAAAAGAGCAGGACCAGTATGAAATTTCATTAACTTATGCCAAAACTATCACATAATTACAAAGAAAATTAATTTGTATGTCATGTTCAGTAGGTACTAAATTGCATAAAATACACCCACATCAATGAGTGAATTAAGGATGCTTTTCTGTTGTAGGCCAAGGGTAAGGAAAGACAATGGCTGAGACACCAAGCTGTTGGGGAGCTGGATGATGCCAAAATCATTGATGGGCTGACAGGAGAAAAAGCCATTTATAAACGACGGGGAGAACTTGAGCCACAAGTAAGTATCCAACAAGTAGCGGAGGGAGACAGGGAAGAGGATAACAGGTTTGCTGATTTCTTAGTGGGTGTATGTTATATATGTTTAGAGTTTCCATGAGTTATATATAGAGAGATGAGAAACTCAAAGGTACCATCTCTGGCTTGGGAAATCCCTGAGACAGAGATGACTGCAAGATGGAGGATTTGTTTCTCCTTTTCTTATAGTCTTTCATACATATTTGTTGTGGGCCACCCTCAGAAAGAGGATGCTGCTGTAGGCAGTCCTTTGTTTTGATCCAGTACAACAGTTTCTATGTTCTTATTTTGTATTTTGATGAACTGAAGATGATTAGCAGAAAACACTTTCCTTGTTTGTCTAAAAAAAAGGAGATTTTCTCACTAACTTAATTGAATTTAATTTTCACTACGACACCCTGGGAAGTTTAAAAAAATTGATGATCTTTACAAATGTCCTCTCCTTAGTCTGTGATATGCCAAGAATTTCAGCTTTCACAGATATTTGGATTTTCAAAAATAAATACAGTAATGAGAAAAAAGTGGAAGTAAAAGCCATTAAGATACAATAAAATTGACTGTCCTGTGGTCCATTTCAGCCATTCCTCAGGAGCAGTATGGTTAGCCCTATGTAAGTCAGTAACCAAGAAACTAGTTGATTCAGACCAACAAAATCCGTCCAGAACTAGTGGGCTAGTTCATATACGTTAACAATAATATTTAAGGACAGATTGTTATTTTTAATTACATTAAGAATTTTTCTAAAATAAATGAGCGCAACATCTTTTTGCACAGCAGCTATGCACGTTAGATGAATCTCTGGTTTTAATTTTTAGGGTACTTGGTCTTGACGTCTGTTGTTTTGAAGAGCTGATAGAGCTTGGCCGTGCCTATGTGAAAGATCAGTAAGGAAAAAGTGGTTAGATCCTCATTTCCAATTCTACCAAAAGAAAAGAATTCGAGGTTACTCAAAGTATATGTTTTAAGACTTTGGAAAATAGTTCAGTTATGAGAGAAAAGGGCCAACTTTAGATTTTGAGTTAAAAAGCAATAAAAGTAAAATTTAATGGGTCTTCTCCATCCCCCTGCTTTTGGTAGAACAGGGATGTCACACTGAAGGAGTCATTAGAAGAGGGAAATACACTAATGCTTCAGTAGTACTTGTGTGAGAGACAAATGTTTGCAACTCAGTTACAGGTAAAAGGAATATTTTTGGTATTTGCTTTTCTTGAGATTTTTTTTTGCCAGATCATCTTTAATAGCCTTATACTTGAAGCCAGACTCATCCCATTGCATATTGTAGAAAGCACCTCCCTTTAATGTACTGTGCCAAAAATTGTTAAAACAGATGGGGATTGTTTTCAAGAAAAAAATAATAGTTTCAGGATCAGAATGAAAAAAAGATGAGTAGTTAATCAAAACAAGATTTCAAACATTTCTAGAATGATATTAACCTCAGCAGACAAGTTTTTACAGCCTTACAAGGGTCCTGTTAGTGCCGTAAGCCAAGAGAAAGTATTTCCCATATGAGTCTTGGCAAAAAGAGCAAATATGAGAGTCTTTTTACTGAAATAAAATGTTAAGAATCAGAAATGTGACAGAAGAGATATTTCCTCACAAGAATGTGTGGAACTTTTCCTGGTATTTTGTTTCCAGTCATAGAAGGTGAGGAAAAACATTGAAGGTGAATTTAAAGAGTTAGAAAAACAGTAAAAATGCTTTTGTTCTTTTTTTTTTTTTTTTAATAATCTGCCTTTGCTGGATGAAGGCTTCTTGCTTTGCAAAGAGTGTTAAGTTCTCTTTCTAAAAAGTTTTATCCTTACTGATGCTTAGCTTTCCCATATATATAGTTTCTTTTTTTTTTTCCTGCTGTTTCCCTGTTAGCCTGGGAGCCCCCAGCAGAAACCTAAACGCCTGCGTCTGGTGGTGGATGTTTCTGGTAGCATGTACCGCTTTAATGGAGTGGATGGACGACTGGAGCGCTCCATGGAGGCTGTCTGCATGGTCATGGAAGCTTTTGAGAATTATGAGCACAAGTTCAAGGTAATTATAACTGGGCTAGAAGTTCTGTGGTTAATGGACAGACAGTGTAGAGCGGTGGAAAAAGTGTTTCAGCAATCAGTCCAGCCAAAGAACATTATTTATTCCTGCGAGGAAATAAAGGCTTTAATCTGTTGCTAGCAACCTGAAAAATAATATTAGTGAATGGGTAAGAAACATTGCCCATTTCAGTAGCGGAGAATTCAATTTAAGACCAGGTGTGAAATATGCTGCCTTTTTTATGCATTTACTATAGATGCATTTATTTATTTATTACACAGAATCACAGAATCGCTGAGGTTGGAAGGGACCTCTGGAGATCATCTAGTCCAACCCCCCTGCTCAAGCAGGGTCACCTAGAGCACATTGCACAGGATTGCATCCAGGCGGGTTTTGAATATCTCCAGAGAAGGAGACTCCACCAGCTCTCTGGGCAACCTGTTCCAGTGCTCTGTCACCCTCACAATGAAAAAGTTTTTCCTCATGTTCAGACAGAACTTCCTGTGTTTCAGTTTGTGCCCGTTGCCTCTTGTCCTGTCACTGGGCACCACTGAAAAGAGTCTGGCCCCATCCTCTTGACACCCTCCCTTCAGATACTTGTACACGTTGATAAGATCTCCTCTCAGCCTTCTCCAGGTTGAACAGGCCCAGCTCTCTCAGCCTTTCCTGATAGGAGAGATGCTCCAGTCCCCTAATCATCTTTGTGGCCCTTCGCTGGACTTGCTCCAGTAGTGCCACATCCCTCTTGTACTGGGGAGCCCAGAACTGGACGCGGTACTCCAGATGCGGCCTCAGCAGGGCTGAGTAGAGGGGGAGGATCACCTCCCTCCACCTGCTGGCAACACTCTTCCTGATGCACCCCAGGATACCATTGGCCTTCTTGGCCACAAGGGCACATTGCTGCCTCATGGTCAACTTGGTGTCCACCAGCACTCCCAGGTCCTTCTCGGCAGAGCTGCTTTCCAGCAGCTCAACCCCCAACCTGTCCTGGTGCATGGGGTTATTCCTCCCCAGGTGCAGGACTCTGCACTTGCCTTTGTTGAACTTCCTGAGGTTCCTCTCCACCCACCTCTCCAGCCTGTCCAGGTCTCTCTGAATGGCAGTACAGCCCTCTGGTGTATCCGCCACTCCTCCCAGTTTTGGATCATCAGCAAACTTGCTGAGGGTGCACTCTGTGCCTTCATCCAGGTCACTGATGAAGAAGTTGAACAAGACTGGACCCAGGACTGACCCCTGGGGGACATCGCTAGCTACAGGCCTCCAACTAGACTCTGCGCCACTGATCACAACTCTCTGAGCTCTGCCATTCAGTCAGTTCTCAGTCCACCTCATTGTCCACTCATCTAGCCTACACTTCCTGAGCTTACCTATGAGGATGTTATGGGAGAGAGTGTCAAAAGCCTTCCTGAAGCCAAGGTAGACAACATCCACTGCTCTCCCCTCATCTACCCAGCCAGTCATTCCATCAGAGAAGGCTATCAGGTTGGTTAAGCATGATTTCCCCTTGGTGAAGCCATGCTGACTACTCCTGATCACCTTCTTGTCCTCCACATGCTTGGAGATGGCCTCCAGGATGAGCTGCTCCATCACCTTTCCAGGGATGCAGGTGAGGCTGACTGGCCTGTAGTTCCCTGGGTCCTCCTTCTTGCCCTTTTGAAGACTGGGGTGACGCTGGCTTTCTTCCAGTCTTCAGGCACCTCTCCTGTTCTCCATGACCTTTCAAAGATGATGGAGAGTGGCTTAGCAATGACATCCGCCAGCTCCCTCAGCACTCGTGGGTGCATCCCATCAGGGCCCATGGATTTGTGGGTGTCAAGTTTGCTTAAATGATCTCTAACCCACTCCTCCTCCACCAAGGGAAAGTCTTCCTTTCTCCAGACTTTCTCTCTTGCCTCCAGGGTCTGGGGTTCCTGAGGGCCGGCCTGAGCAGTAAAGACTGAAGCAAAGAAGGCATTCAGTAACTCTGCCTTCTCTGCATCCTTCGTCACCAGCGCACCCACCCCATTCAGCAAAGGGCCCACATTTTCCCTAGTCTTCCTTTTGCTACTGATGTATTTGAAGAAGCCCTTCTTGTTTTCCTTGACATCTCTTGCCAGATTTAATTCCAAATGGGCCTTAGCCTTCCTCGTCACATCCCTGCATACTCTGACAACGTTCCTATATTCCTCCCAAGTGGCCTGTCCCCCTTTCCACTTTCTGTATACTTCCTTCTTCTGGTTGAGTTTTGCCAGGAGCTCCTTGCTCATCCACGCAGTTCTCCTGCCCCCTTTGCTTGACTTCCTACTCATAGGGATGCTCCGCTCTTGAGCCTGGAGGAGGTGATGTTTGAATATGAACCAGCTCTCTTGGACCCCCCTTCCTTCTAGTGCCCTAACCCATGGGATCCTCCATCCCCCTCACTGGCAGGATTGAGGAGAAGATGACCTGGGCTCCCAAACCCTTGACCACCATCCCCAGAGCTCTGAAATCCTGCTTGATGGTCTCCAGTTTGCCCTTGGTGTCATTAGCACCCACATGGAAGAGCAGCAGTGGGTAATAGTCCGAAGCATGGACGAGCCTTGGCAGTCTTTCCATGACATCTCTCATACAAGCCCCTGACAGGCCACAAACCTCTCTAGGCATGAGGTCAGGTCGGCAGATAGGTGCCTCTGTCCCCTGCAGCAGGGAGTCCCCCACAACAATCACCCGCCGCTTCTTCCGGGCGTTCCGGCAAGGCACAGGGTCTGTTGTCCCAGGTACTTCCCTTGCAGCCATGCCCATCTCCTCCTCATCCTGGAGGGCACTAAACCTGTTCTTCAGCTGCAAGTTATTGAGCAGAAACACTTAAGCCTACAGAACATAGGTATATATGTGCTTGGGGACATGCAAGAATGCTGTTTTTCCATGCCCCCAAGTACAGACAGGAGTACTTTGTGATGGAAAAAGACCCCACTCCTTTGTTGGTTATTCATGATCTCTTCCAGGTATCTGAAAACAAAATTGTCTGTTTTCTCTTCTGAAAGATGTTAGGTCCCAAACATTATTTAATGGTAGCCTGTAAAGGAAATATAAATAAAATTTATGCCTTTTTTTGTCTCCATAAGCCTAAACAAGGCCCAGGGCAGGTTTCTTTAACCTTCAAGGTGAGAAGAATGGCCAGTCTGGAGTTAATTCTTGACAAACTCAGTGTTTAATGGAAGAATAAAGATGTCAGATGTCTTTATTGAAGAGATTTTCGAATGCAAAACTTAAAATACATCTGAACCAAATGTAAAATCTTCTAAACAAAATGAATAGAAAGCTTATTTCAGATCCATTCAGTCAGGTCTTCTTCATATTGTTCCTCTGATAACATAATCGTACAGGTTTCTATTCTTCCATAGAAGATTGTCTCCTGGACAAAACCAAGCCATTTGAGACATGCTTTTAGAATGTCTTCTACAAAGCCAAACATTCAGACTTTCATTTGTCAGAGAAAAAAGGAGACACGTACTGTGTTTTCAGCCTGCTTTCCTAAGAAAACAAGGGTGATGCTACTATACTGCCTGTCAATCATGTTTCCCCCACCCTTAAGCTTTGGAGCATATTTTCCCATTTCAAACAAATTTGAAACAGTTCTTGAGTTCCCAAAGATATTAAGTTCCTACAAATGTCATCAAAATATGTCAGATAGGAAAGAGGCTCTATTTGTATTCCCATTAGAGAAAAATGCTGCACCATAAGCTTAGACCTCAGCCCAGAGAATCTGTGTGGGAGCTCAGCTGTAATTAACAAAATCATGGGAAATGAGGGGTTTATTGGTTCAGCTGCTTATGTGTCTCCTGTTCACTGATAATAGAAAAGTTAATGACAAATATTTAACAGGGGTAGTGTAATTATACAGCACAATCTGCTGTAGCTTGGTAAATTGGGCTTATCTGAACAACATGCGTATTAGTATTGCCACATGTAAGGTCATCCACAAAGGAATAAGTAATAAAAGTAATGGACACATGGATAAATATGATACGTTCAGGTATAGTCAACATGGCTTTTGTTAAGGAAAGTAATGTATTTTGAAAGAGTCAATATACATGTGACAAGGAAGGTTTGTTGATAGAGTCTCTTTGGATTTCCAGAAACATATGACAAAGTCTCTTACCAATGACTCATAAAGAAATGAAGGTACTTTAGGGGCTTAAAATATAGAAAACAGGCAATTATAAGTGGCGATTTTTCAGAATGAGGGAGTGAAGGGAGGTCATTGGTGGAACTGCATTGGGATTTGTGCTGGGGCCAGTGTTGCTGTGTATATACATAAGTGATCTGGAAAAGGGGGTGGATAGTGAACTGACAAAAGTTGCTACCCGAATGAAGTTATTCAGGAAAACAAAAAGGAAAAATCCAACTGTGAAAAGTTACAGAAAGACCTTGCAATAAAGAATGGCTGAGAAATAAAATGGCAGGTTGTGTTTGGTGCTATTAAATGTAAAGCGCTGCAGATGGAAGAAAACCATTCTGATTTTAAATACGCGATCATAAACTCTCAGCTATATATTAGTGCTCAGCAAAGAAATCTTGTAATTATGGTGTATGGTTCTTTGAACGCTCAGTGCCCACCAGCTGTCAAAAAGGCTAATTAAATGTTAGAAATTATTAGCAAAAGAACAGAGAACAAAGCAGAATGCCACTATAAAAATCCATAGTGCATTCACATCAGGGATAATGTATGCAGCTGTGGTGGTCCCCCATCTTACAGAAATTATTGTAGAGCTGAAAAACCTAGAAGTAAGAGTGACAAAGATTATAGAGGGTATGGACATGTTCCTGTACAAGAAATGGCTAAAAAGGCAAGAACTCCTCAGTCTGGAGGAGAGAAAACTCAAAGAGCTGATAAAATCATGACTAAAATGAGAAAGGTGAACAGGGAACAGTTGTTTGCTCTCTTCTAATACAGCTGTTCTTCGGTTGTTAAGAACAATAGATTATTCTGCTCTTAATTTAGAGACATTGTCTTACAAGATGAACACTGAAAGAGATGCAGTGCATTGGTAGATAACCAGCTGTCTTTGTTTCCAGCTGAGAGCCCAAACATGACCCTCAGGTGCATGGTCAAGGAATAACATGTAGGAGTAGACAAAACAGACAGCTCTGTGTGCAGAATGAGTGAGATAACTAAGGACTGTGTTCAGTTCTGGGTTCTGACTTGGAAAAGGATGATGTGTAGTTGTAAACCATCCAGAGAAGAGTTAGAAGATACTAGTCTGAAAATGTCCCCTTGCAAATGGAAATTGTTTTTTGTTTTTTCCAAGAGAAGGTTAAGTCTTCCTCACAATTTATAAGGACCAATGTGAGGAAAAGATTTCTCTTGTAAGTCACTGCATATTCTTATACTTTATTTTTTGGCTAAATTAGACAAATGCAAACTACAAATATTTTTTTAATTTTAACTGACGGTAGTGACGTATTATATAACTTCTGAAGAAACACGGTGGATACTCTGTCATTTAAGGTCAGTAGGGAAAGAGAAAGTGTCTTTCTAAAAGTCTGTGACTCAAACTGAAATTAAGAGCAATTTCCAAGGTCAGCTTTTATGCAGCTTTTTTATATGCCTATTGCAGATTACTATATCTTGTTTAGAAATTCTTGCTATTGGCTAGGGTTTTGCACCGCATATAGATGAAACCCTTCATTTGGCCATGTAAATAGCTGAAAAGGCAGTTATAACATTGAATATGCTGTCTAACAACCACTTACAAGTTATAATAACACTTGCACAAAAACCATGTGCAGTTATTAGATGTGAAAATTGCCACTCTTGGATGATAATAAGACAGGAGTAGTAATATTATCCTTACAATCTGCATGAGTCAAGAGAGCTGGAAGGCTAATTTTATGCTTAAAATAACAGTGGTGGGGAAGATTTTGGAAATTTTAGTGACATACCAAGGAGAAAAAGTCAGCTTCTACATCTGTTCAACTTCAGTTGGCCTTTAGAGCAACTCTCCTCCATATAAGCGCTCCTTCCACTGGATAGAGGACCTCTGGGGGCCAGTAACGGCCCCTTGATTCAAGGCTGGCCAGATCCAGTGTGAGCTGTGTCAACTTCAGAGTTACTTTTGCTGAAGGGAAGAAAGATATTTTTCCATCTCCATATCTCGCTCTGCTGCCTCAATGGGATTTGGTTCACTCAAAGCATAATATCTACAAGAGTATTATAAGCCTCCCCAGAGATGACTAGGACAGCAGACAAGATGTGGCCTTATACTTCACTGGCCATGGAAATTGTCCCCCAAATGAGCACTGACAGCCCTTGACACAGTGGCTGCTTTCAGAGCTCATTGCTTCGGTGTTGTCCCTAATAGGGAGGACGGAGAGGGGACATAGTGAAGACAGACATGTGAGAGATTAGATGATTTGCTACATCCTAAGGATCTGGTGTGGCAACTGCTACACCTGCATGAATGTGACCAATAACCGGAACAAATGCTATTTTCTCAGTTTCTAATGCATATAATCAGGTCTTTAAAGAATAAGAGCAACAGCGATTGTTTTAAAATATCAGTGACTCCAGTCTGTAAAACGCTGATGCTTTGCAAGGTGCTGCTAATTTTTCTCAGGACAAAACTGAAGTTTTGGTCTGCAAAATAACAAACCCTTCTCATGTCTAAAGTAAGGAGCAATTTGAAAAAAGTGAAAGCAACTCACAACTGTGTTGTGTTCAATGAGGAATCTACAGTTTATCATTTACTCTTTTCTTTCTCTTCCTGATCCTCTTCTTGGCTTCCAAGAGTGGTTCTATAGAGTAGACATTTTTGGCCTTCAGATATGCTTGCTGTTACCTGCTTCTGTTGTAGCCTCACCTGCAAAGGTCAGGGCAGCATTTGTTGCCAGCTTAAGGGGTTTCTTGTATAACATGTATGGAAACTGAGGAACCATCAGGATTGTTGAGCAAAACATTCAAAGGGGATTACATAGCAACGTTCCCTTCCCCTGCTATCTAAGAGCAGTGCAGACTTTGAAAACCAATTCTTGGCCTTTGCTCAAGATTACTTTTCTGCTCATGTTTGGTTTCATTCTCTGCTAAAAAAGGTTGTGAGTGAATCAGGTGGGTTTTTTGCTTGGTTGTTGATTTTGTCTTACCAGCTGAGCTCTCCTCATATATGGTACCCTTTGGTGTCATTGACAATACAGATTGATTTGTCTTTATAGTATTGAATGAAGGTGAGTCATACTTCTTTCCTGGGCTTCTTGTACAGAAGTAAAAGCTAGATATTGACTATGTGGCTGTTCATAGAAGGTTAGAAGAGTGCCAGGAGGTATTTGTCAGCTTTTTATGCTTGTGTAGCACAACCTGCCTGTTTCCATTTCCCATAACGGCAGCCAGTGAATCATTCCTTGTCAAGGGGGAAATGGGAGGCTCATCCCACAGCCAGGAAATTTGTTTAAATTAACAACCATCTTTCAAAGTCCTCCTCTGATGTCATCTCTTCCACACTTCCTCTAAAGTGCTTTATTAAAGAGAAGAGTGGGAGTGAGCGAAACATGGGAAGCCACATTCTCAGTCTCATCCTAATAATGGAGTTAAATACATTCCTACAGATGCATCTGTCCCCTTTAAGTGTGCAGATGCACAAGTTACAGATATAAGTTATAATAAGCAAGTTATTTTGCAGAATTCAAGTTCTTATATCTTTTGTAGATCTCATTTTACATGTCAATTATTTAAAAATGTACAGAATGGCAGTTCATTCTCTGGTTTATCTGAAGTAGTATTGTGCCTGTCACACAAAGCTGTATGGTTTTGTATCATCCCTAATTACTGACAATTGCACACATGATGCCAGATTTAGGAGGCTGTCCAGTAAATTATATAATAGTGAATTTATGAAGTCTTTAAAAATTTTTAAGTGGTTCAGTAAATGGCATATTATAGAACTGACAGGAAAGGCCCAAATTTTATTTATTGCAATATTAAAGGGATATTGCAGATTTTATATGCCAATTTCAGCATTCCCCATATAGAGAATTTACTGTGGAGGCACTACTGTTAATTCAGGAAAAGAACAAATGTTTCACATGGTTGGCAGAATAGTTTCTTTTAAATAATAAACAAAAGGCTTGACATAAATACCAAAAAAAAAAATTAATGTTCAGTGTTGTCCAAAGAAGAGATGAATTTCTAAAGATCTCACCCTCCAGCAGAGGCCTGTCCAACTCACACTGGCTTTAACATTCAGCATGCATCTTCTTTCAGCTTTTTTAAATGCCTTGAGAAATTAAACCTTTCAGTGTGGTAGCAGCAGAAGACAAAGTCTTCCATTTTACCCATTTCAAGCAGTGGCAATCATCCATTCAGCAAAAAATATAACAGTGGAATGGGATTTGTTTTAACCTGTAAGGAAAGAAGGCAACAAAATGAGACTATTTAGAGAGACGTGTTTACCTATTGTGTACTCAAAGCTTTAAATAGAGTATTTCTTTTCTCAGTGTACCTGAGGCTATTAGAAAAAGAGCCACTGTGCACCACAATAATATATTAATTCAATTAAGTCTGCACTGTGGCAAACAAATATTTTGCTCCTGGATTTGTCCTGAGAGCTGTGTTTTATGAAACAAACAAAATAAAAATTGGTTCCAAGCAAGGTCTTATCACAGCTCCTCTCTCACTTTTAACTCCGTCCTTCTGCTGTGGAATTTTTAAGAAAAAGGCACTGGAGCGCTACTCTTTGGGGGTCCTTTTTCTGTGCGTCTCTTGAGCTGTGTTCTGCTTCCGTGGTTAGTGCAAAGGAAAGAACCTCCAGTTTTGACAAAGCATTTATAGGCCTGCATGTGTTGGGGTTCCCAGTTGGGCATGGCTATGAAATGGAGCTGTCTGCACCTTTTCTTTGAAGTGAGCACAGCAAGATACCTTTGAATCACTAAGGGTTCATTTTATTAGAACACAAATTAGAAGGAGGTAATATTTTGTTTAAAGAAAACCTGGGTGAGACAGATTTAAATACAAGGTCTTAAAATATGTCTCCTTCTTTACCCATGCAGAGTGGAGTTCTTCCCTCCAGTTTTACTCTGTCCCTTACCCTGTTTTCCTGGGTTGCACTAAACCCCACACGTTCCCCTCTGCAACAGCCTCCTGCTTTCTGTCACCTCTAAAGCTTGGCTGTGGGTCTGGGTCTGCTCCCTTCTCCCCCAGGCTGCAGTCCCATGGCAGCTTAAGTCAATCCAAGTCAGTGCTACTGTGTTCCTGTCCCCTCCTTTGCTCCACCGTGTGTACACCTCTGACCTAGCAGTTTGGGGAGGTAGGCTTCCTGAAAGCAATCTCACACTGATTAGCTTTTGACCACTTCTGGTGTCTGACTTGACTTCCAGGGGATGAGAGGAGCACAAGGACCAGCACAAGGGAGGGCTGCGGATCGCAGCGCTTCCCATCGGCAGTGTGTGCTCTCGGGCAAGGCAGGATCTCTCCCTGCTTTTGGGGAGGCTCCATTTGACCCAGGATGCAGCAGCCAGGACGAAGCAAACAGCCACTTCCTCCCTGCTGCCTGTCCACGCTTTTTTAACAAATCACAAATAGCATAGTAAACTGTGGGCAAAGAAACAAGAAAACAGGTAACATCTGTTAGATGCATATACACACACACATATACACATGGGCACACACAGAAAATAATAAACAGCTAGCTGAGGATGGAGCAGAGAGGACATGGTGTTCCCAGGTGAACAGTTTACATGCCTGCAATAGTTTGCTCAGATAATTTCAGGCTCGCCTTGCTCATACCCGGGCTGTCCGTTCCTGCCTTGAGCAGGAATGTGGAGGGTGCCGAACTGCAGGGTGCATCTGGGATGTCTGGAGCCCTTCTCTTTGCATGAATTGGCAAACTGAGTTTAAACCCAGCCTTTTTGAGGTGAAGGTTTGTCTGTTATTTTTGTGTGCCAAGAAGCAAAATGGTATTCCCAAATAGCAAAGTAGGGAGTGTTCCCCTGAACTCAATATGATAGGGCCTATATCACAGCACCCAGTGAGGGAGGTCTGTGAAATCCTAGGAGGGAGCCCGTTATGAAGGACTTGTACTTCTTTTTACATAGGAGAATGATGGCATTGAGCTTTACATAGTTAGGTAATTGATTTAAAAGTGGTACCAAATACAAAACTGCTCAGAAAATAGTGTGTGGAATTTTGGATTTAAGAGTCTACCCTAAAGATCGCATAACATTTCTGACATTACATAAGAACTAGACTAGCGCTGCATATTTTCTGCTCCATTTAACCACCTCTTTATTTAGTTCCTCTGATTTGAATAATCTCTAGTTTTTGAAGCAATACACACACACTCTTTTTCTGCGTTTCATGTTCTGCTTTTGTTCCTGTACTAATTCCAAAGTATGTTGAATGTAACCTCAGCATTATTTTCAAAATCCATGTATTTTAATTTCCCACTTTATCTTGGAAAGCTAACAGTTTTAGGAAGACATAAGTAACAGGTAAATATTTATCAGGAAAGAGGGAGTCTGAAGAAGTTATTGGTGAGGAAAGGCTCTACTTTCAGAAGAAATAGGTTTTTACGAGAAATTGTGTGGCAGGCAGGCAGCTTTACATGATGCCGAGTAGCAAATACAAGAAATGGAAGAGCTGAGAGGAACAGGAATTAGAAAAGCCAACAGAGCAGAATGAAATAGGAGTACATGGGGACTAGACTATATGAAGATTTCCTAGGGGAGGGAAGTCTGGATTTTGTGAGGCTGTCACAAAATAGTCTGACCCTGGGTGAAATAATCTATAGTATGTGGCACATTTACTGTTTTGCAGAGAGAGGTGTCATCTTTAAAAATGTTGTTCCAGCTGCTATAGCTTTCTTTTACTGGCTCTCTTGATTTATTTTTAAGTAAGTTAGGGCTATGGAAACCAACAAAAAGTGCTTTGTTGATAAAGAGTGTCATTTATCCAATCTCCAGTACCTGACTTGTACCAAGTTGTCTTCCATAGGACGGACAAGCTAGAAGGGCTTTGAGAACAGGACCCACCTTTTACCAAATGATTATGGGCCAACTAAGGACAAGGAACCTGGCAGGCACCTCTAGGCATTAATTGAATAAAAGATAACAGAAGGGCAAAATGTTGGATAAGGGCTCTCTTGTCAACTAAATGCATCTCTGTGCCAGCTAGTCTGGGTGAAATTCAGGCATGTTCATGCACATTCCCAGGGGCAGATCTTTTCTAGCTGCAGTACACCGGGGAATTGCCAACTCAGGACCCTCCAGGCTTAGGATCTGTGCTCTGTGCTCTGTTTCTTGGTGAGGAGAGCCCTTAAATCCACTTTTGACCTGTTCAAATTGTCCCTGGGGTGATTGTTACATCCACAGCACAAAGAGCAGGCCAGGACTTTGCCATAACTCAGCTTGTCTTCTTTTTCACGTAATGATGATAAAAATCTCACATAAACAAAAGCCTTCAAAATACTGTGTTATTTGTTCAAAAGGATATTTGAACCAGTAAAACTCTACGTGTGATTTTTGCAGCATCTTTCACAAGAAAGTGATATGAACACTGTCTCCTTTAAAAATGTACAGAGACTCTTGGAATTCACTTCTCTGCATACTTTTAGCAATGATTTTGATCTATTATGCACAAAAGTAAGGAGTACAGCTTTTAAAAAGGCTTCTAATACTTTTTTTGTCAGAGCAGAATGAGGTTACAAAAACAATTCATCAAACACTGGAGCTACTCTTGAACAATCCACTTTTTGTTTTCCAGACTGGAGAGAAAGTAAATTGCTACTTTAAAAAAATGAGTGGGCAATGTGAAAGGGCAAGGTCTTGATCCTGTGCATCATCACTCTGCAATTGGTGGGATGAGGTGAAAAACAGACCACAGAAATGAGTAACCGTTCTTTAATTTCATTATTTTAGCAATTTCTCTCTACCACATTTTCATGTCAGTGAGAAATTGCAAGTAGTTCCTTTAAGCAGCTCATAAGCAGTGAGTAGTATTTTTTTTTGTTGAAAGCAAATTGCTTTTGATCTATCTTGTGTCATTCTGACCCAAGGGTTGTTCATGATTAACAAATGACTGATTAAGTTTCTTTCTTGCAGTATGATATTGTGGGACATTCAGGAGATGGCTTCAACATCGCCCTGGTTGGGAGTGACAAAGTTCCCAAGAACAATAAGCAAAGATTAGAGATTCTTAAGGTAAATCCTACTGATAAGTAATGCCGAATAATTAAGGATTCGTGACTTCAAAGATAAAATTGTATGTAGGTCACAGAATGCAGGGCATAAAGAAAGAAAAGCTGATAGAAAGACAAGGAAGCAAAATCTGTGCGTTTGTGTAAGGCTGAATTAGAACCTTTCAGAGACGTTGGTATAAATCAGACTGTGCCAAAATAAGAGGCTAGACATACCTTTTCTGGACTGTTGTCATAAATGCCTCATTTTAACCACCTGTCAATGGATATAGGAAGTTCCAAACATTATGCAGTGATATACATTCCACCTAAATCATATGGTGATATTATTAGTGTGTAAGTGACTAATTTAAACTGCAGAATGATCCCAGATCATCGCTTTTGCATGGTATCTTGAAGAAGTAGGATGTTACAGTAGGAAAGTGTGTGAATGCTAGGTTTAAAGCACGTTAAATCCCAGTTGCAAAGTAGTGAGTGTCTTCCTCAAGATTTTACTTCAACAGGATGCATAAAATGTGAATATACTGTAGGATTTACCTGGATGGCATCTTGGTACATTAGTTAGAACTTTATATTTATATTTATATTTAAGCTTCCTTCAAGGAATATCTTTAAAAGATTCTCAATTAGATTAGATTAGATTAGATTCGATTCGATTCGATTCGATTTGATTAGAACAGGATTCTCTAATGTCTAAAATTCTTCGCCATCTGCGTAGAAAAGAGCTTCATCAATGCAAACAGTGTATTTCTCCTTTTCTCTTTAATACTGTTTCATAAAAGCTCAAGCAAAATGTTTCAGCATTTTTAAAACCTGTTGCCACTGTCAGGAGTCCAGTATTTGGTAATAACTGTGACACTAATAGGATGTAGAAATCCAGTACAAATGATAAACAGGTGGAAGCTGGTCACAGTATTAGGAAACTAAGCCCTGTTTTCTTCCTCAAATACATAGGAATGTAGCTATTCAAACTGCAGCTGATCAAAGTATTTTACCTTCCTTAGGGTCTAGTGTAATTCTGCTTGTGTGTGGGTTTTGTTTGACCCACTGTGTTTTAAGAAGTGATAACTATCTTAAAATATGACAGGTTGTGTATAAAAAGCTACATGTTCTGTAGTATCTGGAGCACTGTCCACATTTCAAAAGATGCTTCCCTTAGCATAGCATGAATGCATATTTGCTCCCCCTTGTGCCAGCTGAAATGAATGTTTATTCAGAAGGTCATCTTATCTGTTTCCTTTTGGCTTATGTTGTGCACACAGATCATGCATGCC
Organism: Apteryx mantelli; assembly: GCF_036417845.1. Classification (NCBI taxonomy): domain Eukaryota; kingdom Metazoa; phylum Chordata; class Aves; order Apterygiformes; family Apterygidae; genus Apteryx; species Apteryx mantelli. The sequence goes on from NC_089978.1 coordinate 36,112,227, forward strand.
CACTCTCAGTTCTGCATGAGTGGAGACCACACCTTGGAAGGGACAGAGCACGCCATTCGGGATATCGCCAAGGAAGATGCTGATGAATACTTTGTTATCATCTTGAGTGATGCGAATCTTGAGCGATATGGTATTCTACCATCAAGGTTTGCCCAGGCCTTGACCACCAATTCTCAAGTCAATGCTTTTGCCATATTCATAGGATCCTTAGGAGACCAGGCAGATAGGTAAATATATTTGTTAATCCCTCATATAACTTCATTTGTTTCCATTCATCATGAATCTAAACTCTGCTTTTAATTAATTACAGTGAAGCTAGGCACAGTTACCCCCTGCTGATGTTCTGCACTAAGGTTTTGATCTACTAAAGAGGAGCTATAGCTTTTACTTGTGTCGGGGAGGGCATTGGTTCGTGAACCCTTGCGGACATCCCTTGTGGAAAGTTAGATCAGAGTGTTCTTAGCGTCTAAAGGGAGCACTTGGATCCATTCTCTCACTGCAAAATGTGCACTACTCACGTATCTAATATCACTACAGAATCACAGCTGAGATGTGGTGCCTTTGGCCTTTCCCAATATAAGGTTTAAGTGTGTGTGAATAGCCTAAGGGAAAAGAAAGCAAATTGAAACAAGAGAAAGCTGGAGTTTAACGGCCTCTAAAACTGTTAAAAATCTGACTCAGATGCTACCCTTGCGTTAGGACTCAGATATCTAAATTCTTTGGAGAGTTGGAGCCTATTTTTAGTGCTAGTCCATAATTTTACTTTAAATTGTTTAGGCACAGGGGAAGATAAGGAAATTCTGTCCCAAGTGACATTCCACATCCGCCAACGACCAGTACATGCAACAGAAAGCTGTTATAGCGGCAACTGTTAACAGAGCCTTTTCTGCTTCTGTTCAAGTCTTTGACTAGAGCAGGATAAGTCAAAGCCCAAAGGGAACTGGCCCTCAATATGCAGTTTTAATCAGAAAGGGTTTGAAAGATGCAGCTGCAGAGCAAACGTTAGTCGTATCTGCAGGTCCGTACATCAGAGCTGCATTATGCAGTAAAAAAGAATCCATTTTGAAAGACTATAATTATAGAATGTCCTTTTACTTCTGCTAGGAGGGGAAAAAAAAACATTGGCCGTATCCTGCTGTGTAAGAAGAGATCATATAATTGCCTAGTTCACTGGGTATGGAAAACGCACACAATGCTGTCACTGAAATGCATTTCTATGTATGTGTAAGTGCAGCATTAGACAAAGCCTTCCTGTAACTGGTGTGGGGGAAAGAGAAGGGAATTCTTTGTAGCAGCTTTTTAAAAACTCACTTTAAAAGTGAGACTTAAATTACTGTTGGAAAAATGTTGTGAAGTACAAAATAAAACTTGTTTAAAAAGCAGAGAAAAAATAAACTCCAAGCCTGCTGACTGGACATGAGAGAGGTGGATTTTGTAAAGTACATCTTGTATGGTTTTTTTTAGGGGGCATAAGCTGTGAATAAAAATGTGTCAGGCTAATATTTGTAGAAAAATATCTTTCCATCTAATCTGCTGTGATCTAGAAGAGGAAATACAAAGAGCACATTTAGACTCACTGGACATTTTGAAATGAAAGAGTTACGGGTTCAATCAAAACATGCTATTATGTTTGGAGTAAGTAAATATCTTCATTTTCAGAGAAAATTTTCAGCTGCCCTTGGAAAATCAGTGGTGTCAGTACCTTGTTGGGTCACTGGTACCTTCATCAAAGCCAGATTTTTTACATGTCTGAAATAAGACCTGAATAAAAATCTCTTTTAAAAACACTTGGATTGTCTTGCTGAAAAGACCTCTGTGACATAAGTGCTTTCAGTGTTTCCTCCCACTGCTGCTTTCCCAAGCCTTTAATTGCACAGTGAGACAGCGACGTGAATGGCATGTATTGGCAAGGTATTCAAAAGTAAAAGCATCTTTTCTTAAGGAGCTCTGGCTTGCTGTAGGGAACATAATTTGAAATGGTAATTCTTTCTTGTCCCTCATTCTGCTCCTTAGGCTGCAGAGGACGCTACCAGCAGGCCGCTCTTTTATTGCCATGGATACCAAGCAGATCCCCCAGATCTTGCAGCAGATCTTTACATCTACCATGCTGTCGAGTGCCTAGTCATCGCTGATGCTGTGACGTGTGTATTCAAAGAAGAAATCCACTCCTGCCACAGATGTGAACCCTAAAGCTGAGGATAAACACCGTTATTAATGAAGTACCTGCTGTTCTTTAATCAGAAAGCCAACTCAAATCTGCACGGTAGCTGTGCTGTAAGATTTCACCACAGACCTCTCAACTGACTTAAAATGGGTTCAAAGAATTGCAGGGGGGCTGAGGTGAAACTCAGGACGGCTGCAGAATGAATGTTTTTCCAGAGGGACAAATAAATAAAGGACTGTTTGCGATCATTAGTCTGGCTGATGTATTGCCAGCACTATACTATCATCTCGCTCTGTTTTATTAATAGCATCTCTTGGTCCTCTGGGGTTAGGTAATGTTATACAAGACGGAGCCAGCTCAACTATTTCAGTGTTTTCTGTGCACAGGTCTGGATAGTTAATTCCCTCTGTAATTCTGAACAGGACTGCTCTGGTCAAAGAGGAAACCCTGCCTTCCTGCATGAGTGCTTTCTTGTCCTGGTCGGCACCCGGACTACACCGCTGGGTGCTGGGAACAATGGAGCGGTTTGGAAACACAGACCGTCGCTGTGTGAACATCCATTATCTGATCAGGCACGGCACTCTGAGTTGTCGGATCGAGAGAAAGTGGCTGTTAAAAAGAATTAAAAAAAAAAAAAAGATTCTTTCAGCTCTGCCCTTGAAAAATGAAGGGAAAGGGTCAAAAGGGTCTTAAGACCCACCTGCCACCATTTCCAAGGAGTGAAGTACCGCGGCAACTGCTTTGTAAAGCAGAGGGTGACATCCCACTTCGCTGTTGCCCAGAGTCCCTGGGAGGGCCATGGCACCCCGGAGACTGGAGGTGCCTTTTAGATGGGGGAAACAAAAAAGTTACTAGCATTCTGCTAGAGCTCCCTTATACTCTTGCTTGGGTCTTTTGAATATCCATCTGGAGGGCATATCTAGGTATTCAAGGTTTTTTCTAAAGGAATTAAAAAAGAAAATGTGTTTTGATTTTAGCAAGGTATCTGTGTTGGGATATATTTCTTTAATACCCAGAATATTTATAAAGACATATTAGAATTCAGTTGGCTGGTGTTTGGTTTGTCCCTGAAGAGATATCCCTATTTATATACTACAGAACAGATATCTTGTAGTGCGTCAGGGACACAGAAATACTTGAGGAACTGAATTTATCATTTAGCTAGCTGGTGTTTCTCTGCATCACTAATACTCTCTGCTCATATTAACTAATTTCAGAGTAAATGATTAGAAGAAGATTCAAGGAAGAGTGCTCATAAAAATCAGAAAGTAGCAACTATGGTACTTCACTTCTAATATTTCTCTTAATGCTGCAGTTGCTCAAATTGCACTGTGAGCAGTCTTTTGTGAGGGGAGGAAACATATCAATTTGGTCTTGTTACATACAGCCATCAGTGGTTTAAGGGGTCCAGTTTCTAATGGCCATTCACTACGTCAGTCCTGCAGCAGCCTACCTATGTAGCCTGCTTAACTTCCACTCAAATATAAATGCTACGAGTGTCCAGCAGTTCAAAATATGAGACATCATATAATTTCCAGTTCCAAAAGATGCACTTCATTTCCAAAGGCTCTGCCTCCCTTAAACTGAGGACAGGCATTCAGAATTGTAACTTCAAAAAATCTTTACCATAGTGTCAAAAATGGCCTGCCTTTAGGAAGTGTTTGAATTTTTGGGGCATTAGTATTCTTGTTAGTACGCAGTCTTTTTGGAAACAGCTGTAGGCTGTGACATCATGTAACAGTAAGTCTTGCCAAATATTGTGAAATAATTGTTCAGACTGAACCGCAGAGATAACCCAAACTCAGAGCAGGCGTCGCTTTGATTGTCTGGACAGCTTCAAAACTCCTTATGGCATGAGGGGACGGAAGGCATTTTTCAAAGGCTTGTTATATTGTTATGATAACTATATACATGAAAACAAAGAGGTTAAAGATGGAATTCCTGTTTGGAGAGCAGGGAATTGGGAGGGGAACGTTGGGAAGATTATCCCTGGCTGTGACAAATACATACATGCGCACACACACACAGCTACTTACAGAAGTGCACGTCAAAATAAGTAGATAAGTATCTTGGCCTTGCAAAAACATTTTGAGATATTAAATGCAATAAAAAATTGGCATATTAATAATTCTGTTAGTAATTGTCCTTACCTGTAGTAATTCCTTTGGCACCTCTGATTTTATCACTAGCACTTATTTAAGAAGGAAACATTTTATTCTGGTCAAAAGTACTGTACACTTTCTAGATTACTTGAGTGGATAAACTTTCTCACTTTCCATATATTTACACTATGACACTGTCATCTTTATAGTAAAAATTAGTGTTATTTAAGAGAGACTGCAGTAACAAATTCCATTTTAAACCTTCTGTTTGGGTATCACTGTAAATGGTATTTAATGTCACGCTATTTAACATTACTCGTTTGTGCTTGGTTTGGTTTGGTTTTATTTTTTGTTTCAAGACACATCGGTCATGTTTCACTTCCCGTTTCAGGGAGCCACAGGATACGGCTGCATTCTCAGACCAGCTGCTGCAGGGAGCGCGGTTGCGAGGGTCTGAAAGCAGCTTTTGGTCGAATTTGAGAGGAAAGAAGAGATTAATGAAAAGGTTACTTTTTAGTCCAGAAGGAGGATTTTCCTTTTTTTTTTCTTAACAGCACTTCATTGCAGACCATATTTGACCTGACAGTGTCTCTCTAAACTGCTGAAGTTCAGTGAGAAATTTTCCCTGGGCGCTGTGCATCTCTCACCTGCTTTAATGCCCCTCACTACTGCCGAGAAATCAAAACAGCAGCTGTGCTTGTTCCTGTCTCTCAAGGACTAACAGTGTTATTTCACTGCTTGGCTTGCAAGAATTTAGCAAACGCACTTCTTCGACGTCCCTGAGCCTTGCAGAGATCTTTGGTATGCATTTATTTTTTCATTAGTAAAACACTTGAGTAATGTGTCTGCACTTTAATTAACAGCTGCGCTAGTGAATGCTCTTGTTGCTATACATGCACCAGCGTTCGCTGACACTACCATTCGCTTTGAAAGGAAATGATATTTGCTTCACTATATTGTTTGCTTCACTATATTAAGGTATTTTCATCTCTTCTCACAGTTTATTATGACACTTTCAAGCTCATCCGTTTTTATGGAAAGGCACTGTTCGACTGAGTGAATAGATTTGTCAGTTTGAGAGGGTCCTGACTATTGCGAATGCTATGAAAAAATCATCATTAAGTAATTCTAACTACCTCTTATAATGCAAACTTTTATTTAGGTCTGTTTAGATATTTAATATGTTCATACTAACTAAATATTTGGCTAGTAACATTAGACAGTCATTTAGGATTATTATTTAACTGAGGTGGAAAGAAACATATAGAAAGCCCAGACAGATCTGTTTTCAGTCAGAGCAAGGCACAATAAACATTTAAAAATGTAAGCAGCCTCACATGACTGCATGTAAAAAGGGTATGTTAGCATGGAGTGTGAGGAGAGTTAGGAGGGACTGGTAATCTTTGACTCCCGCAGTTACTTTCTTTTTAATTTTTCTTTACAGACATTAGGTGTGAAACATGACTGTGAATGTGATGTTGGAGTTTATCTGTTAGTCTGGCAAAATTAAGAATAAAGATCTTAACTTCTGCTCAGATATGCTGATGTAGTATTCAATCAAACAAACATATGATAAAAGATTTAGATATTGTTAAAATATGTTAAAAAAAAGTTGTTAAAAACATGATATGTTAAAAAAAAAAAAAGAAACTGATGCCCAGTTGGGGATACAGGTAAGAGATGCAAATTATTAATTATTATATTAATTATTGCAGAACAATTATTCAAACAGTTTTGACAAAAGAAAACATGCAATTATGCTATGTTGGCTATTGCACATTATCTTGTTTATTAATAAATAACATTCCTATAAAAATGCAAATGTAAAAGATACTTATTGAGAAATAAAAATACATTTCCTAACCATGTATTGAATCCAGAAATCTGATTTGAAAATGAAATCATTGTATGATTATCTGTCAGTCCTGACAGAACCTCTATATTAGAAAAGGCTGGGATTTTAGTTAGTGTGTTTAAAATTGTTTCAGTGTTAACAGGTAAGCTTTTTAGTTTGTCTGCTATAACTATATTGAAAGTTGCCGTCCAGCTCCTAGATAATTCTGCTTCTGGAGCAGAGGAAGTATGTCTATTTTGGCCTCACCTGGAAACAGAAAAGTCAGCCTTGCATTTTATCACTTCCTATGCTTTCTGCCAGCATCTGGGGAGGGCAAACCACCTCTCCTATACTGATAATGAACCTTTTAGAAAAGCAAAGTCAACATTTCTCCCTTTCTGTTTCCACGCAAGGTACAGTAACGGCACTCAAGGCATCCCACAAGATAAGTTACAGTCTTTAACTACAGACTGATGGTCGGGATCATTTGGAGAAGTCATGTCACTCCTATATTGGGTAACTAAAATGCCTCCCACACCTTAAGGGACTGTGAAAAATGTTTCGAGACAGCTAGTCTGTGTAGGTGTTTGTTTGAGGTGACCAGGGCTCTTTGCTGGGCCGGCTGATGATCTGCCAGCTCTAGCCAAACAGTGTGTGAGTGTTTGTTTAGAATATTTTATAGTGAACAAATTCCCCTAGAAGAAACACACTTGCAAAGCAAACCTTTTAACTGTAGAAGGACTTCATCTTCTGGGAGCCAGGCTTTACACTAGGCACTTTAACCTTTAAAAGGAAAAAAGGTCTCTTTCTCACCAGTCATGCACCGATTCATAAACAGATTATTTTAGAATGTCATTTTGCAAAAATCCTGAGTAAAAACAATTTTATTGGTGGCTTATTTTTCACTGTGCAAATTGGTACATTGTACATCACATACAGTGTGATGTACAGTATCTATTCTATACTAGCAGGTCTGAGAAAAGAAAAAAGTTATGTTCTGATATTGCAAACACTGTAAAGTTATATGTATTGGTCAGTCTTAAAACAAGTTAAGAAAACTCTAGTTCATAGTGTCACCAAAATAAGCAAATAACAAATTGCCTAACTCAGAAGAAGTGCTTTTGCTTTTGAAACTGTTGTGAAAATGTGAACAGCAGCATCACTGAACAAAATGTTTTAAACTACATTTTCTGGAGAAATAAGTGTATGTGGAAGATTTGAAGAAGAGATACACTCCAATATACAATCCAGTCTTTTTCAGGATGAAGCTGGTTTTTTTTTTCTTTTTTTTTAAGTTTTGTCTAAACCAAAATACTTTGAACCTTATATTTGCAAAGATTAGGACAGCATTATAAATTTGAATAATTTCTTTTTTCAGGAATAGCTGTTCTCTAACCTTTGACAGCATACATAAGCATACAAAAATTTAACAGATATCTTCATGTTAATCACAACATCTTCAGTCTGCACATCTGGTATTGGTTGTACGCAGGAAAAATTCTGTACCCTCCATACTACATCAGTGGAAAATCTGATTCAAGAAAAACGTAATCACAGTAAGTATACTGATAGCTGGAAATGTAAAATCCATTACTAGTCTAAATTATAAATCATCTTCCTATTTCACTGTCTAGTATTGTAACCTTTTTTCAGCAAATAGAGGCAGAACTAGACCTCACCTAATGTTATGTTACTTAGACATATTAATGCATGTTATTTAGAGACGATCTGAAAAGTACTTGGGGAAATGGGGAGGAAGGAAATTATTAACTGGTGGGTCCCTAACCACTCCTGGCATCCCAGCTTTTGCCCACGAGCTCCCCAGCCGACACATAAGGTTTTGCTTTGGGCAGGCAGAGCAGCAGCTCCAGCAGACCCAGGTAGGGCTGGGAACGGGGCCTGGCCCTGGCTGCCTACAGCTGCACTTCCCCATCGGCTCAGCGTAATCCGGCACCAGCGCTCACCCGGTTCACAAACGACCATATGGGCAGGGAGCAGGGAGGGAAAAAAGAAGGACAAATTATTAATTTTCAGCCTGCTCCGCTTCCTGAACTGGCTTGTCTCAAGTGCAGGTGTCACTATGAGGAAGAGCAGGAGAAAAGTGCAAACATGCAGGTAGGGGAGCGGTGAGAAGACCTACCAAGCAGGGTCACAGCAGTCCTGGACTTTGCCTACAATAAAAACCATGTCCTAAAGCCATGAGAGGCTCCATGGTAGCCTTGTTCAGCTGGGAGAGCAGGATGGAGATGCTGCTGCTTCGTGGCCAAGGCAGAGGCTCTAAAGTCCTGCTGCAGGGACCCTGAGGACCAAAGCTGTCCTCACAACAGTGACCAGACTGCAGGAGGCTCAGAAACAGTTCTTTGGAGCTTGGCAAACCTTGAAATGTTTTCTGTATAACAGTGTTGGTATGGAAAAATGCTTCCCACTCGTATCTATCTGTCTGATGGCCTAAGTGGACGCTCTTGTGGGTCGTGAGGACAGTGGGTTTAGGAGCCGAACCTGGGTTCCCGCACTCTACAGGAGCGATGCCACAGCTCAGCTGCTGTAGCAGCAATGGGCACTACAACAGCACTTGCACAAAGTCTGTTCCTTCTTGCTTTTCTGAAAGATTTGTCGCTCATTCTCAATACCAGTGCTGATAGCAGAGGGTGCAGATGTGGCTGGGCAACCTGTGCTGAAGTCAGCACTTCAGCTCATTCATTCTGGCCTCATTGGCCTTAATCTCTGTGCTTCAGCATCCTCATCAATAATGCGCAGAAAATAAATTCCTTTCTACCCTAGGCACGTGTTCAGGATGAATTAAGGCTTGTTAACATCATCAGACAAGTGATGGCAGGGGGGCTGGACTAAAATGAATGTGTTCCCTGAATGCTAATTCTGTCTTTTTATTCCTTCTTAAATGCATGTAATTTAGTGCCTTCTAGCATAAGCCAAAATTTAGAATTTCCTGGAATCTTTTACTGAGGGTAGAAACATTCACTGAGCACCTATAAATTTGATGCAACTCACAAATTAAAAAAAAAAGACCTTTTTGTATCAGGACTTGATACAAAATCCAATCTTGGCAACAGCCTTTTCAGTTCAAATCATTTAACAAGTATTTTATGGTAACTGCTCTGGAAAGGCTCTCTAAGTAAGATGACAATATTACATGCAGACAGTGGTTTGGAAAAAGTCCAAAAATAGCATTACTTGGTTAGGAAAATGTATTATATAGGAGAATGATATGAGGAATGGTGTCCCATATATTTTTGCTTTTGTCATGACTGAATCACATTCCCTGCAGTCTGTATCAACATCTGCCTTTCAGCTTGGATTGGGTTTACATCCTTAAGGTCCCCTATTACAGTTTCCAAATTGAGAATTAGAATTTTTTTTTTTTTTTTTGAGAAGTACAAGTTGGTAGTGATAGGGATGCTCCCATTTCATATGCTGCATGAGCTGCACAGTGATTTATAGAGGCATCCTGCAGCAAGGAATATGCCTTCCTGTTTGCGTAGTACCGCACATGCTGTTCCAACCCAGTAAATATTTAATAGTAATGAAGGAGCAATGTTAAAGCATTGCCCCATCCCCTTCTCCTGCTCACGCAGTGCAGGAAAGGAGAGTTCAGATACAGATTTAGCAGGGGCAAGGACAACGTGTCCTCTCCGCTGGCCCGTGCAGCTCGCAGTCCCCCAACAGAGCCGATGGTCCTGACTGCTGGTCCTCTCCTGCCCCATCCCTCCCACAGCTGGGGGCTGTGCCTGCACAGGAGTCTACTCTGTCAGCTGAATTGGACCACTTTTGGCTCACATGAAAGACCGAAGTCCATTTTAATGGAAAGCCTGGGAGTTCTGCACTCAGCAGCAGAAATTGCAGTGGAAATTTGATACAACAAAATGGCTATGTTTTTGCAGTGTAATTATCCGGAATTGCTCTGCAGATCCCTCCTTCTCCCCTCGCTTCACAACCCCTTTCATGTTTGTTGCTGCTCCTGTGCCACTGAACCAAGCATGAATAGGGAATGCTGAAACTTGGCGTCCTCTCTACCCACTGTCGCAGGGAGTGGAAAGGAACAAGTAACTTTCAACTTCTCTTTAACCAGAACTCATAACAGTTGCCAAAATGAGCAAAACTATACATCAGCTATGGCTGCCATAGTCCTCCCCACCACCCCATTTTTTCACATGACCCACTTTCAATGTGGCAGAGTTTCAAGGTAAAAAGCCAGATGCAAGAGGAAAGATGAGACCTTAAATTTCTCAATTTATTTGCTCTAATTCTCTGGCTTGAAAACTAGTTGGAGCACAGATTTAATGCTACAGATGGAAGCATGCAGGTAACATGAAACACTGGCAAGTGTGCTTGGATGCGTGAGGAATGCACAAGTTGGGCAACCTAGCTGAAGTTGACATTTTGGGGTAGCAATTGTGTTAGGAAGAGCAAACCCCAAGGAGCCGACAGTCTGACCCCAGTGTTCACGCTCACGCAGGGCAATGCCGAACTGGTGCACCTGAGGCTGCAGCAGCACAGCTGCTCTTTGTGGCATCTCCAAATTCCCAGCTGGCGTTATTTTTCTCATTTGAAGAGGACAGAAATAGTTTCCCTCTCCTACTAATGTAACTTGCACAGCCCCTTTTCTGATGCTTCCCTTGGACAATAGTGTTGTCCTCTCCAGTACGGGAAAAAGCACAACTCTGAAATGTCCATGGGCCACAGAAAGACTTTGCCCCCCGAGAGATCGCCTCTGCTAGGGCTGTCATGATGGCATCTTTACAGCCCTAGGTGGAAAATCTGATCCAGTCCACCATCCGGCAGGTCAGTTACTGCTGCACTAGCTGACAGGTACAGGATACAGGCTGTCAATCACCACTTCAGCAAACTTGCCTAGAAATCTCCTTCCACCTCCTCATTGGGGGCCTGGGAGCTTAAAAAAGCATTCTCAGGGTCAGTGGCCTCATGGGGTTTACAGCTCTCACTGCTGCAGGGCTGTGGCCTCTTTCTGGTGTTTGGTACCTCTATGTAATCTGCTTGTGGAGGATCCAAAATATGCACAGTTTTGTGCTTACATTCAAAACCAGAGCTGATAATTGATTGATTGATAGTGAGTAGCAGCACCACATGCTGAGCAACATGGAGGAACATGAAGACAAATGGACATAAATTTGTAGGGCAGTGGAGGGGGCATCAGAGCCACTGAGAGCTTATCCTGCTGTTCCATGCAAGGAGCAATCCATGCCAACTAAACAGCAGGTTTCCCTCTTGGCTATGGTGCATTTATGAACTCAAAGCTCTTCTCTCCTCTGCTTTAGTGCCAGATCAGAAGGCTCCTTCCACCCCAGGTCCCTCCTCTACCTGTTGCAAATAGTCCCAGCAGATCAAGGATTCATGATAGGGTCCAGTCTTTTGCCAGTAGGATGTGTAGGAAGCAGAAGATCTCCAGTTACATGGAAATTTGGGTTCAACATGGAACAAAACCCATGCCACAATGCTAAAGATACAAGCCCTGAATTGCAAAGTGCATGCACTAACACGGTCCAGAGTTAATGCTGCTTGTGCTCTGGAAGCTATGAAGGAAAATTCTTTTGATTAAGTTTTTAGCATGTGAAGCTGTAGCTCTAATCTTCCCTAATTGCATAATTTTATCTAGTCATTTGCAGCTGGATGAAAAGTCATTGTTGATCTCATAATTAAAAAGCAGAGGAGGAAGGGCAGCTATTTACATTTTTATTGTATTATAAAACTTATTAAGAACCTCTAGAGATTGCCAATGGCCAAGATGTCATTTAAAATTAGCATTTTATGTGCTTAATCCAATATATGGAATTGCAAAATCTGAACAAAACAATGTCTGCATAAATGAAGCAGCTTAGTGATTTATGAAGCACTTGAAAGCTCCTGATGCTTTAATGTGTTGAAAGCAAGTCAAAACCTATTAGCCTTTTTTTTTTTTTTTTTGTAATCATCTTTTCTCACTCTTTAATACAGCATCTGTCCATCAGATAGGCAGATGGTCTGTTACTTTAGACACAAGTTAAAGCTCTATCATTGGTATGTGTAAGTAAGTAAGTTCCCTAAATGAGACACCCATTCCTTTCTCATCATCATATAGATTCCAACAATTTGCTAAAGAAAACTGGTAATATACACTGAATAGCTACAGTGAATCGTTGCATTTACACCTAACCATTGGCCATTATAATGAAATATCATGTGAGACATTTGAGAAGTTATTTATTTGCATAATCTATACAGCACATCTGTGATAAAATCCTTTATAGAAATTGTAGTTAGCATGTGGTTTTAGAACCTCCCTACTTCCTTTGAACTGGTTTGGACATCCTCGTGGACACCCTCATATAAAGTACATTGTCTCAGTAACATGATTTGTTAGGTGAAAAAAAAAGGAAGCAGCCATTCTCTGAAAAAAAATAAAGAAAGATCCTTTGCTCTACCCCCCCAAAAGAAGTAGGACAAAAGAGAGAAAGACAACTCACTTCAACAAAATAAATGAATGCAGAAATAGATGAGAGATGGTTAGATAGAAAGAGATGGGAAGCAATCCAAAGACCCAAGATGAGGCAAACAAAAGCAAATGGCCAAGAATAAGTGTGCCAAAGTGCAGACTGAGACAGAAGAAAACTTAAAAGACCATTCTTCTTTCCTTATTTAACCCTCTCGAGTGTCCTGGAGAATAGACGTGAGCGGGCGTCTGATTCCAGGCAAGTGTTGGTCTCTCTGCAGCCTGCCATACAGCGGCTCTTCCTCCTGCAGCTCTTGTGCACCCAGACCAAGGCTTTGCAGGTCAGCTTCTCTCTGTGTTTTAGGCTAAAACCTTCTCAGTACCTCTTCCAGAAACCCTAAGCAACCCTTCAGAAGGCACAGGTTTACACTGGGCACTTTATTTTGAGGTGCGAACACACTTTGGATTGACTGCTGCCCTGCCTTTACATCGTGCTGCTGTTAGGGGCATCCTGAGGCAGCAGTCAGCATCACCAGCACTGAGCGCAGGCTCACGCGGCATGTGGCTGGCTGTCACCCCGCATCCTGCAAAGTCCAGCCGACACCAGGCTGGAGCTTCGAAGGCAGGCAGTGAAATAAAAGGTCATGAAGCCTTTTCCATTACCATGGAGGAGTCTGAAAGCAGCGTTATTTAATGTAACTGGCTGCTCTTAACAAAAGGCACATTGTTTGTCTGCATGATTTTTTTCTAGCAAAAGCATGTGTGTGAATGTGAGAAACTCAGTCTGGCAAAGCCAGTGAATGTCAAAGTTTAGTCAGTTTTCCTCAAAACAGGAATCCAAGATCTGATGGGTTTAAAAAATAAATAAATTAAGGCCCTTTGAATTGCTCAAGTTTCACACTCCATTGGAAACTAGATGAATGTCAGTCACTCAGCCCATAAATTTTTCTTAGCCCTTGGAGGTTTGAATGAAACTGGACCCCTGTTAGAAGGGAACAGTTTCCAGGCCTGAGCCTCCACTTCCCTTGAAGCTGCATTGCCTGTTCCTGCCAGCTTTCCACCCAATCAACATGCTGAACCACCCCAGTCCCGAACTAATGATGTAGCCATTAATGTTGTCCTCCTCTTCAGGGTACAGTTAATGTCATATATTTTTTCTTCCAGCTTCTCAGTTATTGCTTGAATAGGATCTGGCCAATCTACCAGAAAAGTACCAGACATCTGTCCTTCTTCCTACTGTGGCCTGATGCAGGGTTTTCTTCAGAGGATATTAAAGTGTTACGGTACAGAATTAGATTAGGTCAAGATAGGTATTAAGATTCTTGCAACACACCTGTGATTAAGATATAGTTTTAATCTAACAAGGGAATAGAAATAGGAATAGGTAGCAAGGAGTAGAAATATTTGAGCCTGGTATCCCAGATCTCTATAAACTAACAGGCACAGCATACTCAAAACCAATTTGCAGCTGCTCTGAGCCCAGTTCAACAGTCAGCAGCTATTTCCCGGTGTTTGCTCTCTCTGATAAACACCTGCGCAAGAAATAAAGCACCCTTACCACTCCTGTACACCAGGTCAGTGTCTCAGCCCTGGGGTTTTCCTGCAAAACAAACCACAGTATTTTTAGGTTCTCTCGGTAACTATCATCTCCCAGTATCTTTGTATTCCTCATTGAGACCTGGCTATCACTAAAAGGGGTGAAGCAAATTCTTCAGGGAGGCAAAGACAAATAAAATTTACACATAGGCATAAAATTAACTAGTAGTTAATTGTAGTTGGTTTTTGAAAATTATTTATTTTCAGCCCAGACGTTGTGTTGTTTGTAAAGATACAGGTGCTAGGCAAGTTTAACTTTTTTTTTTTCCTGGAAAGCTAGTCATTTTATCGCTAGCATTAATACTTCATTCAATCTCTTGGTGATTACCGTAAAGCATGCAAAGAGATTTGTGATTATCATTTGCTTATGGAGAAAACTTAGAGCAAAGACATAGTCTAGCATCTGAACACATCTGCTGCCAGATGCAACACTACCTATGTGCCATTTTTGGCACAACCTAATAGTAGCAAAGTGCCTGGGAAAGATCCAGCTGGGTTTTGTGTGCCTACCTTAAGATGACTCTGTATTTAGGCTGCTGGGCTCTGTTAATGTATGCTATGCATAAGCCATGCACGTTAAAAATATGAGGAGAGAGCTATCTGAGGATGCAGACAGGATGTTTTCCCTCTCCTGCTGGGCATTGAAAAGGTGCTGGCTCCCATTGCCCTGGGGGCTGCCAGGGACACAGGGCTCAGGGACACAGGCTCCAGCCACCAGCATGCGGATAAACAGGAGGAACCTAAGGACAGAGATAAATAAGAAGCTCAGCAAGGTGAATAATCCCTCATCCAAGGTCCGGCTGGCTGTTCAGCGGGGTGCCAGCACACATTAACCTGTCCCTGGGGCTGCCCTGACTTAGACTCTGCAGCCGGTGGCCGATTCATTTTTATGCATCATCCCATCTTTTTAGCTTGACCCTCTGCAAGAACCATTAAAATTTCTCTTCAGCCCCTCCAAACACAAGGACAGAGTTTGACATTAACCCCCACAAACTACTGTTTGCAAGCAGATACGTCACTGTGCTCTCACACTCTCCAGCTTGTGTGTTTGACTACAGCAAGAACAAACTCCTTCCCTCCCTCTCCTGTCCAAATAACTGCAAGAATAGAGCATATTACAAAAATACCCCAAAGGTCCTATGCTTTGGAGGCAACCCCATCCTCCCCTTGGTGCAGGCCGCTGGCTGTAGCCTTTTTGCTGCCAAGCGGTCAAAAAGGACGGCCGGCAGACAAGTTTGCCCCTTCCTTTCTTTGCAGGAGCACCAGCATGGGCTACCCCTCAGGTCCCCTGCAGGTCTCCTCCTCCTGCAGGAATTTCATACTGTTCAAATTCAGGCGGAGGGCCCCAAAACTGGTGCAGAGGAGTAGGCTGGTGGCTGGGCACAGAGCAGCCCCCGAAGCCTGGTTCCTGCAGAAACCAGCAATTCCTGAATACGTGACACGGATGGAGGCAATTCTCTTGCAAACGAATAACCCATCCCCATTTTTCTAGTATTTCCTAAGCCCTGGGAGTCCAGAAAATCCCAATCACTAACCAATCTCTCATTATCTTAAAACCAAAAACCCTGTTAATGTCTTTACCTCATACTCTACAGCCCTGGAAACATACCCAGCTCCTTCTTGAGTTACTTACTTCAGCTGATGATTTTAGCAGTTTTTTTTTCCAGATCTTGGCTACTGTTCCTTGAGAAAACTGTACCTGACCCTCATATGTTGTGGCTAGATCTGTCCTCAAGCTTGGCTCAGTGGTTCATTATTCTTGTTAACAGACTAAAAACTGTAGATGAGTGAGCAATTAAACAGCGCGCTGCACAGAGGTCTGCAGGCATCTAAAATGGATTAACTTCTTCACCATGTGTTCATTAGTTAAGAAAACATTTCTGAGTATATCCATACAATGAAAACACTGCAAGCACTTAAACCCAATTTCTGTAGCCTAGTTTAAAAATTGTGTTTTATTTCAGCAAGTCTCCCATTGCAACACCTGAAATGCCTTTTCCTCAAGCTGAGTGACAGAGGATGTCAGCAGAGCCTAGCTCTGCTCACCATGCACCGTGCTGTGCCAAAGAGACCATGCACATCTCTCTAAAACAAGCTGTTACATTTAAGTCTTGTACCTTTGGTAAAACACAGCTGTTTTTTTGCAATGCACACAGCGGCAGATTTGACCGAGACGGTGCCAGGCTGGGACAAGGCAGCTCTTTCCAAGCCACGCGTCGCAGGAATGTGGGAATGTGGGACTGGTCCCCATGCACATACCTCACGGGCCAGCACCAGGCACAGCCCCACTCTAGCTAGTCCTTTAATAAAGTTTAATAAAGTTCCCATTTACCAGCACCCAAAGCTTTTGCTCAATTACCCAGCATGTGGTTTGCAAGACAAAAGACTTCAGAGCTGGCAACTTATCCTTTATTAAAAGTGTTGTTAATGGTTAGTTTGGGCTCTTTTGAAATTCAGAGGATTTTACGGGCCTTTCTTGTTTCAAACCATAAGCATCTTTATAAAATCAGAGCGGCCTCCCAGCCAGCCTGCTGGCTTGCACAAAACTGATGGGTAATTTATAATCAACACCCAGCAAGACCTCTTTGCTTAAACGGAGGCTTGATGGCTGGACCAGGGGTAAAAGGGACAGACCAGGCATGAAGGAGGGAGCAGAAGTGGTGAAAAGCCAACCAGGGGCTGTGCAAGCCAGAGGAGCACGATGGAGGAGAGCGCGGGCTGCGAGAAAGATGCTCCAAGCCTCCAGCCAAGACATCAGCCACCCAGAAAGCCAAAATAGAGGTAGGCCAGGGTGTTGATTCCCAAAGGATGTACATTTGCATCCAGTAAAATGTGACAGGGTTCTCCGACTGTGTTTTTGGGCTCAGTTTCACCATTCCTCCTTAGGTGACACATTTGGGATGCTACGTCCAATGAACCAGTTCCCCATTTCTGATGTTGGTATAACTGTGGAAGGGTTTCAGGTAAGCTCAGCACTAATCGCACTTGCTTCCTCAGCTGCATTTGGAGCCAAATGGCTGAAAATCAAAGTGCTGTTTTCAGCACAGTGACCCTATGGCCTGTCCTGATGCCCCTCTCACAGCTGTCCCTTGCAGTGGGGTGCTGGGGGGATGACATACTAGTGGGTGCCCCGGCTGCTGCCGTCCCTGATGCTAAACCATCCATCAGCAGTGACAAGGGCCATTAGAGAACAAGTCATATCGCCCAAGAGAAAGAGGATATAGAAACATAATATTCTTGGGGGGCCTTAACTTATTTCCTCTGTCCAAATTTTACTTGCAGGCCTGTTCTTTATCCTACCACGTATCTTCTCAGCAAGCATGGCCCCACTGAGGCAGGTATACTGAACGAGTCACAGCTCCCTCAGCCCCTCTTTGCAGCCCGTTGCTATTTCCTGCTCATCCCAAGTTAGCAGCACAAGCAAATTGGGATGGCTTGCTCGAAGTACGCCAGCTGCTGCATGATCACGTACAAGCAAAAAAAATGATGTTCCCAGGCCTGGCGCTTCCCTGCAGAACAGCCTCCTCTTTGTGGCTTCAAAGAGCACAGTGCTATTTATGGCAGTTCAGTTTCTATTCTTTAGCAATTTCATGTTCATTGCAAAACAACTTTCTATTTTTGTAACTTGACACAAAAAGCACAGACAGTACAGATTTGCCAGCTGCTCCTTGGGATAGCCTTTAAGAAAGGTAATACCCACTAACTTTACCACCAAGTCTTCCACCAGTGGACCTCCGCTCCCCTACTCCCACACACGTAGCTCTCTCATTGAGATTTTTTTGGGACCTACCTGTTGCAGGCGGGCATGCACCTCATCTCTGGCAAAGAAGGTCCTCACGGGCAACTTTCACTTTGGGGAGAAGCGCATAGGGCAGGGCTAACGGAAGTGCACTCCACATTTCAAGGCCTGGAAAGAGCTGTGAAGCCTCTTCAACAGCTGGCACTGAGTTTTTCAAGCTGAGGTCGAGCTGTTGTATTCTCAGGTCATCCCAGCTCACGGGAGATGCAACGGAGGGATCTGCAGGTCCCACTGCAAAACACAACCCTTTTTGCTGACCCTCCCCAGCACTGCCTGCATCAAAAAGCCAGATGGAAACCATCACCCCAAGCAGGGGGAAAAGCCCCTCCAGCCACTCCCTGACCTCTACCATAAAAACATATGGAGCTTGCCTTATTTCCAAGTAATCCTTATAGCTCTCAATTGCGCCAGGTCTACCTATTTGTTTAAGAACAGAGGATTGCCCCACAGCACAAGGAAAGTCCAGGCACCTTCGGTCAGATGTCTGAGTGAACTTGTAATTACCTGTAAACACCTCTGGCTGTACTTGTTTTCCTGTGCACATGCAGTATTTGATTGTGCAAATTATGTGCAGGCTTGTACAATACCATCCCTGAAACCATAAGTCCCCATGTGCACAGCAGTATGGTAAGGAAGAAGGAAAAAGAGACATTTGTGTCCCTCTTTGCTATGGACAAAAATCATTACTTTTAGTCAAGGGTTAAAACCCTTGCAAATCTTAGCCATTGCTGCCCAGGATCTAAATGACATTAGCTGCCCTACTGTTCTATTTTGAAATACCTCGCTGTTAATCACAAAACAAAGGTGTTGCTTGTCACTTGCTGAACGTGTCTGGATGCTTAAGAGAGAGAGTGCAACTCCTGGCCCTCTACGTGTTGACTTCCACACATGAATCTGGTAAGGCACATTTTTTCTTTTTTGCATTTCTGGTGCATGCCAGAAAAGCCTGGATGTTATTCACAGACGATGAGGCCAAAACTGGTGTCTGACTTTTGAGGGAAGGAGGAGGAGGAGGAGGATTGGCTCATAATCTGCTGTTAAAAAGCTGCAGAGAAATAGCTTGAAATACCTGTAGGACTGTTATTGCTCACCTCAGATCTACATAGTTGTCGTGACATCTGCTTGAGAGAGGCAAGGAGAAATGGGATAGCTTATTTGCAGTTCAGGATGACATGAGTGACCATAAACGTCAGGCTGGAAGAGAGCCATTTGAGAGTGCTACCCTATTCAATAGCATTTCAGAAAGAAATATGATCAGTAGGGAATATCTATATGCAGGCAAAGACAGTGGCACACTGAGACTTGCAAAGACATAATCGGAGTTCTGGCCCTGATCTTAATTGGAGAAACACGTTTTCCCCATTTATTGCCTCCAGAGCTTCAGCATACTCACTTTGGAGCCATGTTGTCCCAGGTTTGTTTGCTTGCTCTCGTTTTGTAGCCAGCTCCCCAGTTCTCAGTTTTTACTCAGAGATGACATTAGATGAGGTTTCCCCATTTGTTTTAAGCAAAGCTTCTGGCCCTTGTGGTTGCAGGGAAAGTTTTAAAAATATGGCATGGATCAAGCAAAGGATTAAAATGCCAAAAGGCAAAGAAAAGAATGACCATTTTTGATGTCTGCTCTGAAAACAGTTTCATGACAGGTTGTAATCTTATTGATGCATTTTGAATATTGCCATAACTTTAGATATCTTCTCCTTAAATTCTTCAGAGAAGCAGAGAACCTGGGGAAAGCAGACAATAACACAGATGAAAGTTTGACTGAGTAAAAGTTAACATAATTTTTGGCAAAGCGGATGTGTCTTTAGTGCTCTCCTATTTGACCATTCTTACATTTTCATCAAACTGCACTTCACTCCCCACTGATATGAATGGGAGCTATTCCCTGAACACTTTGTCATTATTAAATACTCAAATTTCTTTAAAATTCTGTCTGAATTTCATATTATCCACCATGACTCTTTGCTTCTACTTAATTGGACATGTCCCTGCAGACTCCTGCTTGCAAGAGTCTCATTGCCACTTAGATATGAGCACTGGTGCTACTGGCAGAGCCGCTGGAGCGATGAGTGCACTGGCCTACAGCTGGCTGTAGTTGGGAAGCATTTCTCACAAGCTTTGCACCTTCTCCTTCATCAGATGGGAAGAAGAAACGCTTGGAAGTGAATCCGTGGGCAGCCACATGCTTTTGAGGCCAGCGTGTCGTTTATATTGGATTCAGTGGACATAAGATAATATCAGCTCTCACCAGAGATAATCTGGGATTTTAGTGTAAAAGAAAAGAAGCATCTGGCATTCAAGTTTAGTGTGTTATTCAGACAGGAAAAAGGCTCTTTGTGCACTGAGTCAGAAGATGAAAACGAGGAAATATATATTCAGCAAAGAAAGCCCAGGAAAGACAGCAAGATATGCAATAAATTAACATCAGACTAAGTATCCAGTAAGGCACAATTAGCCAAGGTGCAATTCCCTAAGACATGTAAGTATTCAGGAGCAGGGTAGCAAAATAAATTAGTGGTGTGGCTCATTCCTAGGCAGTACAATGAAGAAGACTCTATCCTCAATTAGATGGAGTCCCCTTCACTACTCTTAAGACCACGATAAAAATTGTTTTCGCCCTCTAGAAGGTTTTCCCTGTTGCCAAAATCCCTCTGGAGCAGGATATATAGTTTAGCATTGGCCCACCAACGTGATGGCCACGAATCCCAGCCCACGAGCAGCTCTGGGCCCCCCAAAATGGGGAGTGCCACAAACTGTGTCTTCCCTCCACTGTCTCCAGCTGTGGTCTCTGGTGTCCACAGGGATGCGGAGCTGCCAGGCGCCGGGGCCGCCGCTGGGCTGGGTGATGGAGCAGCATCGATACCTGGCAGAGCCCAGGCCTGGGGGGACGAGGACGCCCGATCCACGCTGCTCCTGGACAGCTCTGACTTCCTGGGAGACTGGTTTTATAACTATGTAGGAACATAGTTAAACCAATGAAGAAATAAAATATAAGTAATAAAAGTAATAAATGAAAGTAAATAAATAAGTAAATAAATAATAAAAGTAACTGCAATAACTAAATAATCTGTAGTAACTAGGCCATAGTTTTTTTTTTCTTCCTGAATGTATCAAAATGTTTGAACTGATCTGTTCCCACTCACTTGATGCTTTGGTGTTTTAACAGTAACAGAGATCATCCTCACGCTCTCTCCTCTCCCTCCATAGATGGGAAGAAGAAACTGAGCTTTTCATCAACTCCCAGTTTGTTAGGATAAGCCAGTCCTCCTTCAAATGGACTCGTATAATTAACTGGAAGGAAGGATAGGTTTTCTTTTCACTGTGCGAAAACACTCTACCATGTCTAAAGTTAGGTTAGGATTTCAGGTTGTAAAGTCACAGCCAGTGACTTCTGCTGCTCCTCCGGCTTAACTTCTTTTAAAACAACTTCAGATGTTTGTAATTTAGAGGGTTCATGGTAGGATTAGCCTCATCATAATTTCAGATTGTATTTTTTTTTCAAATGAGAAGAAAAATATCCTTCCTGTGGGTCATATGACACTGATCCAGCACGCCTGTCAGTCACTGCCAATGCGGGGAGGAGGTGAGGTGCAGTCTCTTGCCTCTCCAGCCCCGGCCCCAGACTTCTACCATTTCCCTCGTTAAAATAACATAAGGGCGCCTTTAAGTTACAACACACACTCAATAAGTTAACTAATCAAACAGAAACTTACCCCAGCAAAACGAAGCACAACCCACGGATAGCCTGCAGTTACTGGATCCAACCCAAGGGATGGGAGGGTGTAAGTCACTCGAGGTGGAGAGATGGGAGCCACCCTTCGGGCCACAACCCTCCGTTACACCAGATTCAGGGTGAGGTGAAACTGCTCCCTCCTCCTGTAAATCCCTAAGGAGCCACCGGTCCTTCAGGAATTTAAGAGGACACTGCCTTTCTGACATGTTTTGTTTCTGACACGAGCTAAGATGTTCTCACTATTTTCCAAAGAAACCCAGGGAGCTTCCTAAAGAGATTATTTAACCCAAACAGCTGAGCTAAATTCCCCTTCTGGTGGGGCTGTTCTCCCTGGGTGTGCTCTCCTTTCAAAGTGAATTACATAGCTCAGTAGACACACTGATATTTTTTTATTTCCCTTATTCAATGGGAATATTATTCAATGTCACACTATTGCGTGCTGCAGCCATCTCCTTGATTGGTTGCAGCACTTCAAAGCAAGATGAAGACATACTTTACATTGATTTGACATGGTTCCTCCAAAATTGGGCCCTATGTTTGTGAGCCTCTGAGACAAGATACTGTTATTCTGCAGCTGCTGTTTCAATGGCAAGGCAATCTGAAGCTAAATCCCACGTTTCTACCTCAGCAGGCAGAGATTTAGCTGGGTGGGCACCATTAACATTGGTACTAGCGGACTGGAGAGAATCCCAGCCCAGCCACGGTGCATGTGTCTGGGCTGAGATTAACTCTGTTCCCCAGCTGTGATTTACTGCTAAATCTCAAATATTGCGAGGAAAAGAAATAGCTATGAATACTGACTTTTCTGTCACTATTAGCAACACGTTGTGGGATTGCAACAAGTTTCTTTTAAGCATTTAATTACAGTTATTCATATACACTTCTGCATTACAATGCATAACTTTTAAAAGCCCCATGTTTGTGGGGCATCTTTCAGTGTCATGGTTGACCCTCATCTCTGTGCAAAGGCAGATAGCCAGGAAGGGCTCCTCTGAGGCCAGCTGGGAGAAAGACACTGCGCTTGCAAGGAAAGAGAGGTTTGGAAATGGAGTTGGTTTCAGATCCTGCAGAACCAGAAGTTTTTGGCAGGGAGAACTGAAATGCAGCCGATAATTTAAAAACATTAGAAGACTTTTCACACCGGAGGACGTTTGCGATCGGATGCTGCTGATATTCAGTCACCGCAAGAGGCCCCAGGCTCAGCTCTTGGCTGCAGATGAGTGTCCCCGTCCAGCCACAGATTATGGGCTTCAGACAAAAACAGTGGAGGAAATCCTAGGGTGTGCATTACGCGCAGAAAATCAGAGCCAATTATCACAGTGGCCCCTTTCAACCTTCACCTGGCATATGAACACTATCCAAAATGAAGAATTTGGATCTGGCACTATCCACACCCAGTCTGAGGCCGCCTCCGCATGGATGTGACTCTGCTGTTGGATGCGGCAGCTCCCTGGGCCCAGGAGGACTCTGGATCTAGAGGGGACCTGAAAAGCCCAAGCCTGCATCCACCCCTATCGGAAACACAGTGGTTGGAAGATCCCAGCCGCTCCTGTCAGGAGCCTTTTTGGACCCCAGGGGATTATTTTGGGGGAGCTTTGACGGCACAATGGGGGGTCTGCAGTTAGACCAGCGAAACTTCAGAGCCGCCCTGGTTGAATTAAACATAACATAACCTGCTCACGGGGGATGAGAACTGTGATGTCTAAATTTGTATTTCAAAGTCAGCACTTATTTCAGGGCAAAAGGAGAAAAGCAAGTTCGGTGCCTCCCGAAATACCCTCCCAGCACCTGCCACGTCCCTGCGAGCTGCCAAAGGCTGAGGTCAAGCTCTGAAGGAAATCACAGCTGGGGCAGCCCCTGAAAAGGGAGTGGGCGCATCTTGGCAGGGACAGCCGGTGGCTCATGTCCTTCTGGCAGGGCGACCATCCCTGCTGGTGGGGCGTTGTTATTTTGGATGAAGTCGATCACTCCCGAGTCACGCCGAAGCAATGTGAGGCTGCTGACCACGGCGGTGGGAGGGGGGAAACGTTCGTACGGCTTTTGTGTGCAATCCTGGTCCCTTGCGTGGAGTCCATCCCCCTCACCAAATCCTGCTGCAATTGCCAAAAGGAGGCGGGAACAGGCCCAGCGTTGAAGCCCGCACCTGAAGAAGTGCAACGGGAGGCTGGGCTCTTCATTAATCCCAGCAAGCACCCAGGCAGCGCTCCTTGTGAAGGATGCCGTTCCCCCCCCACACACACACACACTCCGTGCTTGAGTCAGGAGCCTGGAGGAAAACCAAACTGCACCACCCAGACTAGCCTGCAGCTGTCAAGGACACTCTCTCCGAGGCTTCGGCTGCAGCTGAGCCCCACCGCAGCAGAGCCTGCCAGGGCTAATTCCCGTCAGCCAGAGTCATTCGTTGCGGGGGAGTGTTAAGGGGGGTCTCTGGTTTTATTAAGAGAGAATACCTGTGGATATGTAGGAGGAGCAGACATCTCCTCAAGCTTACTTGCACAGGAAAATTTGAAAACTATTATTTTAAACCAGCATCATTTCACTAATATTTCTATGCTTCAGATTGACTTGGATCGGGCCAACTAGAGTAGATTTTCTCATGGGGTCACATGTAGGAGTCTGGGGTCTTTTGCACTGCATTACAGCACTGCATAAATAGCTATAGTAAGTTCAACCTGTGAAAGCAGCCTGCAGCCTCCCCGCATCAGGAGGGGGCGTCACCGCGGGAAAAGCCACTTCAGTCTCTCGTTGGGGTTGCTGAGGTTTCCCAGTACAGACTCAGCAGCTTGCTCAGCTCTGGTCAAAGGAAGCAATGGGCTAAATAGGAAAAAAACTGGTCTGAATCCAAACCTTTAAAAGTCAAAACAGCTGTGGCTTATGCACATGCACCATTAAGTAGCTCTGGATTTTTATTGCTCTGGCTCGCCGGTGAGCATCGCAGCAACCCGAGGCAGGGCAGCACCTCGGCTGCTTCCAGTTGCAGCAGGCAGAAGCGTCGCGTTGCAGGCCGCTCACGGCTTGGATGGCACCTTGTTTTCCTGAGGACTGAGCCGACACGCTGGGGAGAGTCAGTGCTACCATCCGGCAACAGCTCTGGGTGTTGCTTTGGCAAGCTCCTCTTAAAAGTAGTTTTTTCCCTCCCAAAACTTTGGCTGAGGACTAAACATGATGAACCTCGTGATGAACATGATAACTGAACCTCTCCTTACCTACAGAAGAGGAGGAGGAGGAGGAGGAGGAGGAATGACTTCAGCTAGCAGGGTTTGGGGCCAAACTTCCTTTAAACCAAGTCAGTAACCCCAAAAGTCCTGGATACTCTATACGGTGGTTTAAACAAAACTTAAAAGGCCATAGCAATGCTTGCCTGAATCTCTACAAAGCTTGACATGGCAGCAAATAGCCATAGGTTCCCAAGGCAAGGACATCTCTGCTCCCTTTGGGAATAAAACAAGCATCCCATGGCTTGTCCATCACAGACCCCAACAAGGGATGGGACCCTCCAGTCAGCACAGTGAGATCCCAAGGGGACTGCAAACAGCAGTGAAGCACTGGCTGGGTGCACATGTGTACATACATGTACCATATTAATATGCTTTTTATTTTTTTATTTTTCCTCCAGTTTCATCAAAATTAACTTGACCTTAGATAAAGGCATCAAACCAGGCTCTGCATGACCAGGCTCAGCAAATTGCACACCCTGCAAACTGGGGGCGTCTGGAGATTTTGCATCTTTGTTTCATTAGGAACAAGAGCCTGTTGTAATTCTGGCGCTGAGATGAGCTGAGGACATCAGTTTCCATGCAAATCCCTATGATATCAGCCTGATTATGGGGAAAATAAAAGCTAGAGAGCACAGCAGCTGGAGAAAACCCAAAGAATCAGCAAAATAAGAGGCCTAGCTCTTGTCTGAGCAAAGCTGGGAGAGTTTGGTTTTCCTGCCTTCTCCCTTTAGCATAGTCAGTTTGCAGCCATACACTGCTACCGTATATTAGTTTTCCTCTGTGATAAAAAAAAATCTATGCTTCCAAGACTGATAGGTCTATCATCTTGCCATTTGGCACTCGCAAAAAACAAGACAAATTAATTTTTTCTCTTGGAAGTATTTATTACAAGAAGTCAAAGATATGGTGGAACTAACTATTTTGGGAAATGCTCCGTGCATGTCCCCGAGCCACCCACTGGCAGAGAAGCAGATCTAGCTTTACAACAGGCATTAAATCACCCTGCTGAGAGGCTCAGAGTGACCTTCCCAGATCCATGGTGCTTTTGGGAGCCTTTTTTCCAGGCTTTCTGCACACAAACACACACCAGCCTGGATAGCTGGCACCTGGATCCGTTCACAGTCTACTTCCCGTTTCAGATATCAGCATTGCCACATGGGTGGGAAGAGAGAAGACACCAGAGCAGTATGAGCTGCTTGAAGTTTTTTCATCTGCAGCTACATTTGTAGCTACAGTGAAATGGTTTGAAACAGAGACATTCTGAAAGTGAAAATTCCTGCATAAAAACAGTTCAAGAAAGTTTTCCGTAAATGTTTGAGTGCTTTTATATTTTTTCCCTATTCCCATTTCCCTATTTTTTATCTAAATAATGCATAGGGAAGTCTGCCCCTTTGGCTTGGTAATGCAGATTTTATTTTAAGGGAAGAAAGATGAAGTTTTTTGAAAGGTCACAGAGAAAGCATAACTGGCAGATGCTGAGGTTAGCTGAATGACTCCTTCTTATTTAGCCACCCAGCCATGAGGATTGGGCAAGAAAGGCACATGACTTGGTCATCACTGGGAGAAAAGCTTGCTTTAGTCTTAAACACAAGCCCATAGACTCCAAAAATGGGAAGTGAAAGACTGTGGACATGTCATATTCAAGAAATATGAAAATGGATCTGATATTTTAAATATTTTGCCGGTCAAGACTGTCTGCTTTTTTTGGTGCATGTTCTTTTCCCTCTTCCCCTCTGTCCCCATTCCCAGTAGCAACAAACAAAACAGCTCATATAACCAGGCCCTGTCCTGTAAATTTGAGCTGTTTAATCACAAAGAAAAAAAAGTAACAGACAACAAATTCCAATAGCTTGGTGTCAATGCCCTTAATTGTAGAAATCCGTGTGGGAGAAAATCCTCTCAAAGGTGCAGGCTGAGCTGCCAAAACTGCTGCATTTTTCCCCCACAAGGAATAAGGAAAACAAAGATCCGACCTGGCTAAAAGCTGCCATTCAGTTGTCTTTAGATGCACAGTTAAGGTGACTATGTCCCTCCATAAGTGAAGTGAATGAAGTGGGGAGAAAGGTTGGGTCCTGCAGACCCATGTCCTCTTCTTCCGGTCAAGGTCATCACAGTCCCCTCTGAAACCAGGGGCAATACCCCTAGGGATCTTAATCTTTAGGATGGAGAGATGGCAGCATTTTATCACTAGCATTTCACAGATATCCAGCCTGAGTTCTGCAGCAAAATGCGATTTTATGGCACTCCAGCAAGGCATTTCACCTGAGCTGGAAACAGAGCCACAGGATTGAAACATGCTGCTAAGTGTGGAAGTTAAATAAAGACAATTTAACACTTCACCCAGAAAACAAACAGTAGCTTTATTTCTGCCAACAGTGAGTCCTTCAGAAATGGCTGGTTTTAAACATGTTAACTATTCTAGTAACGTGAGGAGTACTGCACTCAGGTAGAAGTGAAATATCCCAGGAGAGTGGGATTTTTAAACAAAATTGTCTAGTCTCATCCTCCTCTAGAAGAGCTGGTGACTGGTTGAAGTTGCTCTTTGCTGAAATTGAATGAATTTGGGACAAAGCCAAAAAAAGAACA
Organism: Apteryx mantelli; assembly: GCF_036417845.1. Taxonomy (NCBI): domain Eukaryota; kingdom Metazoa; phylum Chordata; class Aves; order Apterygiformes; family Apterygidae; genus Apteryx; species Apteryx mantelli. Next base: position 36,139,704 of record NC_089978.1, read on the forward strand.
AAATGTACCATCAATCACAGGATTTCTGGAAGACCCAGAATTAACATTTGTCGAGAGCTGGAAAGACTTGTCAAGTCAAAGAAGTCACCCAGACATATGCTTCCAAGAGACCGCAAGGAGCTCCAACACTGTGGACGTGATAAGGAACCCCAAAACAGTGAAACCTCCCTGCAGCAGACAGCAGTGAAGACATGCGGGGCATCAGGTTGCTGATACCTGCACCAAGTGCCATGAGGGGAGAAAAGATGCAAGAACTGTTTCACTTTGGAAGAGCTTGCCAGCATCAGCAGAGCACTCATTCTGCAGATACAGGGATGACCAGGAGACACCCAACCTTCAGCAAGAAGTCACTCTGAAAGCACTCGAGATACTGATTTTTAAACTAACGTGCATCACATTTGTGCAGGCCAAAGCAGGACCAAGAATGACATCAGCACTGAGAGCAATAAAATGGGTGGAATTGGGGGTTTACATGGATCAGCTTATACACATGAGTGTATATGCAAAATAAACATATGGACGAATATTCAGAGGATTTAATGAGCATTAAACAAAAATGGAGATTGTACTTTGACCTGAAAGATAGCAAAAGCTTGACCAATGGCTTCAATCAGCTTTGTAAAAAGCCGGAGTTGTTAGACTAAAATGAGACAGAGACGGTAATTCTCTCAGGTACAAAAACTGCATTTCATACAAGAATTAAATTCAGCAAGCTGCATAAGTAGATTGTAGAAAAGCCTTGCTAACATGTCTCACATCTGAGTAGAAATCATTACAGAGATTCCTTGTGGTTCATTTTGCTCTCATTAATTCTGAATAAGGTTCTTGGGAAATTAGAAAAGCTGTCAAGAAGCTGTATGTGCTTCCCACACAGACCTATTTTAAGAAAGCAGGTGAATTTCTGAGAGAGACACTGGAAACCAAAGATGACTCGTCAATGCAGCTGCTGGGCAATCCCAGGCAACCACATCATGTAATGCCCTTTGGATCAAGTGACTGTGGTCAGCATAATTATAGTCGCTCTACAAAGCCAGCGTTACGCCTCACTGAAATATTTTTCAGGACATGTATCTGTGTCTACTTCAGCTGTCAAATTCTCTTGCACAGAAACCTAAAAACTCAAACCTAAATTTTCAACACCAATAAGAGATAAATCACCAGAACATTACTATTTAATTTGCACATAGACTTAAAAATAATACTAAGTTGGAGTGTCCCCAAGATGTGTCTTTCTGCAGCACAGAGTTATGTGAAGGCAAAACCTGACATTTTTATCAATACATTAAACAAAGCACACACAATTGGACAGGCTAAGATTTCTTCCTTCCAACACAAAAGCCAAGTATAAAACTAAACCTTTCCTCACCAGCATGAAAAACCATTAATTAAAAACCCTGTGGTTAAAACATCCCACAAAACAGGAGGGAAGAGGGGAAGAGGGAAAACGGGAAACTACATGGACTAGGAGAGAAAGTATGAAATCGGATTTCAGAAAATCCCTGCAAATAAAGCCCCTTTCTAATTTTATTGCTCCTCCATGCTTGATGACGGTCTAGTGCAGCCCAGGACTAACAAACGCAAGCCTCTAACTCAGTAAGACACAGGCAGGCAGGGAAGGAAACGCAGAGAGCAGTGCGACTCCACAACCCTGTTCAGCCACTGAGGCATCGTACAAATAGGAAATTGCCATCATTCATTATACAGTGAGAAATCAATGCTGTTGGGGAAGACCAGGGTCCAAGACACAGGTGTTTATGGCTTGTTATGCATGCACAGTATTCACTCTCTTACGTTTCCTGCTGCTCGACAGCTCAGAGGGATGCGTTTGGTGTCTAATGCCAGCTATGATACATGAGATTTAAAACCCTGGAAGGATCACAAGGTCTTTCTGCCTCTGAGGCCACACAAAAGTGGCTCATGTCTTTTGTAGCACTAATATCTTTCCTCTAAAGAACCAGGTGAAGCCTATGGGTGAGGGTGAAGGAGGAATGAAGGCTGCAACTTTTGACTGCGTCTCTCTCCTTTTCGCCTGGCTTTCCTTGGAGCAGTCTGGGTGAACCAGCTGGTTGTACAGGCTGCAGTGCTCATCTGTTGACCCCAGCTGGGAAGGGGGCACAGGAGGGATGATTTTTGCTATGTACAAAACAAAGTAGAGGCAAGAGAACAGCTCATGGAAAATACTTTATGTTAAGAGGTACCTTGCACAGCTGGTGGAAGTATGAAGAACCACAAGGATCCTGCTGAAAGGCATTACCGAAAACACCAAGCAAGGTTACCAATGCTTTTTGGACAAATTTCTAATAAGCCCCATTCTACAAAGTGCTGAACTCCATAACTCCATTGAAATCTGTGAGGCTGGAGCTGCCCAGTAACATGATCTGAACAAAAACACTAAGGTGCTGCTTCTGATTTTGTTCAACTAGGGCTCAGGGATGCTAAAGACACTGCCTAGGGCAAGGTGCTTTCTGTGAGATTACTTAAAGCCATAGAAATGCTGTGAGCAGCACTTGTGGACAACTCCCAACAGGGAGACATCTCAGACTCCCTCAAACTAAAGCTGGTGTCAATGTAGTGTAATGTGTAATGTAGTCTGCAGACCACTGTCACCACCAGTTTCCTTCAGACAAGTGGTTGGGCAAGTGCCAGACTCTCACCTTCTCCCTCTAAGTCAGGGTTGATGCATATTGGAGAAAGAGTGACAAGTTTCCACTGGCCCATACTTGGGACTGTGCAAATATAACCCCTGGCTATCATGGCTTTATAAATGGACTATTGACACCATGGTTCCCATCATCATCACATGACAAGGAAAGCCAGACAAGTGCCAGACACCTGAAGTCTGTTGCATACTTACTTTCCCAGCATCTCTGAGAGGATGAAAGGGCTGTTAACCCCTGCATTTGATGGGTAGCAAAAGTAGAGTCCTGAGGTCTCCCGTGATTTTTAATCAGGAGTTCAGCTGTTAACACCAAATCAGCTCTGAGGACCTCACTCTTACAGTATCTGCACCTAGTAGGAGCAGCAAAGGACTGCACAGAACGCAAGTGGTGGTATCTAAAAGATGCAGAAAACTCAGGAAACAGTGTATTATGTCAAAAAAAAAGCCTAAGATCACCAGGAACAGAGCAGTGTAAAGGGGTGAAGCTTAGACACCTGTCTGTACCCAGGACCCTCAAACATCTTGCCTGGGGGTGTGTACCTACAGCCTGTCTGAAGAGGGCAGGGAAGTAATATGATAATGCAAACAACAACAGGATTAAACTTGATTCTGCCTAGCCCACTGCACCAATTTTCTGGCAGAATGAAAATCTTGAGCCATAAAGAGAAAAAGAGTAGCAGTTTAAAATTAAAACATTTTAAGAAACCTGGCATATTTATTAGAGAAAGAGAACTTTGCATAGTCAGGGGACGCATGCTCTTCCCTGCAGTGCTCACCTCAGCTTTAGCCACTTGCTAAAAAACAGGCTTTAGGTGGGCGCCTTTGAGCTATCAGGCCAACCACTCAGCTCTTATTGGTAAACTGAAGAATCCTTTGTAAATGTTGTGGGTTTTTTTTTAATTATTAACAGGAACTGGTTACTATGTGCAACAACCACCTTCAGTGCTGATTCTTCTCCAACTAGAAAGCCTGGATTAAACCAGGAAACTGCAGAATATCCTTTGGAAACAATTATTGAATGGAGCTGGATGCAATAAGCAGCAGCTACAATTAATGTTTCATTCATTTGCCGGTCTTTCTCTATCTGTGAATACTAGACTTCTTAAACATGGAAAAAGGAAACCTGTTAGTCTGTAAAACTAACAGAAGTAGGTAGTGCAGAATAAGATAGCAAAGAAAACAACTGTAAACTTCCGGTACGGAAATCTACCAGAACTATGGAGTCTATTTCCCTAAGAAAATTTCCCTTGTGCTTTAAAATGCTATATAATATAGCATTCCAAAGAGTTTTGAAACAACTAATGTGTAGCTACTAAAGTGTAACAAACTAAGCTTGTATTAGCAGCCTAAAGCTATTAAAATATATGCAATGTTGAGAACTAGTCTATAGACGCAGATTGCTAAGAACAGTGTTTAATGCTGCAAGAGAACCCAGTAAGGTCACAACTCTAAGTGCTAAATATTTGCAGGCCATCTCCTAGTGTAATCCTGCTGCCAGGAACTGTGGGGGAATGGGAATAAGCTGTATATAATTTCAGGAATCGCTTCATTCCTCATGGCACTGTTGCTATCTTTCAAAGAGGTGGAGAAAAATCAGGGGACAACATGATTGCCCACTCAAATTTAGCCTGGATATTAAGTTAATGTTTTTTAAAAAGTCTTCTGAGATTAAAAAAGTGACCAGAAACTCATATTTATGTTGCACAAGAAAGATGATACCTTCCCAAGTTCTACAACTTTCCAGAGCATTGATCAAGCCACCAACCCAGCTACTTCATGACAGAGTTAAATCCCAGCCCTGTTGAGTTAATGGAAATGCCCAACACAGCTGCAGTGACAGATGCTCCAAATCCCCACCACAGAGCTGAAGCAAGCTGAACTGCTAATGTTGGGGTGATATATCTCAATCAACGAGATGTACAGCTTTTCCACCTGCAGGCACAGTACAGCACCATCCTTTTCTGTAGGGGCAATTCAGCTGTAGGCTAGTATTAATACCCTCAGCAAGCAGTAACTCTCCCGTTCCAGTGCAGCAGATAGAAAGCCAAAAATACAGGCAACCCTGGCTAATTAAGTCATTTTGTCACTACTCTTCCCCAGGCCCAGGCCCACAAGCTGGCACACTGTAAGGCCGATAGTAGGCAGGTTTCTTCCCCAACATGCACACTTTTCTTTAGGCACTTAATTAAGAAGCCCAAGTGAAAAGCCTGGTTACCTATAGTCCTTTGCAATGTTCACTGTAGACAAAGGAAGACCTTTAAGAAATAATTCTGCCTCCTTCTCCTTCTTTCTTCCTTTATTGGCCCTTGAAGGAGCCAAGGACAAGTAACATCCTAGCTTAGGTGTTTTACATAAGTGCCTAAGTCAAGTCGGATGGGTCTGACCTGATTTCATATATTAGCAGGATTAATTTTTTTGGAAAAGTCAAGACTGCATATATACCAAAATACTGTGATTTGTTTTTTTGAGACAACACAAGGGCAATGCTCTTAATTATAAATACTGTTCTGAAATACATTATAACGACAGAACCGAATGAAGACATTCAGTATTACAGCCACGTGCTATGGAGAAGGGAACATTCACATCTAGCTTCCAGCCCAATTCAGCATGCCCGAGCCTCCCGCAGAAGTCGGTGAGCTCTGCATACCTTTGGGAATGGAGGAGCAGGCCTCTAGTCTGTAGTTTTAAGAGCCAAAATGATGAATATTTCAGTTTCCAAAACATAGAAGTGAAAGAGCAAAAGCAACCAAAAACACTAAAAAACACTTTGTACTGACTGGCCTGGTTTAATCCCAAAAGCCATCTTAAAGCATTTAATCTAAAAGAAGAAAGGACCTTGAAAATAGCCATTTTAATACTGTAAAACAATGAAATATAACAGCCAGCACCATCTTACGTTATTGTGAAGTTATTTAGATAGCTAGAGCTGCTAGCCAAGCCGAAATGAAGTCAGTAACTATTAAAATAACATAGAAAACAGGACTTTTCTCCATTGAGAATAGGGAGTTTGCAATGTTAATATGTAGAGCTGGATTTAGTTCAAGAGCTGCTGCAGTCATATTGGCTTTATGATATTGAATTTGCTTCCAAACATGGCAAACTGTAATACTGGAAGTTTCTCTCCAACAGTCTAGCAGATGTGACGTCTAGCACATTCAGGCACCTTCAAATAAACGGATCTCACACAAGACAGACAGGCTCCAGAGGGGCATGAATAACTCTTGGACAGCCAACTGTGTCCATCTGAGCTAACAAAGTTGTGGTTCATCCATGGAGATCTATGCTAGGTGGAACATTTCTCATGGCACTGGGGAATTCATAGAGCCTGAAGCAGCTGAATAGTGGTCTAAAAGCAACAATTAATAATGACAACTAAGAAAATCTCTATTCGTAGGCATGGTTATTTCCCAGCAGGCAGAAGCATTCTGTGTGTGTTTTCTCTTTGCAAACATCCACTTCTGAAAACAAGGCTTAAATGAAGCTGCTGAGCTGTGAAGGTGATTTCTCTTCCCCTCTCTGACCCTTCACATCAGGCAGCCCTGATGGAAATCAATTCTACATCCAGTGTGCACTCCTAAGCAAATATCAGTAATGGAGGCGGAGGGGAAAGCACCGGGACAAAGGGCTTTAGGAGTCAGCAAGGATTGAGCCCTTCCCCTATAAGCAAGCTTCACAAGGCAGAGCCTGCTTTTCCTTTTACATAGTCACTGCCAACATTACCTTTCCCCTCCTTCCCAAGTCACCTGGCTGTAGGTGCATCAATAGCAGCTGAAGACACATATACAACCAGGAAAAAAGCCCTCTTCTTGCTCTTTTCTCCTCTCCCCCTTATAAAGGGCTCAGAAAAATGAGCACATTACCAGGCTTAATGAGTTACCACATATCAGCTGAGCCTTGGTGACCGTGCTGAGGACGCACACAATCAATAGCAAACCCAAGATAAGACACATTATCTCAAGCCTCAGCGATGGAGGTTTAAACTAATCCATTTAACCTTGAGTTTGCAGTAGGTAAAGAGCATACGTGCAAAGAATTGTTGCACCTCATCTTACGCACGTTAAGCTGTGGCAATACATCTGCTTAGTGTAAGCTCCTGATTTCCATTTCTAGAAGAGTGGCGTGTTGGCACAACAGGGCTGAGAGACTATCTTCAAGTTCGAATTTGGCATCACAGCATAAGAGGGAGGTCAAAGCAAGGATTAGAAAGTTAGGCTGGCCCACAAGGATAGTAGAGCTTCCAGCAGTACTCAGTTGGGGATAGAGCATCACATGAGTTCTCAACAATGCATTTTCCAGTGCCATACGTAGAGTAATTAGATCATGAACTTAAGTCATAGATGTACTCTGGTGAAATGAGATCTACATTACTGCCTTCATTCTGACACAGCAGGACATTCAAAACTGAGAATAACAAACAGAAGAATTCAGATCAACAACTTAGCAGAATACACTCCCAGATTTTGTAGCTGCTTATCTCCAGAACTGCTGCATAAACAAGCAGAAGTCTCCACCCATTTATGCCTAATAAGATTAAAAAAACAGACAGGTGGTGACTTAACCCCTAACTCCATAATTGACTTCACATCACATGAAATGAAGAACATGCCTTGTTTTAAACCTTTAGTTATGAAGGAAAAGTCTTCAAAACTGGGTATCCAGAAGGACAAAGTATTGCCATTCTGAAGTACTATATTAGTTCAGTAATATCACACTGTGAAGGGAGATGTCCAGCTCTGAATAATCATTATAGGTCCAGAGCCTTCAACTGTATCAAGCAGCAACTGAAAGTACACAGGGGAAGTGGCAAACTCATGCCCTGCACATTTGCACAGAGAACAAAAGCAGCTGTGCACCCCCACCTCCCAGCAGCGATTTGAAGTAGCCTCCTCTAAAACATTTAGTTTACTTAAAACTCACTTAGTTTGATTATTCTACCTTTGGGACATTAACAGTCATCATTCACAACCACTCCATCTTTCATCATTACCAAAAAGTGTTAATTTTAAGAAAGACAGCCAAAAACCTTTGCTGCTATTCTTCAATTAGCTTTAAAATATGCCTTATGCAAATATCTACCAATATTTCTTACAAAAAAGAAACAGAAAAACCCATGAGCTTGTCTTTCAGGCATTCCCTTGTTTGCTTTCCCTCAGTACCTGCTAAAAGGCACAGTGCCTCTTCCCATATAACAGCAAGTCCTATGCCAGCCAAGGGAATCCCCCTCACTGGCTTCATGTAAAAAAACATCTATTAATATATGGGACCAGCAAGAAGAGCCAGATTCTCCTCTCAGTTATACTAAGGCAGCCAAAAGGAGAATTTGCTCCTGTGCGTTTATAGTACAGCAGCATTGAATTTCCAGTGCTCTGACTTTGCCAAAGCAAGCCCACCTTGCTGCTCAAAGGGATTTTTCTACTGTGCAGGAGCCTCTGAGTAAGGATGTGAAGGTCCTGCAGAGTGTAGAAGCACACTGCTATCTTAGACATGAACCATTCCTCCTTCCTTCAACACAGACTTTGAAGCTGCTGTAGAAAAGAGGAATTGCCTCCTCAAAAAGCAGCCACCACCTTACATTGCACTGCTGACTGAAAGCAGGGAAAAAAACCCACACACTCCTAAAAGTGTTTTCAGAGACATTCAAATGTACCCAGTTTATCATGGTTTAGTTTTCTAAATTCCCAGTTTTCTGCACTGGTAAGATCGCATTTAACAAGACCCAAATTCCTCATCTATTTTTAGAAAACAAAAAGAAACAGATAGGTTCATATCAACCCCACGAAGTTCCTGTTAGCAAAAATGCAGGAGACTACTTTCACCCAAACTGCAGAAGACACAGGTCTAAATCCATCCTCTCAATCAACTGGTAGGTAGCTGTGCTAAGGGCCCAGGCATACATCCACTCAAAGAAGAGAAGAGATCAGAGGGGGCACAATATCTGTACCCCTCACTCATGTAACTGCTCACTAGCCTGCTTTGGTCAAAGACAGACCTGCAGTTTAAAGAAGCCCAACTCAGTTTGCCCAAATAGATTAGGGAGCAATCACATGAGCAGCTCAGACAGCAGCAGAGTGTAATGCCTGCAGCAGCTGGAGGAGCTCACACGATGACATCTCCAGTGCCTAATGCATATGGGAAGAATCATATCCTTTGTAAAAATGCAGGTTCACCTGCCACTCTGAACAACACTGATGGCCAGACATTCCTTTTCAACAAAGGAGGGGCAGTTTTGGACTCAGGAGTCTGGTATGGGAAATATCCAGACACTCAAGTATTTCTTGGTGCTGCAGCCCCATACCTTTAAACCTGTGGGCTTAGATACCTAACCTGCCAATTAGCATTTAATATAGAATCATATGTGAATACTCAGTTACTAACATTGATGCTTACAAAGATACCTTTTAAACACGGTTTGAATAGGTGCTATTTTTCAAAACTAAACTGTACTAAGTCAGTGTTACAAAATTCTTATTTAAGCAACGTGAAGAGAAAAATGTGACGTTCCATATGAAGCCAGCATAGTATATTTTGCCTATCAGGAAATACACCCTTATCAAATACTTTAAAACCTGATGTTTTTATTAAGAGCTTAATTTGTAATCACTTTTCAGTTCTGTTGATATGAAGTTCAGACATCTGGATTCCAGTTCAGGCTTTATTTGTATACAAAAATATATTATAATGGAAAAGGCATTAAAAGTTCTCAACTATATAAAATTACAAATATTTTTTCATAAAAGCAACTTTTAATTAAAATTTAAGCTATATTTCAAAGCAAAAATATAGCAGTAACACTTAAGTTATCTGATTCCACCTGCTGCAGAGTAACAAAACCCATGCTACCTGTTAAATACTTGCAGGAGATGACAAAGGTTATGTTCAGAAGGTAAATAGCTTGGGTAGCAAAGTTAGACAATGTCAGCAGTTCTCAGTGATTGATGTCACTTATCCTTGGGAGGACATATTCATAGGCAGGCACAATGCCAAAATTCTGTTTCACATACCTGTAAATACAAAACAAGATCAGTTCTATATTTAATAGGATTGCATGCTGTTGACATACCAGATATCATATTATGCTTAGCTTTCTAGACTGTCTGACATATGGCAAAACTATGCATTTTTTAAACATGAGAGCTAAGAGGTTATATTGTGTAAAGATTTAAGGCAATTTCTGTTCTAACAAGTACACTAGGCAAAAGGCATCAGTGCAAAGCTTTTGCATAACCTCAAGTATATAAATGGAACTCCTCAATAATGTGATAAAAATATCAGATGGAAGTTTGACTTCTCCCAGAACTCCAATGCATGATAGAGTTAGCATGTCACCATAGAGCAAGCGACACTAAACAAAACTGTTGAAATAACCAGAGCATTTCCTTAGTTGGGAGAAAACCCTACAGCAGGTAGCAATCCCTGGCCTCACCTTCAATGTGCCTTGCAGGGGGGCAATGAAACTAATATGTAATAGGCAGGCTATTTAAAGTCACCTGCAACATAGCTGTACAAGATATACCAACACAAATATTTGAGATTTTGGGGAGGTTTTGTCCTTCTACATAGGCAAACCTTCAAATTCAGAGTTTTCAGAAGAGCAATCAGTCAATTAAATTTCAGTGGTAAAGACAATTAGTTCAAGCATGCATCCATAACAGAAGTCAGGAAACTAGAAATGTATTTTAAATAAGGGAAGTGAAACTAGGATTAAGATATGAGTAAGACGACAGGGAAGTAGGAAGATCACAAGCACAACTGCCCTGAATTTAATTCAGGGCAGATGGCCAAGGCTTCAAGAATTACAGGAAAGGAAGAATACCTAATGGTATAAGACACTGAATTCATACTTTTGTCCATGCTGCCATTTAGGTCTAATCCTGTAATTTGTTTTGTCTGGAACCAGACTGCAGAGCCACACAAAAAACAGGATCATGCCCCAAACAAACAGCATAGGAAGAAGCAGGAAAAAATAGGTAGAGTACACAGTGGGGAGAGGAGTTTAAGTTCCTAATGAAAAACCCAACAGGGTAATTGGAAATCGTAACTCCCAGATAGTGACAGAAAATAAGTGGTTTAAATTCATTTCTGATAGAAATTAAAAATCAAAATCCTGCTTAATCTAGTCTAAGATAGATACAGATATCTTCTCCTTAACCATCTCATAAAGCAAGTTATAGTATTAATAAAACTTCAGATTGATCTCTCACTATGGTTACTGCTCCAGTTATTTAGCTTTATAACTAAGAAGCATGAATCCACTTCTTAGCAGCTTTGAGTAGTCCAGAAAATGATGCATTTACTCAGTCTATGCACTGACAAGGAGAGGTGGATTGCAGCTGCCTCAGAGATGGCAACAGAAGTTCATGGGAGTATGGCATTTTGTCACACATGCCAAACTGCATGCATCGTGCAGGGACACAGAAACAGCAGGAGCAGCTTCATTGCTACCACTAACCCTGAGCCTGCTTAAAACAACCCAGTAGAGACAGTGTTCATTATATTTTTGAAACACTTGTGTAACAATTTCAGATTAGTCCATGTAACTCATTCAGATTAACAGTCAGTCCCTACAAAAAGGGAAAAGATGATCCTGGGAAAAGAATTTGATAAGTGAGAACATCTATATAGCACAGAATTACACTGAGCAGGAAAAGGCTGTCTGAAGAAAAAGCCTTGAGCTTTCAGGCAGAGACCTTAGTTTAGTCTGTTTTACCTTCCTACCTACATATGGGAATCTTCCTTAATCTTCCTGCCTACAAGCAAATTAAATGTAGCCACATTATATAAAAAATTGTTAATCTGCTTTTTATTTCTGATACATTGACTTTCACCACTCTTTGAAGGGATCAAACAAGACGCAGTCTACTAATACAATCTACTTACTTGCTAGTGTCCTGTCAAGATCAGCAATAAAGTCTTCCAGTTCTTTTGTATCTCCAAGCTTTGCTGCAAAGAAGAAAGGTCACCACAGCTTAAACATGACATTTCTCTGGCCAAGAGAACCGTCTGGACCTGTACAATTCCCCAAATAATTTTCAGCGGTATCAAACGTGCTCTGGGTTATTTTCAGAAGAGTCTTCCTGACCTCTTTCCTTCAACAAGGTTGCAAAGATGTCCAAATGCATTCTTAGAAGACAGGAGAGACCAGTTTAAAACTTTTTACAGTTCTTTTACAGTTATCCAATTGATAAAAGCAAAGCAAGCCACTTAGCTTCCTTAAAGCAGAGGTTGAGGTGGGAAAAGAAAAAAACAGGTCAACTAGCCATGTCCTTGCTACTGTGGGATTCTTCCTTATTGTTTACATATATATAAACCTATCTATATCCATCTCAGATATTGCATTCACAGCCCTAAACATATCCCACCCAGTTAGCTCCCAGGTCTGCCCAAATCTAAACCTCTTATATCATGCGAATCAGTGGTTTGCTTTGACATCATGTCCTTGATCATGGTCCATACACTACGTTTGGATCTAAACATCCATCCAAATTTTCACTCCTAACAGAGGAAGCCATTTCATTCAATCCAGTTTTACTTCAAGTGGCTTCCTTATCTCATTTCTGTGATATATTCCAAACTGGTTCAAAGTCCATTTCTATAATTCATCAGGAACAGTATCTTGACCTTTAGTACAACTCCTTGCCAAGGATTTCCTGCCAGTTTAATTTTTTTTTTCCTACTTATTAACTATGGCTCATTATTTCTCCCTAGTATCATGCTCATCAGTAAAAATGCATTTTACCGGTTACTTGTGACTGGTCAATGCAGACAAGGCCAATGAAAGCACGAAAAGTTCTTGAGCACTTACATGAGGAGACTTACAATGAAAGCACCATGTAGTACATAAGCATGTCTGTTCCATTTATTGATATGTCTGCTCCAGAGTTAATCTAAGCTACCCGAGTGAAACAAACTCCTGTAGAGTTGGACCAGCTGCAAGACAGAATCCTTTCTGAAATAGCATAGCTACAAAGAAGGAAGTAATTACTACATATATGGTTATCAGCAGTGCAAGGTCTACATGCATCTGAGTACTTGTGTTAACCTGAATGGCAGCATATGGCTTCTCAGAAGTCACCCACTGCACCTCTGCATTCAAGTTAAGAACTTCTGTATATCAATGGGACACAGGCTACTTCATCACTTAAGTTAACTCTGAAGTATTCCATAAGCAGCATCACAATTTTAGGTCAGCCAAAAACAGTAATTTCCTTTAGCTTGGTGGTTCAAAGTAAAGAGTTGCCAGGCCACTTGTGAAGTGTGGGTGCAATGTGCTATTGTGTTGATCATAAACAGTAACAGCACTTGCACCTGTAGCATGCTTAACAGTAATGCTTAGTTCTGCTGTCACCATAAAAAAAAAAAAGAGCCAAGTCATGTGTGTGAATCCTTGCTCACCAGGAGACAATACAGTTGAGAATTAAAAAGAAATGCAAACAAATAAAATTAAGTTTACCTTTACATGGAGTTACTGATGGAGATGGTAGACTTGGAGTAGATGTGGTTGGAGAATTCAGCTTTTCATCACTGAAGCTGAAACTATTTCTGTAGAGTGAATCTGCACCTGCAGGAAAAAATTACATTACAAATTAGACTACCTATAATTAATACCTACTGCAAGTCTGCAATAGCCTTAAAGAGAAATGGGAGGTTTCTTGTACAGACAAAGTCTGTACAACTCAAATTCAGACTTCACAGCCAGAGGGACAAATCAAATCATCTATTGTTTGAAGGAAAAGCACCTATGTTAAAAAGCAAGCCATCCTAGGACCGATACTTACCTCCTGGTAAGGAAAGTGTCAGCTTTCCCCACAGTCAGCATCAATTGGGAAAAGTTACAGAAAGAGAAGTTATCCTACATCCACTAAATTTGGCCTGCCTGATGTACAATATTCTGGGAAATTTTGGTAACCTGAACGTTTTCCAAAAGCTATTACAAAAACTAAATAACGAGCTCTAGTACAGGGACAGTTCCCCAGAAACATTGTTATCATATAGACTGTAATTGCATAGTTTGCCACTGCAATGGCAGTAACAGAGCAAAAAGGAGTGTCTAGTTAAGACCAGAAATCCCTACCTGCCCAATATCATTCATTAACAACATCTTTCTCTGATGCTGCACATAATCTGTCCAGTTATGTCTGAATGTGGTTGTGATACTGCATTCTGCTAAATTCAGGGCTGAAAGGTCTGACTTGCTGTAGAATCAATACAATAGCTGTGACACCCAACTTATACCACCTTTAACTGATGAATAGAGAATATTCAGCATTGTCCTCACCCCTGAAAAGTAGCTCCTGAAAAGCATAAAAATCAAAAGAGGAGAAAAGAAAAACCTAACTGCTTTGCATTAATATTTCTTACCAGCACCGTACAATGCAATATGAACTCCAGCACATGCATGGACTCAAAGTAACAGATATAACATTTCTTCCCGAAATCAGCTTATGGGCCAACTTTAAACCAAAACCACTTTTTTTAAAAGCCAAGATGCATACCCCAGTGAACAAGAAACTACTGAAAACATACTGTTTTTAAAACAATACTTCTGATTTCCATTGCACAAAAATATGAACTTCCACAAAATACAAAATATGGCTCTAGGGCAGAAAGCTCTGGGAGAAGGACACTTCAGTCCTTGCTCTCTACCAGCTGCAACAGACAAGATTTGCTCATTCACCTTCAAAAAAGGGCCCTGGAAGATTTCCATTGCCACACAAATCCAACATCCCCTGCTAGAGGCTGATGCCAAGGATCTCATCACTACCACCCATCCTCATCCAACCCTTTCTCTTCCACTGCAATGTGAGTTTATTATTTATTACTTATTTTGTGGCTCTGAAGTTTGTATAAACACAGGTAGCACAATCAAACTATGACTTAGTTGTTTAAAAAACCCCCGCCTCTTTAAAAGAAATCCTTTAAAAAAATCTGAGTTAGGTTACTAAGTTGATCTGCATGAGTTAGGCTAAGGCAACAGCTGCAAAATTAGAGGTTTACAACAAATATGGATGTATTTTACTTTGGCAAAGTAATTTGTAGTTAGCACTGACCTTTGCTGTTCCAGTATATAGTTAAACCACAAAGCAAAAAAACACTGCAATACCATGTAAATATAGAATGTTTCCATGAAATAAACAATTGAAAGGTTCTGGACGGTAATTAACTGAAGGAAGAAAGCCTCTAACTTTCCCTTTTAAAACACGCAATGGAAAAGTTCAGCCATCTGACTTTAATATTATGTTCTTTCTAATATCATCATTGATCAGGATATAGTTTTAAGCAGCACTCATGGCTAACTTTGCTCCTATTAGAGTCAGTGCAATTTTTACTGCAATTTTCAGTGAGGAAAGTTCTAGAGAAATTGCATCCCTCAAGCTTTTCAGAGGGGAGCCTTAAAATTCCATTAAAATGTCTCTGCAGATCATGAATTCATCACAAACAGTTCAACACTTAATGAACAGACTGCACAACTCATTCCCATAGCCTATTTGATTAAAAAAGAAATCAGGAATTTCTAATGCCATCAGTAAACAGAAGCATTTATGGTATAAAGAGCTCATTTCACAATGCATGTGTTGCAGCCCTCAAGGATAGTGTTTATTTTGATCATAATCATGCTTACTTTGCTGCATTGTTTATAATCTTCTGCTTAGTTATCAACCATCGATTCCAATACTGACACCAAAATCACACCTTTTCCCTATCTAAGCTTCTGGGCTTAATGTTTTAAAAGATTTCAAATCACATAATTACTAGTTACAAGGAAGTGATCTAGGAAGCCTGAAATTCAGACATACAAGCATACTTTCTCATTATAGGCAAAACTTAGTATACTGCTCCCCCATCACGCTACTTGCAAGGCAGTGTTTCTAATACCAATCTTCCCCTTTAATAATGCTTCCTTTTATAGAGGAAAGCATAAGGGAGACAAACAGGTATTATGGAGGTGCAAGAACAGGAAATCTTACAAAAGGCAAGCATCTCTTTTCCTTAAATTGAAATACCTGGAAAGCAACCTATGTACCCAAAACTTCTGGGTTTTCATCCCCTTGAATGTATCAAACATTTCATAAAACGTGTTATTCCTTAGATTTCATAAAACATTATTTCTCCATACAAGGCTTGTTTCATTTTTTCATTATACTATATTGCTTTCTTGTTGTTAGAGACAGGTCATCAGAAATCTGAGGCAGCAATCCACTTAAAATGCTCTTCATCATATAAAATTAGGATTTATTGTTAAGATCAAAGGTCCATCTACTCAGCGCTCTGTCTCTGATAGCAACTCATAGCAGATGCCCATAGAAGGGTTTAAGAGTGGTGCAGGAACATACTGATAGTTGCCAGATATACTCTACCAGTTCTAGCAATGCACAGATCAACATACTTAAGGCAGCAGTACTCTTAGCATTTAGTCCTTGATGAATTTTTTCCATGACTACCTAGTTGCTTTGACAATGTAAACTTAACATCCACAATACCTTAAGGCAATACTTTTTACAGTTGAACTATACAACATGTGAAGAAATATCTCCTTGTATTTGTTTGAAATCTGCTAGTTTAATTTGATGTTCTCATACTGTGAGAGAGAGCAAATAGTCCTTCCTACTTCATTTTCCTAAGACCACTTTGGATGTTTTGGAAGACTAGATTGTCCCCACTGAAGTAATCTCTTTTCTAGGCTGACAGTCCTAGCCTGTTTAGTCATCTGGAAACCATTTTACATCTTCAATCATTTGTATTGTCTTCTGCATCTTTTCCACTTATGTACTGCAAGACTGCAAATGTATACTGGCTTTTCAGAATGACTGCAGCAGTACTAGTGGCCAATGTGTCATCTTTAGATAGTAGAGGCATTAGCACAGCCACACGCATACTTCCATGGCATGTAACTACAATTGCTTGTATTACACCAGGCATTGGGTGTTAACAGGAAGCAATTCAGCTCCTTAGTAAATCTGCACCTGCTCAGTTTTGAAATTAAAGCATTAAAAGAGTTCTACAGGCACTGAGGGCCTTTTGATGTGTTTGAAAGTCAGGAGGCATTGTCTCAAAGCATTTACACACTCCTAAAAGTTACTATGAAGATACACTGCAGGCTACATCAGTGCAAGAACTGAACTGATGTACTTATTTTCCAATGCTTTTGATACAGAGAGACTAGAAGCTGAACCTGTTTCAAGAAAATGCACCAGTAGCTAAAAGTGTAAAACACCACTGAGCACAACAGATTATGGTTTAGCTTTTAGGTGTTATTATAGCTTTGGCACAAGAAATGCTAAAGCATTTCCCTTCTCAACCTTTCATTTAGTCTAACTTTCTATTCATTATTCCAAGTCTAAACTTGGAAGACTTTTGTGCTGTTGCTATATACTATACTGGCAAAGGGCAATGACTGGGCATGCAATTTATATAAGCAAGCCTGCATTTTTCTTTGCAAGCTTATTCCAAAGCACAAGAAGCAAATAGCATCTGTAAAAGTTCATGTTTTTCAATATAGCTGCATCTGCACTAAAGGCTTTTGACAATACAACACTATTACAAATCACACTATCACATCCAACATATGCCATAGCTAGCAAGAACTTATAAAAGTATCTCTTAACTTAGATGTTTCAGCATAAATAATGATCTGAAGTATGAAGCTGTTATACTTTGATTCTGTTGAATACATCAAGTTGAAGTGTAATTAGCATTAATTTGGATAGTTCAGCAACTCAAGAGCATCTATTATTGGAGTGAATTACCTATTGCATCACGATTTCCAGCACTGACCCAATCAGCTGTTGTGTTTAATACAACACTTGTGGGCCAAGTACTAAGATCGTCTATCTGCACATGCTAGCATTTTTATTATCGTAAGGGCTATGGTCCAGTGTCGTATGTACAATACTTAACCACAGCCAAGGAAGACTTTGGCCAAAGATCATTTAGTCTAATCAGACAAGGTGCAGGAGAACCAAGTATTATTGTGCTCATTTTCCAAAGAAGTATCTTTGAATTATATTTTTTTTCCCCCTAAGAGGCTGAAATGAATAATAAGAACTTCAATTAGTACTTTTGGTGCTAGCTCCCTCAAGAGGAGCTTTTAAGGTAAAAGCAATATCTACAGGATTAACTGTATTGATAAAGATATTTTGTAAATACTTCTGTTTTCTAAATTAAATGGCCTCATCCTCATTGCACAAGCCTCAGGAGGAGAAAGGCTTTCTTTACCCTACTACAAAACAGCATTGTTCAGATACAGCCAATGCTAGTAGTTTTTGGAGAAAGTTAAATTTAAAACTTGTTAATGTGCCCTGAAACAAATGACTGCAACAGTTTAAGATGCTACTGCCCAATCTTACAATCCCACACTAGACTCAAAGATATCACTGCAGGAGTGGCAGAACAATAGATATTCCTAACTGGTGTGGAGTGGCTGAAGGTCAGGCAGATTAGATTACTCAGCCAACAAGAAAAGATAGTACTAAAATATAGTGGTCTGAACAGTTCTGTAAATACATAACAAAGCACAGCTGGAATCACCTGTACCACTAGATAGCAGGATTTTGTAAAGATGGAAAGAGTCTTTGTGAATGAGAGTAAAATTCCAGCTGTTCGCAGATAATATTGTTGGAATTTCTTCTGCTGTTAGAGATTTGTGTTTAACAACTTGCTCTCTCAGCCTACTTTCTCTTTGATCCTGTGGTGATGTTTAACCTAAGTGTTTCCATGGGAACAGAGGGGTCAGGAATTCAGCAGTCCACCTTCAAAGGACAGAGACCAAGGAAAGGTAGACCAAGGGAAAGAAAAACTTCAGCTTGAACAGAAAGAGCCTAGACAAGTAGAAAACTCCTTGTGTCTATTCTTAGACTAGACATAGCGAGTCCGTAGCTAGGTTACATCAGACATTTCAGCTTGTTTTATAAAAGGGCCTCTTCATAAAAGTCTGCAACTCCTCTCCAATCCTACTATAATTCCAAATTAAGAAGCTTTCTGCACTGAATGATGTCTTTGGGAGAAGGGTTCTGCTGGGTCTTTGAGAAAAGTGTAAAGTTTCTAGTGAAAATATTCAGGGAAGTAGACATTTGCTCATTTAAAATAAAACTGACAGTGCTAGAAGTTCATTCTGACTTCAGATTTTTTCAAATTAAACTGGAGTTTAAACTAGCCTAAGTGAATTTACTTCATAAGAAAATCAGGTTAGCTAATTTTCTATTTTCTTTCCCTCAATCATATCCTCATATGCTTGGCACAGTTGAATTCCAGTAGACCACTTCTGGACACTGGCATAAACTGGACTAGGAGATGCACTAGAAGACAGTGATTTCTTCATCAGAACCACCCTTCACATTGATGCATCATTAAACGAGGAACCCCAACATAGGTTGGAACCTGGAAGCTTGGCAAGTTCCTAAAACATGGTCTTTGAAGACTTTACTCAAAGCCTTTAAATCCTGTCTACCTCTATTAATGTATTCAGTCTAAATCAGTTCAGATGTGACAGATTTTTGTTTTCCAGGTCTTCCTGAAGATCTCATCTGCCATTTTGCATGAGCATGCTGTTCCTTACTAAGCCTTCTGCTCTGTAAGAGAACACCTTCATTTTCCTCAAAAGACCCTTCCTATCAGTTCTAATTTAGCAATTTTAAGCACTGTTAAAGATTAAGTTTTCTGAACCACAGCACATATGCTAAGTGACTGCAGGCAGGCTTCAACCACACAAGAGGAATGAATTCTTGATGCTGTTTTGTTTTCTCATGTTTTGCCAACAGTAGAGTATTTCACTAGACAGAGGATCTTGAAACTATCTATTTTTGGTAAGAGTATGCTAGAGGTTAATATATTAGAATATTGGAGACTACACAAAAAATTGTAACACTAGGGCTCTGCTATTGTAGTTAATGATAGACTTGAATTTAAGGGCTGCTCATATAATTCATCAGCTTGAGTCAGTAAAGGCAGGCCTCATCATACATACCCCCAGCCACCCAAAAGGCTAGTGTGTAATCTAAATCAGGTGTTTGTTTCTAGACTTCCCTCCACAGGGAGAGAGACTTGCAAAGAGTGATTCATCCACTCTAAGAAACAGATGTATCAGCCTCAGGAGGCATCTATATACATCCGCAGACTACAGAAAAAAGCCAAAGTTGTAGTCAGGCTAGATGTCAGAGTCTGGGGCAGTTAACATTAAGTGAGATGAATCCTACCCTTGATGATGATGATGTTATAAAGTGCTCTGATACTAGGGAGAAGCAATAGGGATAGCTTCACCACTAGGAAGACTAAGTTACTAATGTTTTAATGTTAGGTCCACAAAACTGCATAATAAGTCACTGAATTGATAAACAAAGAGGCACAGCAGAAATTAAAGGAGCAATTTTATGATAAATAACAAACTCAGAAAGCTTAAGTTTTGTAAAGCTACCTATATAGAAAGCTTTTAGTTTAGGAACTAAGATATATTTGCATTTATTTGATTTTTAGAATTTCTGGCAAAGTAGCCATTGATCCTATTGCTTCCAAGGAGGTCAGCAGTTTTCTCAGTCTCACTCTTTGCAATAGGAAAGATGTATTCTCTCACTGACTAGCAAGAATAAGAGAGGCAAAACTTAAAAAGAAAAGAAAAAAGTACCTGATCAAAAATTCAGTTCATTTTACATCTCCTGTTCAAAGCTGCCTTGATATCAGTTACCTACTTTTCTTGCTCCAAGTTCCCCATGCACTGTTTATATACACATAGTATATGCTGATGTAAATTATTTTTACAATGACAACCTGCAAGCAGTGAAGACACCTCCACCAATTAAAATGAACAGCTGATTTAATTTCAGTCAGTTCTTCAAAGTACTTCAGCTCACTCATTCAACTGATATTTAGGCTAGTAAAATAATAAAGTATCCCTGAGGGTCTCCCTTCTAAGAGAGATCTTTTCCTAAAAAGGCAGGATACTTCAATATCTTCCCAGCCAGCTGGTACTTTGACCTTCTTTGTACCAAGTTTTTCAGCCTTACCTACTGTAAGGAAACCAGAGATAAAGAACGGGTCTGATGTGCAGCAAAACTCTCCTTTTCCTCACTGTCTCTCTTCAACCCTGAGAATCCAGACAGGAAACAAAATCCCCAACGGACTTTTGTCCTTGACCTCTTCAATAGGGTCCAACAGAGACAGGGTGCAACCGATGCCTCAGACCTCCACAGGGACAAACCCAGCAGGGTCGGACTTCGCATTCTCGATACTTTTAACCCCAAAAGTAAACTGTGTTTCTAAAGCGCGTTTTGTTTCGTTTTTCCCCCATGCACCCCTGCTCTCTCTCTCTCAGGGAGGGGGGTACCTAGTTCAACACACACTTTTGATTTTCCCCGGTCTGTCAGAGGGCAGGGACCCGGGGGGGCCGGTGCCTGCTTGCTCCGCGCCGGGCGGGCGGCAGGTGCGCCGCGGCCACATCGCGGGCAGGGCGAGGGCAAGCGGCACGCTCACACACATTCACACACTCACTCTCGGAGTCGCTGAGGCCGCTGCCGTCGCTGACGCTGGCGCTGCTCCGCCGCTTCATGCGCTCCAGGTGCTCGCCGTAGTGGAAGCGGCGCCGGGCGGGCGGGCACGAGAAGTCCTCCAGGACGGCGTCGAACTCCCCCAGCGCCTCCGCCAGCTCCCCGCCGTCCTCCAGCAGCGCTGCCGGGCACCGCGGAGCCCGCTCAGCGCCGCCCGCCCCGGCCCGGCAGGGCGCCCCGGCCCCACGGCAGCCCCCCGCCGCCGCCGCCTCCGCCCCGGCCCCCGCGCCCGCCTCAGCCCGCCGCGCCGCGGCGCCCCCCAGCGGCCGGGCGGCGCGCACCCACCTTCCCCCGCCGCCCGCGACGCCTGAGGCGACTTCATGGCGGCGGGCCGCGGCGCCAGGCGCAGGGCTGCCCCGCCGCCGCCCGTGCCTCCCGCCGCCAGCATCAGCCGCCCGGCCCCGCCGCCGCCTCTTATAGCCCGCCCGGGCTGGGGGCTGAGGCGGGCGGGGAGGAGGCGGAGGCGGCAGCCGCGGCCCGCCCTGCCCGGCGCGGCCCCGGCCCCGGCCCCGGCCCCGGCGCAGGTGCGCGCCGCCACAGCGCGGCCCCGGCCGCCCCGAAGGCCGGGAGCCCGCGGCCGCGGTGGGGGGGGGGGGCCGGGAGAGGCCGCGGGGAGCCCGGAGAAGGGCCTGCCCTGTCCCCCGCCCCGCGGGGAGCTGTGGGGAGTGGGCCGCCGCCACGGGGGTCGCCGGACCCCTGCTGCCCTCCGGAGCTGGGAAGCCCCTTGCCCGTGTTTTGGGCTTTGGCCATGGGGGCTGGTCACCACTAACGTTTAAATAATCACCACAAAATAAGAACAGTTTCACCATCTGGAGCAGTTTCACTGCTCTTTTTTGGAGCATGCTACCACTGGTGGTGATTGGGGGGCACAAGGGCTCTGTAACCATGCACCGAGCAAGGATGGACCTTACTGCCTGCTTGGCGTTAAAGATCCTGCCTCTTCCTAGAGCTTCAAGAACAAGTACAGCATGGACACAGTAATTTAAGACTGGCTTTCTCACTTGCCTACAAGCAAGCCAACCTAGATGCTTGGTCTGAGGCTGGGGTTTCAAGAAAACGATCCGTCTAACAGCTCACTGCTACCAAAAATGGAAAGCCTTGCTCTTCTTCCTCTGATCTCCACCCTTGTCAGCTCGATCAACTCTGGCATTCTTGGCACTTCTTCTTTTGGCTGATCCAGTTTGCTAATCTAAACTATTTAGGTTTCAGAAGGGGGATGCCTGTGGTGGCTTTCTGCTGGGCTGACAGCTCGTGGAGGGATACTGCAGGTATCAAACCCAGATGCAAGGACTGCAGGGAATCTTGCAAAAAAAAGCACTAGACTGGATCATCATCCTTATCCAGTTGGGACACCTACTAGTCCCAACTAGTAGAGAGTATTGGGCAAGATGAAGGGGTGGCCACCTGCATTTTTCATTTGATTTAAGCTTGCTATGAAATGCCAGGTGAGCCCGTGGCTTTGCCCGTGGCAGCAGTGCTGCTTCAGCTGCTGTCAGGAGCATGCTCCCCATCACTGCACTTGCCGCCTGCCGTTTTGTTCTGCCATCCTGTGTTGTGCTGGCATCTGTTTGTGCTGTCCTGTGGTTACTTCTCAGCCAGATTGGTTAGTGAGCTGCTGAGTTAGTGAACAAGGCCACAGGGGCAGCTGGGCCAGTACATTAAAGAGGGTGAACTGAGGACAGGAGCAGATGGTGGCAGAGACGCAGGGAGCTGCTCAAATGCACAGACTCATAGTCTGCGCTGTGTCAGCCAGGTTGCTCTCCGGTGGAGAGGTTTGCATATTCTTAGGAGGAAGATAATGGCACTTGTCCTTAAGTCAGGTAAACCTGATGTGTATGCATCCCATAGCTACCCAAAGTTGATCTTTTCCTGTCTCTCGCTCATTTTAAATAAAAGCTGTCTGAGCAGCTAAAATATCAGTTCTGTTAAATACCCTTTGGGCAAGATTCTGTCACATTTAGTTACAGCCAGTAACACTGAAAACAAACATCAGGTGCTATTCCATGTGTATGAGTCAGGAGCTATGATTATATTTGTGTGTTGATAAGAACATCTAGAATTAAAATAGAAGACTTGAGGACAGAGACGGAAGAAAAATATTCTCAGAATCATCTCAGATGTGAGAAGTAATGACATTTTCAGACACATATTCATTGCTCCTGCAAGATATAAACTGAGAAAAGATACATTCTATACAATAAATCATCAGTATTTGACAGATTTTGTTCACCTCTCCTTACCAGCTAACATGGATACATTTATTGATTTTTTGTAGTGAACCAAAAGAAGTTCTCATGCTGAGGTTGAATTTTTATTTCTGTGGCTTCCTTCCTTCTTCTGGCCTTCCTCTGTTTTACTTTCTGCTAATAAAAGTGGTTACAAACAAACATTTTTTAAGACAGTAGTGACAGTCGGCTTAGCAGAAAGGCCACAGAGCCAGCCAAGGTGTTGATGGCTGCAGGGAAGGACTCTATACCCCGGCATCCATCCTCAGGCTCCTTAGGTCTTGCCAGGAAGATGCTTTAGGCAAGCAGCCGGGAAGGAAACAATCCAAGGATTATGTGCCTTCAGGCAGTAGCATCAGTCTGAGGGTCACATGGCTCCTCAGCCATCAGAGAAATTCCTCCCCTCAGTACGGACAGCGAGAGACCAGCTGGCTTGGCGCAGGTGCCCCTGTTGTGCAGTCAAGGGTCGGTGTATTGGAGCCACCAGAATCGGGCAGGCAGGCCCGCTGTCTGGTGAGACGGCATCCAAGTTGTGTGCCGGTTGCTGTGGAGCCCCGCAGCAGAGAAATGGCTCTGTGCTGGTTGCTTGCTTTCCCATCTCGCGGAGGGATTTTGTGGATGAGTTCCTCGGGTGAGAAGTTCACAGCAGCAGGACCCAGATCAAGGTGAGGCAATTAGAAAAAGAGCAGAGGACGGTCCTGCATGTGAGGAGCCCTGCGGGCTTGCCATAAAGAAGTGAGGAGTGGCCCTTACCCCAGCAGAATTGGAATTGCTTCATCTCGGAAGTAATTCCTACCAGCCAGCAATGCTCTCTCCGACTACCGCCTCGCAGGTAGAGGAGCAAGCCACTAAAGAGCCCAGCTTCCCAGGTGCCAGGGCAGGGGAGCCAAGGCTACTATGACACGCAGGGGTCCCAGGCAAACCTCACAAAGGTTTGCTGACCACTGAGGGCTTGTGTCTCACGCAGTCACTCACGCGGGTGGATAGCACCATATATGGAAACAGGCCGAGATGGAGGCTCTCAAGTGGACAGGCTGGCTCTTGTCTTTGTTTTCTGCCCTCATCTCCTCAGAAACATCTGCCATCATGTTGCCCCTGTGTGTGCTTGGGTTGGTCGTTCTCTCTATCTCCTCCAACACAGTTGCACTCATTGTCCAACTGCACAGCAGAACCCAAAAGAAAATTGGAGACCTCCAGCCTCTTAGATTGTGAAACCTGTCCTGAACATAGGTGGTCTCTCTCCTGAAGGAGAGAGTTCAGATGCAAATTGCAAGGAAAAACTAGCAAGTGCCTCTTTGAGAGGGGCAGGAGAGACTTCAGGCCGAAGACAGGCACTGGAGGTTGGGCCTGCCTAGTTCCACTGCTCGCACAAGCCCTTGCGTTCGGTCAGCAGAAAGACCTTCTTGGCACTCCATGACCTGATGGGGTTAGGTTACAAGTTTCTCATTGATATTGACTTCACATTAGCGTGCCATTTCCATGGCCATCTAAGGAAATCTGTTTCTTTTCTTTCTTTTTTTTTCATTTAGCAGCAAGTGCTACTTCATTATGACGGAATGGCATAAGAGGCAGATGATACGCAGCATCACCCTCTTTGGCTTTCCTTCTTACGGGTATTTCTGTAGCCCCTTGGAGCCCTTGTGTGCTGTGCAAATGACAAGCAAAGTGATGGTCCCTAGCCTAAGACACTTCCAGTCTCCATGCATGCAAAGAGGCCACACCTGGATGTGTGCAATGTGCTCATCCAAGGGCTTTGAAGATGAAGGCTGTGGGAACTGACAACAGTGCCCTCTCTTTTCCTGAAAGGAATTGTTTCAACGGCCGAGATGGAATTACTAGTCCAAATGTGCGTGCGGTCCAGCCACGAGTAGCACACTTCTGCGGGAGATGGGGGAGCTGGTGTCAGTCACAGAGGGTTTTGCTTTTTTCACAGAGTAGAATTGTTTTGACAGAAGAAACGCTGAGAGAAGCTGGCAGGTCCTTAAGTGCAGGCAGTGAAAGCACTTGTGCAGGGGCGCAGCATCGGCACCTTCTCACAACGCTGGAGCAGAGGCACCCACCCCATGCGCAGAGGAGCAGCCCGATGGGCAGACTATGAGCTCTGCAGCCGTGAGGTGGTGTAGTGCTTCGCCCTGCATTTGCTCTCTACCAGTCCCTTCAGAAAACACTGTTCTTTCTCCTCTGGACAGCTGAAGCTGTAGAGAGCAGGAATCATGTGAAGGGAGACCCTCACCTTTACAGAGCTGACCTGTGGCAGAAAAAAGTAACCAGGGCAGAAGTGAGATCCCCCCATCCACACTGTTTGTGCCGAGCCTGCACACCAAAGCCTTTCCTCAAGCCTCCCCTTGCCCAAAGCTGTGGGCTATGGGACACACCTTTGGGGAAATGGCTAACTGCCTTGCGATTCTGGAGTCCCCATCCTTGGAGATGAAAAAGTCTTTGGATTACTTTGAGAAAATTGTTAGCAATGCGAACCTAAAAGCAGCAAAGTCCACTGAATATATCATTCCTTTTTAAATTCTTGCTCAGCACTATTTCAGTACAAAGATAAATTGTTGGAAATTCGAAATAATTTGTTAGGAATTTGGCATAAACCATTTTTTACCTGAAATCTCTTTTATAATTTCTTTAACATTTCTCTATTGGCAGTATATCTTGCACCTTGCCCAGGACCATATCCAGTCAGGTTATAAGGATGGAGATCCACAGCCTCTCTGGGGAATCTGTTCCAGGCTCAGTCACCCTCACAGTGAAGAAGTTCTTTCTTATGTTCAGATGGAATTTCCTGTGTTTCAGTTTGTGCCCATTGCCTCTCATTCTGCCACTGGCACCACTAAGAAGGATCTGATACTGTCCTCTTTACACCCTCCCATAAGTTATTTATACATATTGATAAGATCTTCCCTCAACCTTCTCTTCTCCAGGCTGAGCAGGCCCAGCTCTCTCAGCCTTTCCTCATATTAGAGATGCTATAGTCCCCTAATCATCTTAATAGCCCTTTGCTGGACTCTCTCCAGTAGCTCCATCTCTCTCTTGTACTGGGGAGCCCAGAATTGGACATAGTACTCCAGATATGGCCTCAGCAGGGCTGAGGAGAAGGGAAGGATCACCTCCCTTGACCTTCTGGCAATGCTCTTCCTAACGCAGCCCAGGATACCGTTGGCCTTCTTTGCCACAACAGTGCTTTGCTGGCCCATGTCCAACTCATTGTCCACTAGGTCCCACAGGTCCTTCTCTGCAAAGCTGCTTGTGACCTTGTTGGCCTCCAGCATGTACTAGTAGTGCATGGAATTATTCCTCCCCAGGTGCAGAACTTGGCATTTCCCTTTGTTGAACTTCATGAGGTTCCTCTCTACCCATTTCTCCAGCCTGTCAAGGTCTCTCTGAAGGGTAGGACAAACAACTGGTATATTATCACTCCTCCCAGTTTTGTATTATCTGCGAACTTTCTGAGAGTGCACTCTGTCCCACCATCCCGGTCATTAAAGAAGATGTTAAACAGTATTGGCCCCCATATTGACCCCTGGGCTAGTGACTGGCCTACCACTGGGGTTTGTGCTGCTGATCACCACCCCCTGATTCTGACAGTTCATCCAGTTTTCAGTCCACCTTACTGACCATTTATCTAGCCCATACTTCATTAGTTTGTCTATGAGGATGTTATGGGAGACAGCATCAAAAGCCTGGCTAAAGTCAAGATAAACAACATCCACTACTCTCCCTTCATCCATCAAGCCAGTCGTCTCATCATAGAAGGCTGTCAGATTGGTTAAGCATGATTTCCCCTTCATAAATCCATGCTGATTAGTCCCCAAAACCTTCCTGTCATTCATGTCTGGAAATCATTTCCAGGGTCAGTTGCTCAATTACCTTCCCAGGGATCAAGGTCAGGCTGACTGACCTGTAGTTCCCACAATTCTTCTGGTCTTTCTTAAAGGTAGGGGTGACATTTTCTCTCTTCCAGTCCTCAGGAACCTCTCCTGATCACCATGACCTTTCAAACTAATCAAGAGTGGCTTCACAATGATATTGCCCGGGTCCCTCAGGAATTGCTCAAACCTCAAGTTTGTCATTGGCCTTCTCTACTTTAAATGTGTCCTTTACACTCAAATTTACCATTTTCACAATCATTTCTAGGCATGAAAAAGAAATGATTCCATAAGCTTCCCTTCTTTATAGGCGTATGTTTGAGCACCTTCTTTCCTTAACAAAACCTGAACTCTGGGCTTAAAAATCTTTAGCCATGTTTACTGCTCCACAGGCAAGTGTCTTAACGTTTCTTCTAGTAAATACTTACATTTTCTACTGCAGTTCCTCTTTCTCCTAAGCAGTCTGTGATTTCACTGAATGCAGCTGAGATTTAGCTGGTGAACTTTAAACTTCCATGTAAACCCTTAGCTTATACATGAGGAAAAAAAGATTGATTTTTTTATGCCTATCAGTTCTGTGTTAAAGACCATATACCAATGCATCTGTATAAATATTCTTTAAGGGCCCCAGTGTGCTCCAGCTCCCACATTAGGTGTGTTTTTGCCATTGATGCCAACAGGAGCAGCCTGTTCATCTGACAAAATGAAAAAAATCATTTTTAAGTGCAGTGCCCTGAAACTCTGCAAACTGATAAGCCTGGCTGTTCTTTTTTTATAAGTAGAAACATCCAACACAACTTGTGATGTAAACCTCAGCTACTGAATCCTTCCCTTCTTCTAGGCAGAAAGTGAATTTCTTCCTTACCATTCTGCTAGGCAGAAAGTGAATTTCCTCCTTACCATTCAACACAGTGTCTCTAGATCCTCCTCAGCTGATGATACAGTGTTTACAGTCTAACTTGTGGTTTTCTATTGCATTTTTAATGTCACAAACTTGTGAGCCACATAGCTATTTAAACCAAAAAAATCATGTCTGTGAATATTCTTCAGGGAAAGACCTTTAAAACATTAGCAAGTACTCTGATGTTGCCAGGTTGCAAGGTTCACAAGGTACTAGTCTTCTGAGTGAAATATGAACTAATCTGGGACACAGAACCTTATCTTGCTACACTGAAGAGAATCCAAGACCTGATTTACACAGGCGTTGGTGCTTGAGTAATCTAGTGGTTTTCAGATGGTGTCCCACAGACACCTAGAGATCCATGAACTACTTCTGAGGCATTCATGTAAGACAGGTGGAAAAAGAAAAGTAAATTTACTGGAAGTAGGTTAAAATTCATAGTACATATGCAGCTCCACTGGAAACTGGGGTCGCAGATGGAAGGAATTTGCAAGTCAGAAATGGTTGAAAAGTTCTGGTCTGAATAATCACTTTTTTCCCCAATTTCAAAGATGGGAGTACCCCCAAAATATTGACCTTTCTGAGTAAACACCATGTTCCCACAATTAAAAGCAGACTTTTAATGAAATCCAATCCCATATTCTCAACTGGTATTAGTCTTGGACAAAGCTAGAATGACAGATCCCTGCCAGTGGAAACAGCCTGGGGGTTTGAACATATAATTTCTAGAGGTCTTTTAATAATTTTAGTCTGTTAAAATAATAATTCTTGAAAAAAGTAATGCTACTAACTTTTAGCTGAAGGAAACCAAGGGAACTCTGAATTTAGACAGCTGTAGAGGAGAAAACTGAAAAGTGTCACAGGATGAAAATGGCATAGGTGCCAGCCAGACTGAGACTCAAGGAAACCTAACTCCTTGGTATTGCACCAATTTCAAGGTAACTCAACCCAGCATGATCACAAGAATGGAGGAAGCCAGGGAAGGGAGCGAGTGTAGGATGTCATTCCCAGCCTTGCTACTGAAGCAGACTGAAAGAATAGAGTCTTACTCTCCCTTTTATGCTCTATTGGCGTTAAGGAGGTAGGAGGCAGAAAGAGAAGGCAAGACCACTTGTTTGCTGAAGGCATATGGCTGCATATGTTAGAAGTGTAGTTCTTTATTTACTTGCGTTGTAGTAGGGCCAGTCACTGACCAGGACCCCATTGAATCAGTCACCATACAAACATGTAACAAAAGCAGTAATCCTTGTGCTTTGGTTAGCTACTAAATCACCCTCATTTGAAGGACAAGGATTTGCATATTTATGGTTGGGAAATAATCACACTTTTCTGTAGCACATTGGACCCGCTCCTGCTAATCAGTGCACAGGGGCTTGTACAGATGGGAAGAACAGAATCACTGTTAGGGACAGTGACCATGTACCGCATCCAGCTCTTTCCTCTGACTGCCTGAGACAATTGCATTTCAGTTTCAGAATAATTATTAAAGGCCCTGGGTTTTGTCCATTTTTCTCAGCCTAGAGTAATTTTTGTGACAAGCCATAGCAGCACCTCTTGTCCTCCCAAACAAAAGTTAAGTGAACCATGCTCTAATTCTCCCAGCCAGAGGGAGGATCTGTGACAGCAACTTCATCCATATGCTCATTTTCTATTTCCAGCTTCTATTTTATAAATAACAGGCTTTCAAAATTGCCCATGCCATACTGCCCAGTACCAATTTATTAGTGTTATTCCTACAACAAAAGATTTGCATGCAAAAGTGCAGACGCAGGGTATTTACAGAGGAGGACAGTAGTTAAAAAAAACCACATAAAATACCACTGGAAAACACAGGCCTTACCACTGTAAAGACTAGTGCTAAACCCAGTTCTGCACATCCAGGTTCGTCCGCCATTGTACTGAAAGTGTGTGTATTAGGCCATTGTATCTGGGATTACTTAGGCCACAAGTCTTCCGTAAGGTGCACCTCAAAGAGCATGTATCAACTTACTATATATATAGCATTGTACCTGGCTTAGTACTTGGCACAGAAATGAAAAGAGCTGGTTTATAAGCCCTCAGCAAGGAGGAGACAACACAGGGGAAGAGAAGGTCTTTGGAGACAGGTGGTGGTCAGGTCTCCTCAGCCAACCTGTATTGTGGTAGGTCATACACTGGGGCCAGGGCAGGCCAGGGTGGCCATCAGCCAGCATGCTCCTCATTCCTCAGGAGGGCCAGGACTTCTCTCAAGATTGACTGTGTTGATGAGAGGTGGTCTATTAATAAAACAGCCATGGGCAGAGACAGCTTCCCTGTGATGGGTTATCTGTTGATGCCATTTCCCTTCTGCCCCTTCTGCCCCTTAGAAATGGCCAGTGTCCTGATATTGTCCATGAAGTGTATTAGGAAGGGGAGTGCTTGGCACACCCAGGACTTGGAACAAATCCATAAGGATCGTGGTTTGTTCCAGAAAAATATGCCTTTTCTGTTCGGAGTTGGGGGAGAGGAATCTGTGCCTTCACAGAACAGCATTCACAGCCTGATTCAACCAGGTGTGAGGTGCTCCTCAGATATTTTATCAGAGCTCATTGTCTTTCCACATCTATGTACCTACTGTTGGTACAACAGATAACGTCATGCAAAACTCAGAACTACCACCATCACTGACAACTACTGCAGACTTTGGAACCTGTAATCCAACAAATCAATAATAATTGTCTCTAGATTGTGTGTATTTATATATACATATGGAATTAAAAGGGCATTATTAACTTAAAGACATATTGTATGATTTAAGTATGATTTTTTTTTACATCCAAATTCTTAAAATTATAGATATTCTCCCAATATGAAGCAACTATATTATTATAACTGCAATACAAATATGTTGGACATATATGGCTTTTTAGCAATATGTTTTAGAGCACTATATATAAGTGCTAAAAATGGCTTCTGAAAAAATCACCAATGGTTAAGGTAGCATTTTGTGACAGCAAGTGATGGGGTGGCTGGATGCAGCTCCAAAAGGCAGCTATCCTGCTGCCTTCTTCGTCCCCTGCCCTTCCTGCCCCTCACTTCCTCTCCTGGCTGCATCTTTTAGCCCCCTCACTGTGTGGCTCTGGTTTGGATTTGACTCTTTCTTGAGCAGCTTCAATTTACTCAACCACCAGAAACCAACCTACTACTTTCTCCGGGTAAGGGTCCTGCTAAGCTGTTGATACGAGTCTGTTCACAGAAGTGAACAGCGTGTGCCGAAGCCTAAAGCAAGGAGTGAGGCTGGAGGAAGAGTACGTCAGAGAGAAGACAAAACGTTGCTCTGCTTTTAGCAACAAGAAATCCTATATATCTACATCTTTCAGTACCATGTGTAACAGTCTAGGTAGCACATCATAATCCAAAAGGATACAAGCCTCACAAATCTCAGCATTGCAATAACTATTTTTAGATGTTTGGCATCCTGGGGTGCCCATAGCCTTGAACTGAATACAGAGGTCCTGACAGCAAGTTTTCCAGTCTCTTGATTTTTGAAGAATTCTCTGCTTACTAAAAAAAAGAAAAAAAGAAAAGAACTAGTGAAGTTGTAGGCTCCCAAAGAAAAGATTTACATCTGTTGATATCACCATCAGTTTACTTGTTTTTAGTTATTGCTGCATCCAAACAAGTAGCTTGTGGATGCTTCAGCATTCACAACCCCTGTTTCAGGAATGCTGTAGCCTAGCAAGAATAAGGCACCTGCTAACATTTACAGCCGCATAGGAAGGGTTACAGGTAACCTCTGCCCACAGTCAGAGCCTGCTGTGGTCTAGAAGCTCTGCAGTCTGCTCAGTACTGCGCTGTGCCTGGGCTAACCCTCAGGAGGTGTCCTCACTGCCCAGGTTAGTACTCTAACCCCTCAGCTAATGGGTCATGGTCTCTTCTATGGCCCCAAAATAGTAAATTTATCCATGGCAAATCTAACAATTTCAGCCATTGTTTTGAATGGCCCTAAAGAGGCATTTAGGCATGCAGGGAACATTATTAATAGAAATAAAAGTTCCTTGAACTTCCGGTGTCCTCTGAGTGCGTTTGAAATTTAATCAGTGTTTGGATCAGCTAAACATCTTCAGTGACAGATAACAGGCTCCTTTGGTGCCTAACTCCTTTTGTGGATCCTTTAATGACTTTCATACTGGTAGTTACAGGGCCAGGCATCAAGCATTTACAGTTTGCTTGTGATTATTGATGTGTTTTATGACAGCTTATTACTTGCAGTATTAACCCTTGTCAGAACTAGAACTGCTGTGTGCTGGGAGCTCTATACACAGCACAGGAAGATAGCTTCTAGTCTGAGCCTCATTTCCTGCTTTGCTTTAAGTTTAACCATTTATCATACGTAATCAGCCCTGGAAATACCATCTATTTCCTTCTCCTCCCTTAGCGCATAGTTAAAATACATCTATGAACCTCTCAAAACCTGAATCTCCTCTTCAACTTAACAGCACACTCTCAAAGACTTTGTCTAGACTTGAAATATGTTTAAGCATTAAAGTTTGAGCAATGAACAGAAAATATATTTAGTCTATGACAAATTAACTGAAGTGAACACCAAGCTTCAAGGCTGATGTGTTCTCTTCAGAAGTCTGAGGAGAGAGAGGTAGGAACTCGGCTGACGTACGCTTTCTGCATACGTAATGGCTCTCCCAGAAGGTGATGCTGATCATGTGTGGACTAAAACACCTTTCAAAGTGTCTCTTTCTCTCAACTGGTATAAAAATAAGCCTAGGCAACCATGCTGTCAACTTCAGAACTCCAAATCCTAAGGTTGTCTGGGTTGTATGAACCTAAGTCTAAATCAGCTGTTTAAGTGTGTACAAAACAACAATGATCTCCCTGCACTGCCTGAAAGAAAATAAAGAAAATAGACGTTTTCTTATAATATTGTCTTATTATATAAACAAGAACAAAAAGAATACCAGAAAATAAACAGACTGCTGTTGCCTTTTGTTACTGCAAAATTATTCTGCGTGCAAGACTTCCCTCTAGTGGAAAGTCCGTGAACTGACCACTTTCCATTATAAACTGAAGTTTCAACATGAAAAAACAAAGGCCAAAAGTATATACAATGATACCGTTGAAACAATAAATGGCCAGCATCACAGTTTCAGGCTGAAAAATATAACTAGGATCCATTTTCAAGCTCCCAAGTGCATTCATTTTCAATTATTTGTCAGCTCACCATATCAACTTCAGATCAAATCATGTGTCACTATGTAAAAGAAAATGGCTTTATCTGTTTCTGTATTTTAAATAATAACTTCCCAAAGTGCACAAACACATCATGGGCCTGCACATGTACATTGCATTTACATATGAAAATATGATTCTTATGTCTGACTCTTTTGTCAGGCTTAAAAGCTGACGTCTTCCTAGCTGAGGGATTCATTTGGGGAGTCTGGAGTTGCTAGAGCAGAGCAGACCTAAGAAACCCCTTCCTCTGTCATTGCTAGTTCTGAACTAAACTTTTGTCATCCATAGGGCAGTAGGGTACAACATTTTCCATTAGGGCCTGGGCTTTTGGAACAGGCTTATTCCTCATGATGGGAAGTTTGTCAGCCTTTGGGTACATTGGTCTCTTTACATCTGTCTTTCTCCCCCCTTGTGGGAAAGATAGAAGGAGAAATTCATGTAGGACAGCAGTACTACTGCAGGACTGTACAGGAAACTGGATGCTGGGTCAATTAGTTCTCATTACATTTATGTTGTTAACACAATACTTTGGTTTGTGCAGGGATAAATGATGGGGATTTATAAAAGAAACAAGCCCCCAACAAAACAGTTCAACGCAAAGGAATTTCTGATTTCATGACAGTAGACAGATAAGCTTTTACTATAATTTGTAGCAATCCAGATCAGTCCATCAACAGTTTCTCGTAAAGACTATGCGAGACATTTTGAAGGTTTTGCAAAGATGGGTGATGAACATATGCGGTCTACCTACTCTCTGTATATGCCATAGCAGAATACTTAATGTAATTGCTGTGTAAATAAAATCAAAACATTAGGTGCTGTAAGAGAGGAAAGGCTGCAGAACATCTGTTTTTTCTTTTGTGGATGCCAGCTAGCACACCTACCACAGGATCAAGTCACAGTTGTGCCCAGGTCTCGTTGCATAAATGCTCCAGTAAGATTAGTTACACATATTTAGAAGCACAACTGCTACTACCAGTTTTTCAGAACTGCTACTACCAGTTTTCAGAACTTTCAGAACTGTTTCACAGGCCTCTGGAAGAAAAGGCAAAGCCAGCTTGACAAAGCTGGGCTGAGATACTCAGCAACCAGAAAGAGGCAACTTCCTGCTGCCATAGGAGGCGCATCATTTTTAACACCCAGCTAATCAGTATTGGTAAATAACGAGCAGTAATGGTTCCTGCTTCAATACGCTGGCAGTGAAACCCAATACGAGGCACATTTGCCACCCAGCAACACACAGTACAGTTTAAGAAGGGCTGACCTATCTCAGTTTGCTGCTGATGATGATTTTGATGATAATCCGATATTTCAGGAAGCCAGTTCATCCCATTAACCACCAGAAAATTAAATCAGCCAAAAATAAAATATTTCTGCCAGTTTAGCAAGCTCAACTGGCTCCCCGCTAAACCGCACCCTGAACTATCTAATACTCCAAGGCATGTTTAGATAAGTAAGGTCCTGCATTCACAGGCAGCCTTTTGCTGTACTTTTCCTGCATTTGCAGGTTTTTCTCCTGCACGGACAGCAAACCAATTTTAAGGAAACCAATCTGCAGGTTGTCAGGGCACACCTTACACCACGCCCATCTGCAATACAGATTAAATGTGGAAGAGATTTTTGAGAATGCATCTCAAGAATTTGAAGCGTTTCCATATGGTATTGATAAAAGACATTCAATGTTTCTTGTTAAGCTACTGAATCTTGCCTATAGAAGAATACAAATCTGCTAGAGCAAAACAGTATGGTCTACTTGATTACAGTCAAAGGCTGTTCTTTGTTTAAAAACAAATCACCACCACCAGGGTACAATACTCAAGCATATCACAAGATCTGTAATTTGTCTAGGTTGTTAACAATTCTTCCAGCTGTTCAGGTTTGAAGCAGGAATGCCTTCCAAGACTTTGCTATAGCTAGTCTTGTAATGATCAGTGCTTCACTCCCAGTCTACACTTGTGAATTTCCCTTATCAGAACCACTGCTACAAACACAAACTTTACCAGTCCTTCCCACAAAGACATCTACCAATTAAAATATGCCATATATTAATGCTTAGTTTATACAGGTCTGCTTGTGAGTTGCCATAGAAACATCTTAAGTTGACTTATTTGGGGCCTGATGAAATTGCTACCTTGTTCTTTATGCATTAATTAAATGAGGTCAGGCTAGAGTCTCAGAACATTGTGGCATAGTACAGGTCAAGTTTACACGTTGCCACATTTGGCACCTTTATATTTGACACTCCTTCCACCTCCCTGTGGGTCAATGGAATAGGTGGTGCTAAAAATAGGAGAGATCCTAGTCTCAGGCTTCGTGTCTTTGCTTGGCTAGCCTCATTTCAGAAAAGATAGCCCATCTCAGGCTTGAGATTTGAGAAGATCTGATATAGAGACAGATTCTGAACTACAGCAGCAAAGGATAGTTGAGGCTGTCAGACTCCAAGTCTTCTTCATTCCCACAGGCTGACTGGATCCGGACTGGCCACAACTTCTTGACGCAACCCAGCAATTATTTTGATCCCAGGGGACTGATAAGAAAGGAGAAGCCACAGCCTACATTTGCTAGACAAGGAAAGCTAGCTAGGGATGGGAAAGTGGAGCAAGAAGGACTACTACTGACATTCACAGCAGAATAAATGACTTCTGAGATGACAAATAGCAAGGAGAAAAAAAGGCAAGACAGCAGTGAGGAAGAAAACATGCAAGAATGAAAAAGAGACAAAGTATAAAATAAAAAAATGGAGCTAGGCTAGCTGAATATATTTTAAAGTTTAATAAATTGAAATGTGAAGTATTGTGATTCAACATACAAACACCACTAGCTTTTATATAACATACTCCTATACAGTGATTTTACACGTGTGAGAAAGGTGAACTCTATTATAGCACATTTCCTCTGGGAAGACTTAGCAGGCCTGTTAAGCTTGATGCCTTTTCTAATGCAATAAGTCTTGGAAAGACATCAGATGTTTTCAGAACATTTTAATAAAAAAATACTTTCCCTTGACATCTTCTATTCTCCATTATCCCGTTATCCTTCCCATACTACCCTAATCTTTCTTTGCAACGGTCCATAGGATTGGCAACATCTATTATTTCAAGCATATTGCACCTGTGATGCCAGCCCTGAAGAAAGCAGAGACAGCTTATTTGTCTAAGAATTCTAAGAAAAAAAACAGAACACCCACAGGGTGAAAGGAAAATCAATTTTTATATTTTTAGAATTCTCAAAAGAGCTCCTAGAATTCTACAAGTCTAAACATCATAAAGCTATTAATCTACTTTCTCAAGTGACAAACTGCTGAAAAGTTACCCCAGGTACTTTTGCTAGAGTCTTATTTAAAGTGTCAAGCTATCAGATCCAGATGGCTTGAATGCCACTCTTACCCTCCCATCTATAGTGCTGCAGCCTTCTTTGGAAGGCCTGGATTCAATCTCTAACAACTTAAATATCATCTCTATACAAGACAGAGAAAGACTGAACTAATTAATGTCTGCCCCTTATACTGGCTGATAAAATACTTCTGGTGTGCAACTGAGGCAAAACGATCAGATTAGGGTCAACTACCTTTCCCTGCTTGAGATATCCTTGAACAAGTTGTTCTACAGCAACTGGCATGGTGAATATGTAAGACAAAAATGCTGTAACCCATATTTCTCAGGGTAGTATGTTGCCTACACGTATATTAATGTGCTAAATAGTTTTTAATCACTTACAGAGTTCGTTAAACCTTCAGTGAAGGTACAAGTGAGACAAGACTTTTTTTTTTTTTGAATAAACTAATGAACGTGAAACAGGCTGAAATCTGATGTCCACAGAACATGCAAAAATTCCAAACCAAAGGCAAGTGTGTACAAAATAATTTATTACAGCATATGTCGGCAGTATTTTACAGTGAGTTTTCCATTCAACAATTTTGAATCTAAACAGATGACACACAAAGCAGACAATTTTAATTAGAACGGTTTATTTGTCTTAATAAAATCCCCTCTTCATGAATTTATATTTGCCTTAGAGGGGCTAGTTAATATTACTGAAATTATTTACATTGCAGTGAAATAAGAACAAACTGATTGAATGATTCCATTACAGTTTCCAGAAAACTGATTTTCTGTACAAGCCACAGTATAGTTATGTTTTGATAGCAGTTCTTATAGAATGTAAAGCTGTCATATGTAGCCATTTTGTCCAGCAATATTATGCTTTAAATAGTTATATTAGATTTAGACTTCCATTTTGATGTGTTGTACATTTAATAGTTAATGCACCAGAATACAGAGTAAGAAAAGGTTCCTTGCGATTTGTAGTCAGCCTCTTTGTACTCCCTTAAATAGTTTTTAAATATAAAACACACTCCTCACATACTATTTGCTTTGCAGCAACTAAAGCAATAGTATTTAGGCAAGAGAAGTACTAGTTTCTTGGCCATAAGTCCACAGCTAAGACTTTTAATGGAGGTAATACAGTAAACTTACCAGTGAATTTTTACGATATAGAGAGGAACTGTATTCCCCATTAATGTACCTTATGCATCTGCCCAAAACTGGAGTAGCTTTTTCAAACTAAGTGTCAATACATGAACAGATGGGGAGAAATCAAAAGGAAGAGGAGGAAAGCAGAAGGTGAAAAAAAGGGCGGACAACATTATCAAATTCATTGTATTTTCAGGGAAATGCTTGAGAATACTCAAACTTAAAAAGTTAAACTGCCCATAAACTTAAGGAAACAATAACTATGGAACACAAGGTAGAGAGAATACAGTTTTCAAAAAACTTTGTTTTTACCCAAACCTAATCTTCATATCCATCAACACTGGTTCCATGTAAGACACACAACTGATAAAAACATGCAAACTGCCAATGCTTTCACTGTCACTGTGCTTCAAAAGAAACCAAACTGACCAAAAAAAAATAATAAAAAACAGAAAAAAAACAAAGAACAACAGTAAAAGATGAAGAGGGTAATTCAAG
This sequence comes from Apteryx mantelli, assembly GCF_036417845.1. Taxonomy (NCBI): domain Eukaryota; kingdom Metazoa; phylum Chordata; class Aves; order Apterygiformes; family Apterygidae; genus Apteryx; species Apteryx mantelli. The sequence continues at coordinate 36,178,069 of NC_089978.1, forward strand.
CAGCACTTCATCAGTCTTAATCTGCTAAAAACGCTCAGATGATAATTTTATTAACAAGATATGATCACATTTATATGTATATGTAGCAACACTTAAGTGAAGGCAGTCTTTAACATCCATAGATTTTTTTTGTGAGGGAGGGCTGATGGAATATTAAAAGACAACTGTACAAGTATAAACATGAAAAATGCTGATTAAGGATAATGTTTACATAAATATTGGCAGTTTTTGTTGGGAGGAAAAAAAAAAAGCTAATAGCATACTCCATTTCATTTAACTACCCAAATATTTCATTTTATACCTGTTAAAGATATTTTAATATACCCTGGAAAAGTAACCCTGATCTGTACCCAGCCAATCTGTATGTGATGAGAGTCAGAGTTTTGTATACATGTGCGCAAGTACGTACAGACACACGCGCAGAGGTTTGCACACACTACTTCAAATTTCATTAGACAGCACATCATGGTTAATGGCTGTGTGGTTCACGGATGCAATGCTGCTATCATCCTCATTTGTGGCAGGCATAAAGGCAGATGTAAAAGGAAACAGTTTATGACATGTTGCTTGATATTCTTCACATTGAGTGTGGCAGCTTCCAAAACTGCCATCAAGCAGTGCCTCAGAAACCTTTGTTAATGTCTAAAGAAACAAAAGTAACAGTTAATAAATGCAATTTACAATTGTTTTATTATCAAAAATAAAAAGAGACACAGTTAAACAATACTGGCATGAGCAAATTCAGGTGCTCTGTTGGTATTTAGATTTCCTATAGTTACTTGGAGAAAAACAAAATTTAATAAAGTTGTTCTTTCAAATAATATTAATTTACCACTAAACACAAAGGATGTGTACTTAAGTATGCGTTATTTAAGATCATATATACTTTCGGCTCTAAATAAAACTGTATCTTTTACCTTCACATTTTTGTCTCTCATATTTTTATCCAATCTTGTAGCAATGGCGATTGCTTTTTCTTGTCTTGATTTGTCCAGGAAATACATCATCTTTGCACCTATCACAAGAAAGAAAACAGTACTGAGATATTAGCACTGCTAAATGCAATACTACACATACACACATGGAATCTGAAAAATTATAAATCAATGTGAAAAATTATAAATCAAAATTATAAAGGACTTCTTTAATACATCATGTTTTCCTCCCTTATTTATCATTTAAAATTAATGAAACTAAAAGCTATTTTGTAGTTCATTAGGAGCATAAGGATAGAGTAACACAGGAGATCTGCTTCTGCAAAAATGAAAAGGCTCACTTTACCGAGGACATGTCAAAACACAGTCAGGAAATAAATGTAAAGAGTATGTTGATGACTAAGCTCTTCAAATCAGCAGGCGAAATGAAATCCATCCTACAAATCAGGAAGTGATTAAAAGACGTTTTCTCAGAGATGCTCTGAATTCTTTTGAAAAGTATTGGAGTTAGATGAACTGACAGAACAAATAAGTTATTGAACAAATTTGGAACACATTCCAGAAGAACTTCAGACCAGTATGTCTGTATGGCAGAAAGTAAGGTCAAGCAGGTCTACTAACCTGGGGCTGAAAGAATTTTAGCTTAGGTACAGGGAAAGCAATAACATAAGTTTGGTGCTTTGCCTGGACTAGACAGCATTGCTGAGAAGTAAAATTGTGTTAATGTGACTATATATAGCTTCCTGGACCACAAACAGTTTATCATAACTGGCCCAGCCATCTTTGCAAAATACTGCATTGTTCCTTATACCATAACTAATTTAATAATAAAAAATAATAAATAACTAATGATAATAATAATAAATAATGATAAATAACTTATTTAACAAAAATGCAGGTTTGCCATTCACTATCCTTTCCCCCAAAACAAATCCAGACACACTGCACTACATTATCTACTATAAAGAGCAAAAGTCTTAAGAAATCATTTCACCTGAAGTAATGAAAACCCACATTCTCTGAGTGTATTGTCTCATTCTTGCTCAACTTATTTCCACAATTATTAAAATTTATTTTCCTAATTAATAAAACTTTCTTAATTCTTACAGCTTTTTGCATCTGAAAGATTTCAGAACAGAAATTGCAAGAGTGAATATATTTGGGTTATCACTGTCAAGACACATACTAAATTCAAATCAGTTATGTTTGTTTAAAGTTATGGAGGTCATGGTATAGAAGTTGAAAAAAAGGCTTAGAATTCTGTTTATATTTTTACTAGTGACTACTTTAAGCTAAAAAAATGCTTACTTGGACTCTCACACCTAAGATCTAGGTCTTTCAGACCTTCAGATCAGATTAAAGATGACAGTTTAAAAAGATACCTATATATTGCACAGTAGATGAGTCCAACATTTCAAACTTGTTTCAGCATAAACAGAAGATTGACAGATAGATGACCTAATGCTATAAAGACCATGTCTATGGTTAGCTCCCTCCTGGTTTTGCACTAAAGCTCTAGTCTCCATTTGTTCCCACTGCCTGTAAATTAAAACACAGTTGGATCTCAGTGATCAGTGGACCCTAAGGGTAGTGAGGGGCTGTTATGCACTTATGTCCCTTATCTCCACTGAATGTGAATAGACTCGCCCTCTTCAAAGGGGTCCCTGACATCACTCTAACATAGGTGCCACCACTGTCCATGGCTAGCTTGGATTCTTCTCTAAGACATTAAAGACATAGCCAGTGTGAGGCCAAATTCATAAGTATTAAACAGCCTTAGCCTGTACAATTACTATGACAAACTGACTGTGCTGTTTTCCATAATAATATAGGACAGGAAATTAGAACCTGGAAAACATCCAGCCAGTTAAATGCCTAACCTTATTATGCCTGAGAAGATAACAAAGAAAAAGTAGAAGAACGCACCTGTAAGAATCAAGGAGCAACTACCTGTGAGGTATCTTTATCTGACTTTCCCAATCCCCAGTTTCAGAAGAAAGGGGTGCAAGGATTTTTCTTTGGGTGCTGTCCTGGAACAAGGCTCCACCTTTTTAATGGGCTCTATCTGTTTGGGGTAGGATACCTAAGCCTCTTCCGAGTGAGATGAACAATCCTTGGGAGCTAACTTTTCCCAGTGATTCTAGAGGGAGCCCAGATAACTTTTACAAACTTTGGTGAGATTAGTACTACTTCAGGTACTTTAAGTGCCTGATAAATCTAAGCTTTTTCTTGCTTCCCAGCTGCTGGAGTGGTATTTTGTTTTCTCCTCTACTATCTTCTCAGGTGACATTGCTTTTTATTCCAAAACTTTCTGGACTCAGTAGAAGCCACACATTTCAATTCTAGCTTCCTTCCAATTAACTCCAACAGCTCTTCATAGCTCTTTTAAACAAGAAGTACAAATGTGTCATATTTCAATTTTTCATTGTTGCCTACAGAGCAGAAAAGCAAAGGTAAAGTTACAAGTTTGCCATTACATTTTTATTCATGCTGTTGCTACATGACAAAGGTATGAGTAGGAACAGAAACATCCCAGCTGATCAGGGAAAAGCGCTGCTTGTTATAACAAAAATCTTTTCTATCAGAAGGGCTAAACATTTACAACTTATATTTTCTAATTATTTCAACACTGGAAGCTTCAACAGGAGGGATGACAGTGCTTCCATACTTGATTATTTGTGGTGGTTTGGTGGTTTAATCACGCTTTTTGGAGGTGAGAGGCAGGTTCCTTATGCAGCTAATAAAAAAAAATAATAATTTTTTTGACATGGTAAAAACAGGCAGGAAAAAAAAAGAAAATAACCATCCACTGAGTTTCTAGCTCATTCCAGTTTATGTATGATTTGTTGAGTGCAGAGAAAGATACACATTTGAATCACTTAAATCATTTCATTTTCAAGAGCATTAAAATATTAAACAAACCTGACAGTTGGTGCTGAATGGAGGTAGCATTGTGTTTGAGAAACTCTTCATTAAAACTTTCCAAATTTTTATTAACAAAGATTTTTTGCATTTCTTGAGTTAGGACCTTGCTCACAGTCTCAGGGAGGTTACTATGATCAGATACTAGACGGGGGAAGGTAAGAGGGAGAGAAACAAGAAAGCTGTTTAAATGACATCAGAAAATAATGTGAAATAATAAACATCACTGCTAAAGAATTACCACTTTTTTCTGAGCTTGTACGCAGAAAGAAACGTGATAGTTCAAAACAGTGTTAAAGTCAGCACAAGCTTTGCTATTTGGAAAACATCAAATTGATGTTTGATTCTGATTATATTTTTGAATAATATTAATTTTGCATATGTATATATACACACTGCAGAAAAACATATGTTGCTAGTCAGAGTGATTTTATTTAAATCACCTAATTTGGAATGAAGCCAGCAAGAAATATACAGTCAGCTTACTTTAACACTGTCTCATGTACCAATTTGTTATTTTCCTAAGAAATCTTCAAGGCTTTAAGTCTAAACTGATTCATGTGACAAAATAAAACACTAGATTTGGTAGTGCTTCTTCAGAGCAAACAGGGTGAAACATTTAAGCAATTATAATCTCTAGTGTGCTTGTTCAGTTTCTATGTATTTTAATTTTTTTTTCCATGTAACAACTATTACTAACAAACTTCTAAAAGTCTAATTGCATTTAAAATGCAGGAGAACAAGCATTTATGTAATTTCATTTGTTTAACTGATATTAAGTGCTCTATAAATGCACACAGATGCATCTGTAGATAAAGCATTCATAACAGCTTTCTGCCATGCAGATTTTCTGTTGCCTAACACAAGTTCACAATGCATGCTTTGCTTCAGTCAGAATCTTTCTCCCATATCAGCCTTTCTTAAAACTTGTAAAAATTCAAAGGATCTTTGGAACGCCTATTCCTCTGTGAAAGTATGAAGTATGAATACTATGAAGCATTGGGTCCACCTGGTGGATAATGGAGGAAGGAGTATAATACATACATGGGACACTGCACAGCACAACCCCTATTTTCTCAGGTAATACCTAAAAAATAAACCATATATTTTTATCTGTCTTGCTATAAGTTTGTTTTTGAAGAGTATTTTTACATTACGTAACATCTAGTTATGTCCATGAACATATTTCACTTTCCATATCCTTATATATACATATGTATTCCCTACATACATACCAGCTTTAGAAAATTTAATCAAGCATTCATGTAGCCATGGGTTATTACTGTTGATAGCAAAAGCTCTTTTGACAGACTGTAACATTAACAGAAATTTTCCTGTGGGAAGGGAAAAACAAAAACATATTGAGACTAAGAATATGTAACTTTTTACATCTCTTTGTACGAACTACTATTTTATTTAGCAAATCTAGCACAAACATTAGAAACATCAAGGCCTACACAGAATTGGAACGAAGATACGCTTTTCCAATCCAAATTACTTAAGAATACAGAAATCTCTACTGCTCAAACTCTGGCAACACTGCATAAGTAATGTTATCTTTTTTTTTTTTTTTCCTAGATGCTTAATTTCATACTACAAGTAAATATTAATTTCTACAGCATTTCTTAGTACTACCAACTTACTTTGCTCTTAGTTTTTAAAGTAAACTATTGGTGGCTTAACAAAAATGATCTGTCATTATGAGCTTTCCCAAATATCTCCTCTATTAATTCTTGATATGATGCAAGTCCCTGGTTCAGTCAGCAAAGAAGGTATCCATTCCAAACATTAATTTTAGACTACAGTTAGATAAAATAGGCTGCCCTGAAGGATTAAAAGTCTGTAGAGCAAAAATAAAACTATGCAATACTTTACCTTTTCTAAAGTATATTTCAAATGCTAATAAATGTGTGTCTATGTTATCTCCAATAAGATTCTTAAGTGGTATAAGGAACTTAATTGCTTCTTCTAGAGGATTTTCTACCTGTTTTAATAAAAACACACACAATTAAAGTTAAACCTAAAATAAATTTCAGACAAAAACCAGACTGATGACAGTTTCTGATATCAAGAGCATTTAAATCAGAGGCTAAATGTGAACTGCTGATAGCTTTCTGAATTAAACTGAACGAAAAATTTTTTATTTAAACAGCCAGATTTAAAAGTGTTTACTCAAGATTTCATACTGAAAAAGGCAACATCATTGCTAACTGTGGCACTGTTTATGTAATTTGATTAGCTATGTTATAATTTAGCATTTAGGAAACAATTAAATATGACCACCTGACACAACAAGCTTGACCTTCACAAATTATTCTGATAAAGGAAATAGGTCTTTGTGCTCAGAAAAATGCTGGCTCAAGTCTTCAAATTCTGTGTACTGCAATCACATTTCTGTTATTTTTTCTCTATTTAGTATATGAAAACAAACAGAGTCCTTTGGGCAGGAATTATCTTTTCATTCAGTTTCTATCTTAATGAATAAGACTGGAATACCCAGAATTTAAAGTAACAATATCATTATTAATATAGAACTTTAATGTATTAGAGGAAAAATTGTACTTTTCAGTATAAGTAGAGGTAGACTACAAAATCATATTTTTGCATGCAAAAATGATTTTATAAGACTGCTGGATTCTTTTAGGAAAACCTGACAGTAATCTTGTATTACAGGTAATCTTATGGTAATGACACGAACTCAACATAAGGAGTAACACCATGCTAACCCTTTCCAGTTTTTCAGGAACTAGCTCTTCCCTGGGTCCACTAGTTTCCTCCTCTTCTTCATCTCGCTTTTTCTTTTGATTCTTTTGTTGTCGCTCTCTTTCTGCGTGTTTTCTTTCCTCTTCAAGTTTTGCTTTCTTTTGTGCTCTTCTCTGCTTGCTAAGCATTTTCTTCAGTTCTTTGGCTGAGAGATTTTCTACAGATTAAGGTAACAGATAATCTATATTACTAGAGAATCAGTATTCCATAAAAAAAACCTTGTTTCTCTCAAACAACATGCAGATGTCACTATGCTCCTTCTCCCTGCATGAAAATTATATACTTTTACAGCAACTTCCTTTCCATTTTTTACACTTGCCAGGGTACATCACTGCATAATCCAACATTACTACTGGATTACTATTTACAGCACAACACTTGTTCTTGCACATCTTCTCTTATATAGTTGTTATATAAGCCTCAACTATTTGAAAGGTTAACTACTATATAAAGTTGTTACATCTATACAACAGGTTTTACCTTAGAAAAATAGACAGTTGTTTTCTCAAAGGTAATATTAAGCTCTTCATTCTAATAATAACCAGAAAGAGCATGACTGATTTACACTCCGTATTAAAGCAAGCCTGTTTTCCTTCATGAGGGTGCCTACGTGACCAGCCAAATATACAGTGCAGAATAGTCTCGATTTTCTGCAAATTCTAGGGCATAGCTAACTGGACACAATCAAAAACTGTGATATTGTTTAGGGTGTGGGGGGGGAAGATAAAATATTCTATTATGTATTAACAGGGCCATTATAAGAGAGGTCAGGCTGCTTGCTGTGTTCAGATTTGTAGATTGGACTAACATGTAGATAAACCAAAAAGGTTTAACAAGCAGTTGTGTGAAAAGCAGAATAAACGAAACATGGTTTCCTACAGGCCCATATAAAAGTGGGGAACCTTCTTTCCCATTCAGCCCTCTTTCTTTCTTCCCTGCTGTCACTTTGGCCTGACTTGTTGCTGGAGTAACACCACAGTTTCTGCCAGTTGTCTTTAGTGCTTCACTGGGAATATAAGCTGTGCCAATGATGTGGGCATGGAACGGAAGAATGGGCTACTGGAGGGCTAATGTGTCTTTTTGTGGCTACGATGGCATCACTACCTCCACCAGGCCCATGCTGGGGCCATCCAGTGTCCTGAGACTGGGAAGTGAGAAGCAGCAGACCCTTAAGCCCTTTTTACCCCATTGACACAGTGCTGTGGTCCCCTGTGGATAAGCCTACCCAATCCCAATTCAGAACACCTGAATAAACTACATTACTTCTAAGGTTCTTCCTCACCTAGGACAAAAACTCTATTAAGATCCTGTCACACCCAGCTTACATTATATACAAAATTATAAATTAAAATTGGATAAAAAGATGCAAATTGTATTGTGCTATGTATATGCAGCTTTTCATACACATACATACATATATGACAGATACAGTAAAATTTTTTATTTACCTCTGAAGGAAAGATAAGATTGTACTGGTAACATTTAGTGGCATTTTTGGTTTAGTTTAACTTTTTTTCCATGTCAAATCTCCTTCCCCTTACAAAAAGCCATATATTAATTTTGTCCCTTTTATCAACATTTTCTGAGTGTTGCAGTGATTGTATAACATTAAATATACTAGCTGCTGTCACTGGTGGAGAAGCAATTATTTAGCTTAAAAAAAGAAAAAAACAAACTAGTAACACACTTGCCAACAAGTCCTCAGACTTCTATACCACGCATAATGGGTTTTCTAAGAAAACCTGCTTTCCATTTAATACTAGTTTCAGATGATTTCTCAAATGTATTAATTTTGCTAATACACACTTATCTATGTAGTTTTTAAGACCCAAAGTTATGTGAAAAAATAATGAAATGCAGTGCAGTACTCACTCGTATTACTAGATTATAGGTGAATTAAATACATTTGATCAAAACCCAATTCTTACAACAACTCATAGATTGCTTTCCCACAAAATATATCTATTATGTTTTGCAATTATTTTTTATGACATTTAACTATCTTTTGGTTAAATGAATCTTTGATAAATGGCTAAATTCTATTTGACTTTTCCTCTTTAGATTCTGAAATGCCACTCTTTCCCAAGTATTGCAACTATAGCTAGGTTCATTCCTAAACTAGTTTTACAAGATGGTGAGAGGAGAACAGCAGAGAGAGAGAAAGCCATAATATGTTATCCACAATCTCTTTTCAGTTACTAATCAAATCGTAAAAGACAGAAAAATCGAAAAACTTGTGCACATTACAACAGATACTGATTCTATAGCACATAACTTACGTAGCTTAATAAGTTTTTATTTGTGCCATACACATATGAGCCTCCACTATGGTCTACATACCTGAATTTACTTCTTGTTCTTTGCTTTCATTGGTAAGAGGATTATCATGTAGCTTCAAGTAGATTTCAATTGCTGATCGAGCAGCCTTGAAATAGAAGGTATGTTTCCTGAGCACATCTTCTAATCTCAAAAGGTCTACATAGGCACGAAGAGTCATCTTTCTCATGCAGTATGTGTGGAAGTCAAATTGATCATCTGTTATCTCAAAAAAATGCTTCAAGGAAGAAAAACCAAAATAAGTCTTAGGCATTACCCTGGCTTACTTCATCTCCATTTAATTAAAAATAAATAATAAAGTAACAACTGATAATTATTTACAGGCAATATTGAACAAGCATAGAAATATTTTGATAATATTGATTGTCCAAGAGAGCCTGTCAGTAGGGAAAAAAATCACCCAGGAAAATCTCCTTTTGCTTGTAAAAAAATACAATGAGATTATTAAAAGACTCTTTAAAAACAAAATGAAATGTGATTGTTCTGATAAAAAAACAATTAGCAAAAGACAGCATAAAGTTAATGCACAAATAGTTTTAGATAGGAGACGTGTCATTTTAAGTTCAATCTTTTTTACTTCAAATAATAATTTTGCAAATAGCAGCCAAGAGCAAGATCTGTTATATATAACATTAAAACATCGATTACTAACCTGTTTTAAAAATCATTATCCTAGAAATTTTATATGCAAAGAAAATCATGCTGATTACATCAGCAACTATTTTCATTAATGTATGAGAAATATTGGGGAAGAGTACCTACTTACCCTTTCTACTTCGTGACATTTTTTCAAGGCATCACCATACTTTCCTAGCCTTTGATAAGCTGCAGCACATTCAGTCTGGAACCACATACACTGCATCTCATTTAGGTTTTCCATAGCAGATGTCCCTTCCTGAAATAAGTGTCATTATCACTTTTTGTCATTATAATTTACCAGCTACTCCTTTCTTGGCTACTAGTTTCAGACTGTTAGAAGGAAACAATCCTTCAACTACTTGGAATATAATATAAAATGGCTGTAATCTCCAAACTACTGAGGGTAATACCTGTGATACTCTATGCTCCTCAAAACACAAAGGAATAGATTTAAATCATTTGATAAATAATTATCTGAACAGCCTAAGAATCTCTCTCTCCCTCTCTATTTAAATTAACTCATGCTTATACATGCAGTCCTACTTTTATAATTTGGAGGCAGAAAACAATACTATTTTGGAAAGTCTTCATGATTAGCTAACTTTTTTGTTGTTTTTCCTTTGTCAGAGAAGTTTCATCCACTAGTCTAAAAATCCACAAATACACTTACTGCTTTGTCCTGTAGTCTCAAGACTTTCTAAATTTGTTTAGAACTAGTTTGCTAGTCTAAATAAAGTTAGATTTAAACTTGATATTTTATGAGGGGGAGAAAAAAAAAAGAACTATGATCTATTCTTTACAATTTCAGTGTTCGAGATCAAGAACAAATAAACTGGGAGCAAAGTAAACATATTATCAAAAATGCTGGCCACAATTCTCAAAACCGTTTTTATACTAGAGGGAAAAAACAGTTCAACTCACAACATTTAATTTTTCATATAAATTGTTTAGGATGAGATTTGTCCTAACTTACTGCAGGCACCTATGGTAGGGTTCTGCACTTCTTGCACTGGCAAGTCAGCCAAGAATACATGTTGAGTTCTAGTAGTCAAATTTTCAAGGGTTCCTACACATAACTAGAAAGCTCAGATTCACTTTCAAATGTTTCCTCACTTGAAATTAAGAAGAATTAAGGAGTCTAATTTATGCATGTGCACCAGGAAATCCCACAAACTAGCTGTCTTCATATTTAGTTACATAAATGTTATGGAAACCTGGCCTATCTAAATTTTGTTCAAAGTCAAAAAGATTATAGAATTCAAAGTGCTTACCCTGCCTTCTAAGAACGGGATTTTCTTTATAAAATTTTATTCTGTAGCACTAAAGAATGAAATGTTCAAGTCCCAATTATACGTATGTTGAAGTTAAATCATAATATATATTGTAGCTTGCACATTCCTGTACGGTTAGCTCAGATTGTATTACCGGAAAACAGCAGCTTTTGCAAACAAAATATCCATCAGATACATTTCCAGAGAGGTACTTACAATTATGGCACTGCAAAAATTTCTGGAAAAGTATTTTTGAACAACCATTTGTTCAACATTTACTGGGTCTCTACATACAGTTATTTACTACTAAATGTAAGTTATGACAAGTATACCTTAGCAATGGACACTTTTTAAAAAGATAAATTTAGCAGAGTGAAAAATACAGTGTCAGAGGCAAACAAAAACTTTCTCTTCATTAAAGCAATCTACCTTACCCTAGTGAATTTAGAACACATCTCTTCTGCATCTTTCACCATATTTGCCCGCAGCATATATTTTGCACATTTAGAATTGATAAATCTGTCTGCAGTATCCAAAGACTGTGCTTCATCCATCCATTTGGCAGCTTCCTTGAGATTACCTACATGCTGTTTGAGAGAAAGTGAATAGTTAACTTTCAGTATAAACCTGATTTTGACTAACTCCTGAAATCTAGTTACTGGTATTTCTCCCCTAAAAAATAGCAAAAATGCTGTATTATTACTTCTCTCTCCTCCCCGTCACCTCCCAGGGATTTTTTCAAAATAACAATTTGCTACAAGTTGTGACTTGCTCTGCAAAATCTAACAAAACAAAAGGGTTTTCATCTTCATACTGACAGAACAGTGCAGAAAAAGAAACCCACGCCAAAACTAATGCCCACAATCATCACAAATTGAAATACTATCCACACATTCACACTAATTTAATAGGGGCCCTTTTTTTTTTTTAATTATTTACTCCAAGTGTCTAAATTAGCTTTTTACCTTGTAAATTTTTGCTTTTAAATAGAACAGTTCTATTAATGTTGGAGTGCTTGCAATTGCAGCATTAATGTAATCCAAGGCCAAAGAACACTGGCCAAGTTTGTCAAAGTGCTGTGCCAGGAAATACCGAACCCAAAGTAGTGTCGTTGGGGGCTCTTTTTCTCCATTTTCTGCAACAAAACAGACAAAATTACAGTAACCTGTAAGGTTGAAGCCTTCATTTGAAAAATATACACAAAAAAAGCATGGAAAATTTAGCAAATATTTGCTATAATGTATTCATTTACTGAAAGTTGCAATGACTACTTTCTTGCAAAAAGTAGCAGCACTCCAACAATTACTGATAACTGCTATATAAACAGTATTAGTAACCACAGTGTAAATTAACATAAGTCTATAGAAACTTACCACAAGGACTAAAAAGGTCACAAATTTTCAAAGAGGCTTCATAACCAGTAACAAGGTCTTGGATTGTGGAAACCTACATATAAAAAGTATCAACTTAAAAGATTTGCTTTACTATTGCATATACATAAATTAACAAATATATCACTAAAAATATTGGACAAATTTGAGAATCAATATTAAAATAGTTACTTTAGAACAATATTTGAGGTATCCTCATATAATTCACCTCACCTTTCACAAGCTATCTTTGATCTCCCATTTTAAATGATAATGGAAGGGAAACGGGTATCACTATTTTCAGCAATAAGCTGACAAAAATTAATTAAGTGCATTTGATCGTAACTTGTATGTATTTTTGGGGGGAGGAGGGCTGGGCCCTTTTTTTTTAATATTAGTTTTTAACTGTACAAATTGAAGCAATTTAACAAAGGTGTTTTGGAGAACACTGAGCATGAACTTCTCATAACAATAACGAAATAGAAAAGACTTCTGTGGTTTTCTGGCTGGCTGATATGTACTACTACAGAAGAATTTTTTTATGTTGTATTGCTGCCTAGAATACTGGGTGCATCCTTTTATATTACAAAATAAAAATAAATAAATTTGATTGATTTAAGGCTAATACTTTCTGAAATCAGACCTTGTCAATGATCTCACTTGTTGATCACTGCAAGATGGAAGACCCAAAATTCAGGCATACAGTTTTAATTTTACGCTGTACAAGTTTGACATTAACAATACAAATGTTAGTATCTGTACATTTCATAACAATGAACTGTTCCAATTCATCATTTTACATGTGCCTGCCAAGTCTAGCAAGTAACCTGCTTCTCAAGGAAATAAGAACAGAACCAAAAAAGAAAGAAATATAATCCATGTATATATATTCAAGATGCTGAAGGGACTTAAAAAAATAGGATCTCACTGTGAGCACAGGGATGGCTACATTCACCAACTAGATTTTTACCAACTATAGATTTCACCTAAAACCTCAACAGATAAAAGAAAGATGATCCTAGGTGGAGAAAAAAAAAGTTATTTGAAAGAAAAAATCCATAAATATTGGGGAGAGTCAGTAAAATTAGAAAAAAAGTAGGATTTCATAAAGCATGCAACACCACTTAAAGATACACTTCTTACAGGAGGGAAAATAAACCTTGTTCTAGAAAATCAAAGTTTTCAATCTGACGGGTGCTACTTTATTTAATCTAATTCGGCATGATAGGCAAGAAAAGCCAAATGTTTGTTTCAAAGAGAGCAGGGAAGTTGACACGCTCAAATCACATGCGACCAGCGTGAATGTCTCAAAAGTGTAATAAAATTTATAAATAGACAGGCTCATTCTGGACAGCTCTGGGCAAATTTCATGAGAAATACTAGTTTCTGGTAAAAAAAAAAACCCTCATCAAGTATATAAAAGTATTATTAGACTTCAAATAATTTCATAATGATAAAGGAATGTTAAGAAGTCATGAGTAAACAGACAAAGGCAAGTAACTGAATTACATTGCTCTCTGGTCTCACAGATCTGTTTGCTAAAAGAAACCTTAAACATCCTCATAAAATCCTTGAAAATTTCCTTTTCTAAAATAAATTCAAGTGCTGAAGTAATCATCTCTTCAGATAGCAGGCTTGCAGTATACATGTAGAACAGAAGAGGATGTATTTCCTTGCTGCTTTTCACTGCAACTTCACAGTACTCCCAGACTTATCCTCTTCTGGCTGCTAATAAACTCAAATTCCTGCTGTGATCAGCCAGCTTTGCTAGACTGAAAACGAACCATGTGTAAAGGAAAAAAACCCTTCATTTCTTTGAAAAACACAGACAGAAAAGCCTCCCAAACCAAACTGTGAACATTGATACCAATTTTTGCATGACTGTGAGGACTTTCGGAGTACAGTCTCACAGCTGGACAAAGACCATGCTGCCACCAAAAGAACAGTCCCACCATCCCTGGGCCACACGTGGCTGCTCCCTGAGCTGGGTCAGGGCTAGTGACTGTTTGCAGGGTTATGACTGATTTACTACCCTGCTCCACCTCCGTGTACAGACACTCACTTGCTTTTTCCAGCATAACAAGGGAGTTGGCAATGGGCAGACCTGGGGCAGTGAGGAGGTGAGAAAACCGCTTTTGCTTGTGGAAAGGTCTTCAGCCAGCTTATAGCAACAGTGAAATCAAACCCTCTAATCCTGATGTGACTGATGATACCAAACTACAGCATGTTTTACAAGATGCTAAGTTCTTCCAAATTCAGAACTCTGCAGTGGTTTTGGCTTCTACAATCCAAGGAAGTATGCTGAAATTGCCATTCTGAGAAGTAGCTTGAGCAATGTACTTGGAAAATACTGCAAGTATTCAGTGAAAGCAACAACTACAAAAAAATGTAAATCAGGTAATTAGATAAAATTAGGTTACTGCAGACATTCTTGATGAAAATAGATGATATTTCTGTTTCCTGTGACTACTCACTCAGAAATTCATTTTTTTCCTTTTTTTACACTTATGTTGTTTGCTTCAGTCTCTTGCTAGTAAATTAGGAAAATAACTCTAGGGTCACATGCCACTTCAGGGCACAACAAATACTCCAGAAATACGAACTGTCCTTAGCTACTCCAATTTCTGTGTTCAAATTAACTACAATTTAAGCAGTGAAATCTGTCTCTTGGATTTTTCATCTCTTATCTGTATTCTAGACTTACCATTGTCATCTTAAAGATATTAAAATTTCAGTATTTCTAAAAAACACTACAGAATTCTTCATGAACATCATTTAAAATTTTTTAAAAGTCAAATTGAAATATCTGGAAATAATACCATAATACTGGCCATGAGTTAATTTCAAATCGTACTATTCCAGAAAAAAAAAGTTTTAGTCATTTCATTGCCCTGTATCCTGAAAAAGCTTAAGGTATTACAAAACCGTAACATAAGTCATTAACAAATCTTGGGTTTTGCTATGACAAGAATGGACCCAATTCCAAGGCTACCATATACCATAGAGACTAAATGTATGCTACTGGTGGAAACATCTCTTTACTTGCAACATGAAGAAGCCTTCATGTCTTACTCTGGAAAAAAAAAAAAAAAAAAAAAAAAAAAAAAAAAGAACCACCCCCCAAACCTTTTCATAGGTCACTATCTACAGCTTCAATTACATTAGGAAAGAACAATGAGCTAAGCAGCATGAAATCTCCCTCATTAGCACAAGCTGGTGAAACACTCATTTTTCCACAGTGTGCGAAATAGTAATGTTTATATATTTCTCCCTCTTCTGCCTCATATTAAGTTTAAAATTGCATGTGCTCATAAACAGATTCTTGACTGTTGTAATAATCTTTAAAGTTAAGAATGTATCTTACACACTTTGTACTAGAAGCAAAAACCCCACAAAAGCTGGAATGGTCTTTGGTCTATTCCTTTGCAATTTATTTTCATTGCAAGGATCGTTTCATAACTTTGAGTTGTCTTCATCTGAGTAGCTGAGAAATACAAACTGAAACTAGAATAACCATCATACATACACAACTGTGTGTGCATACACATCCACATCTTTTATATGTGTATATATATATATTTTTTAATTTGTTTACTGTAAGTAAAAAGAAAAAAATTTACTCAAGCCCCAATTCTGGACTACTTTGTTCTTTGAGCATTATCTTTTACTCATCAGAGCATCAATACTGCAAAGTATATCATATCCTCTTTTGTAAGGGACAGTATAAGGGGAAATTGTTTTCCTGATAAATGGTTGATGTCTAGAATTCTTTTATCGTCAATCACAGCTATTATGGTGGCACCTATGGACTAGTCATCAATGGAAAACTGGGCTACATCATACCATATACCAAACGACTCCTGCCACAGAAATCTCTGATAAGATAGACAAAGAGAGAAAGAGGAATATCACACACACAAAAGAACAAACAACAAGTGGATGGAAAATGGGATGTTAGGACTACAATAGTCTAACTGCTAGTTCCAAACTTTTTCTTCTTTACTCCAATTCCATATAAGTTGAATGGAATGACAACGAAATAAAAGTAAAGACGAAAGCAATAGGGAAAGTATTTTAAGAGGAAAACACATGGAACAAGGATGAAGAGAAATATTTAGTGGAAGAAGATGTAGTTGAAGCCAAGAGCCCACCAGCACAGAGCAAAGATTCAAATTTTTCAAAGAAAAGGATCAGAAACTCTCTGGGTTTATTACTATGAACATTAAATTACTAAATTAATAATATATCCTATTATTACAGTGCTTGGGCAAAATATTTTATAATAGACTTTTGTTTCAATGACAACCTTCCAAAGAAGAATACTGTATTTCATTCTTCAATGAAACCACAACTGTAAGAAAAGGAATTGAATATACTTCTCAATATCGATAACATAAAGGTTTTGCAGCATACTATATAGTGGCCAGAATTAAGCTACTACATTTAATAGCCTATTTCTTTTTTAAAAAGATTAAGCTTGTTAATTTATCAGTCACAATCACTAAATTTAAGTATTTTTTCAGTTATTGTAATTGTATGACAATTGTAAATCAGTAAGAAATTATTAGTGTTTCTATTGCACAAAGATTAAAAGATACTGTAGCCAGTTCCTGAAGCAATCCGCATATTTAACATTCAGCACAGGTTTGAGCCACTGCCTTCTGGACTCCCGGGGTATGATTAGAGTCCTGTCCACACTGTTCTCAAAGGCAAACAACCAGAAAGAAAATTTCAATACTGCTCCTGAGATGTAAAGGTTTCAAGGTGCATCCGTAAAACTGCCTGAACAACAAAATATGCTACTGACCTGTAGATACAGATACAAAGGTCTTTCTATGTTAAGAAAATTTGTACCTGTTTTAGGTATGCATTAGTGCAGAATCTTCAGGCAAGTCCCAGAAATATTTTTGATAGACATGCTTCATTTTATAAGAATAAAAATCACTGTTACTATAGGAGAGGACTTTCCAAATGCAAAGTTCGTGCATATTTGCAGAAATGAGACATGCCTTGAACAAAGCAACAAAGAGGAGACAAAACGGTGTGGAAGAGTAAAAGCAGAGAGTAGACAGGAACAAGGTCATTTATATTACTGAAATCTATTTAAATATTTTGCATATTGTTATTTAAGAGAACTGAAATTTGTTACAGAATAACTAGTCACTACTTACAGTTCTGTACTGTATCAGGTAATTTATATTAAAAAAACCTTTTTTCCACTGTGAACATTACGACTGGTGAAGTACTACACAAAATTTACATATTTTCTGCAATCTTTGCTTTAAAAATATAGTTAAATGACAACTACATGTATTTGTGTTCCCAGTACAGAAATCTGTATTTTACCTACCCATACAGATCTGCATAGCACTACTGTTGCTTACCACAGCCAATGAAGCAATTTTCTCTTTTTGTAATTGACGAAGCAAACTTCCCTTGAATCAGATGACTACTTATTTGAAAAAGACGACTCCTGGAGACCCAAAAATTCCACCTTAATGGGCAGCAGAAATATGTCTCAAAGCTAAATAAATCAATCCCTTTGTTTCCATCTCAAAGTATAATTCAACTTTGACAGTAATTCCCACTACCAACATAGTAAAAGCTAGTAGCACTTGAACAAAGCTTTCGGGTTCCCTGAGTAAGAACATTTCTTATCCAGGAAAATGAGGCTGAGCTGGAGTTTGAGACACCATTTTTTCAGCAGAGCAGAAGAGATGTCGACTAGATTTTTTAAAAACCCTTTGATAATATCTATGTATCTTACTACATAATAGCTATGTGAAAATTTGAAAAACAGCTGCACTTATCAAAAGATCTAGGAACCATTTGCAACTTGCTTAGTTATAGAGTTCACAAAGGAAAACAACTGTAGTAGAACTTCAGAAAAGTCATCATGTTCTGGAAAAGATGGATAGATACAGACTGGACAGCAACTTGAATGACAGAAACTATAAAAGTCTTTCAACAGTAGTAGCGGCAAGGTGTTTGCCCTGGGCCAGAGAAAAACCATGTTGGCATTAACAGATAGAATCCTTGTGACCAAATTATTAGGAATATCTTTCACAAGAGAAAAACAAGTATCTACTGCATACCCTGAAAGAATACTCTAAATTCCTTGGGGGAAATTGATAAAAAGAAAAAAAATTGTCCACAAAAGCACTATGCCAATATTTGGAGTCTTAAGCTACCCTGACAGGTTACCTAACAGACAAAGGTGCTCAAAGAGGCAAGATCAATGGCCCCTGGAGAACATCTATGAACTTGGTACCAGAGTTAAAACAGGAAAGATAGAAAGCAGCTGCTGGCTCACATTTCTGGAGAATAGGCCTTTGATAGCAGTCTAATCAGGGCTTGTGCCTGATCTGTGCCACACAAATAAAAGCAGTACCAAACCATCCCTTTCTGAGTTGGGATGAAAACAAACTCAGGGCTGGGTTGCCTCTATCACCAGTCTGTGCATGAGACAGTGGTATTTACACATACACACACACACACAACCAGGCAACACTATAAAGCTGAAAGCTGCAGGAGTTGAACCCTCAAGATAATGAAGGGGAATGATGCAAAGAATTGGTTTTTGAGCTTCCTCTCAGCATCACGTTAAATGGCAGCTTCCTCAGAAACACTGTAGAGCTAAAAAAAAGCTCTGATACAATAATGGCACAAACAAGAACATCCTCCAAAATAGCTATTTCCTGATGGATTTTCTTTCAAAACTCCCTCTGCTCACAGAGGCGTCTTCATAGCCTCCCTTTAAAGGCTTCTGCAATTACTTGTGATGGGTAAGACACGGGCATACAGCTTGGCAAGGAACTTGGACCTCACTAAGGTTCCTAGGGGGCATTGCACAGGAGGATCCTGCTCGGAGCCAGTTAGGCTCTTGCCCAAGATGTAAAACTGCAACCTGGAGTCTCCATCTTCACAAACACGGAGACTTAGATCTGAACCTTCAGTTCTGAAAGATACTTACGAATGGAGATTTTTTGAGGTTACAGGGGCACACTTTTGATTATTGTATCACACCTAGTATAGCCTTATCACATAATGGTATTTCATTCCAGGCAAATAAACATAACTTTCTAGGTGAAAATACTGAGGGGAAGGAAGTTTCAAATAAAGAAACTGACAATCAACTCAAAAAAAAAACCCTCAAAAATTCAAACTAGAAAAATTTTTAAAAAAGGCAACTACAAATTAATTAGAAAAAAAGTTTCACTACAGCCTAACAAAAACAAGCAGCAGTTCCATCTAGAGCCAAGAGGTGAGCGGCATGAATTGAGATGTGCTTTTTACTGAGGCAGAGAACAGAGCATACAAAATGTGAGCCAGCTGGCACATTTGCACTGCACAAAAGGTCCGAGTTTAGCTCATACAGTGTATCCATGCAGGAAGGTGCATATGGGCAATCACCTAACGAAGAAATTCCATTTCTTATGGCTTACTACTAAAAAATTAACTAAAAGAATATCTAAGATCTCAGCAGTGTTAACTCTTGATATCCTAAACAGTTCATAGAAAAACTAAAAAAGCTCTTTAGCAAGCCTCACTCTGGTAAATTTTTTTTAAGCAACGTTCCTTCAGCATTTCAAAAATGCCCCATCTAGCTACTTCTAAATACGAGATAATGACATTCCAGGTTTATCAGTGTAAAGAAGAAGACAAGAAGAGGGTATACAAGTATTTGAACACTTCTAATTTTATTCAAGGAAGGGGTATATAAATGCAACAAGTTTCCTTAGTGTCACTTGAAAAGCTTCTGCTCCACAGCTTATTTTATAACTGATATAGTTTAATGGCACCAGGTAAGGTATGAACCACAGAATAAGCCCATAAAAAGAGACTATTTATATAAATTACTCCCACTGTAAAAGACTATTCAGCCTCCTACAGAGACAATTTCCCTAGTTTATATTTTAGCGTATGGCTAACATTTTTGAGTGGAATAAAAATGATAATCAACTAAGAACTATTTTACAACCTCATGCTGTGAAAGCAGAAATGGGATAACAAAGAACAAATTGTCCCCTCCTTAATAAAAACCTCCTCAGTTTTCTTATGAATCTTAGACATATATAGACTCCAATTTGTCTCTGTGAGAGCAGCATCACTGTTTATTTTGCATAACACACAAAGAAAATGTTGTTTTGACACTAATAGTTCAAATGCAGAAGTAGCTTCATTTATAAAGCAATCAACTGGCCATGAATACTCACTTCCGCTTCCCTAAGAAAAGCACTGTTAAATGTGTGCTCTCGTACACAGGATAATGGGACAAAATCTGTCACTACCTCTAAAACACATATCTAAAGGGAAGTTTCACAATCACTTTACGTTGACCTAAGTGTTAACTGCCAAGAAATGTCAGTGAGTTTTCAGTCAGATCCATTTCTTGATCTAACCTGCTAAGTAGCTGCACAAAATCCCTCATCATCTTTCAGTGGGGAGCTACTCTCCAGTCAACTTCAAGCGACTGCAGAAACACCTTCTGTCAGCTTGCAACTTGTCATCTTGGCACAAGCCATGAAAAATTTTTACTATTTACTTTTCTATAACTGTAATCCAATGGTATATCTTGGTTAGTGACTAACTCCAGCATTCCTCAAATTGTGTTGTCAGGAATTTCACTAGAGAGCTACTAGGACTGTCTAGCCACACAATGCATTAGCTCTGCAATACCACATTAAAAACAAAGCAAAACAAAAACCCACCACAAACAGAAGAAAAAAACCCAAACCTGGGAAGTTAAATGTTTCCTTTACTCCTGACCATGTAAGCAACCAGTCCATGTGTTTCACAAGTGGCAAAGAAAGTAGCCTTCCTAACAATCTGTGCATTTAGAGCTGATATACACCGTACAGAAGTTTGAGAAGACATTGTTTTATCATAGAAAGAATGAGATACAAGAGCTTTATTAGTTCTTTATATTTTCTTTTACATTTAGTTTCTTACAACCAAACCCTTCCATTAATGACTCCTGATCACTTATAAATATACAACACATCCAATACAGAGTCAGATACCTTCAGTATTTTAAATTAATTAAAATCAAGCTAGAGCACCTTTTTTTCCTTAAATTAGGTTTGGAGGTGACTTATGTGCATCATTGCCAGGAAACTACATGATGTCTTCCTAAACACTACAGCTGCACAGCAATAAACCTGTGTGTGTAATGTGCATGCACTTGACCTCATACTATCAAATTTTATTCTGAGCAATCTCTCAAGACAACGCTAAAACTCTCTGCATAAGCAAAGACTACTTTTGCTGTTCACTGTTGCTGGCACTGGCACAGCTGCTCCTGAAAAACAAGTGCTGCTTTTTTCTGATGTCAATACCACTACTGAAGGTACAGACAATTTGAAATACTTAATTCCAGGAAAAAAAAAAATCCTCCATTTATCTAAACGACTTTTAGTTTGTAATCCTCATTCAAAACGTAACTTGTAACATGGTGGACTCTATGTATTTTGTACACTTGCTCAGCTAAGACAGGTTTTTTTTCAGGGCATACTATGTGCAAGTGTAATAAACTGGAAATTTATAATATTAGTAGCATATTATACACATTGCAATTGTTTTGCAATTTAGACCAAACCATGCAACACTTCAGTCATGTGTGAATGCATTAACCATTTTTTGTCTTGAGAGCCGCGCTGCAAATTATTTTGTCCTGTATGTAACGGGCTTTGCACATGGGAGTTATTCTTGGAGGACAGAACTATCAGTACAGGAAAAACAGCCCTGTACACTAGCTCTGTAGAGAACAGACTACTCAAGCAGAATGGCAACTAAGTCACAGAAAGAACATTCTTCATTAAAAAATATACTGCTGTGTTGGAAAGGTCCAGCATGCATATGTTTACACATCAAAGTGTAACTGCACGATTGTTTGAAGCTGTGGAACAATATCAGAAGTACAAGATCAGTCTCGCATTAAAAAAAAAAGTTTCAAATGTAGTAAGTTAAATATTAAAACAAACCCCCAAAGTCATTTTAAAAGCAATGTTCTTTGAATATCTTTATAAACAACCTGGTAAGGCATCTCAACAACTGGGATACTACCACAATACCATCTCGAATGGAGAAATGCAGAATTCAGCCAGACTTGGAAGTGAGATCTTAACTTTCATAAGGCTGTTTCTTGCTGGGAAGTGTCAGTAAGGCTCAAATCTTGTTGAGGAACTCTAGCATCTTTCCATTAAGAAAATAAAAGCATGACTAGGGTAATGAAAATTTGTTTCAAATTCAACCACACGTTTAACTACTACTATCAGTATAATGAGACTGTATCAAAATCGTGTAACTGGCCTCAGAACTGGTACTTATTCAAAGACACTTCAAAGAAAATGTATATTGGCTGCAGAATAGGTGTAGCAAATGCAGTGCCTATACTAAAGCTACAGAATACTTTGAAGTATGAACACTGTATCATTTTAGCAAAAATTAACAAATTCGACCAGCATTTTGGAATTAATTTCTTGCATCTGCTATAATTTTTTTGAAGTGAAAGCAAACACAAATTAGCAATTTAAGACTATCAATGAGAAGTTACACAATTTAGAAAACTTTTAGGCAGGAACCACAGACTCAGCAGGACAGAAATACTACAGTCAGAACAGAGACTTACTTTCCCCATGAAAATTATCCCATAGTGGTCAAGCTGTAAAATGTACAAAACAAACACACAGACACATACATAAAACAGAAGCTCAGGGACTGCACATAACACTGTTAAAGGCTTGATTCTTTAGTTTCTCCTCTGTTTTCATGCTTCCAAGCACTGCATTTTCAAAGGAAGCTATGCAACTTCAACATGACAGTCTATACTGAAATCTATGTATAATTTAGATAAGACTGTCCAGTTATCTGCTATCTCCAAGTACCTAAAATGAAGCCTCTAAAAAGTACCCAGTCCTGCACATTGTTTAAATGTATCAGACCTCTTCCTTCTGGAATTAATTCAAATGGATAAACAGGCTATAAATGGGATATTACTTTCCCAGACACACTATTATAGAGATGACAAAGCCTTATGAAACAGATTTCTATAGTTATAAATTGTAAAGTCATGCTAGGAAAGCACTCTATAGGGAGGCATAAGGATTTGAAGTTTACCTATCTTTTCAAATCACTCCACCCCACCCCAAATTAATCAACACTTAATAGCAAACTGCAAATAGTTATTTGATATGGTAAAATGGCAGATACTTTTTCTTGATATAATGAGAGTAGTATGGAAGGAAAAAACAATGCTTCAAAGCCAGAAATGACCAGCTGGCTAAGCGAGTTTCTGTTCTACTGCCAGTGATGTCTCTGATTTACACTAAAGGCAACAGGTTGTAAGGTACAAATCAAGGACCCACTCTCAAATAAGTGTTGGAAATCAAGTTCCCCAGCAACATTATGTAAAATGTTTAATCATGGTATATTTTTACTAAAGAGGCCTTGCCACGTATAATATACACCAGACAGTGAATGAAGCAGAGAAAGAAATGGGATGAGGTTATATGAAGCTACTGGCACCCACAAAACAGATTTTATATTCATTTCCATACTGCCATAAAACATCTAGAACCAGATTTTCTGAAGTTTTGAGCATTCCACATCATCTGAGGTCAATGCAAGCTACTGAAGGTCAAAAACTCTGAAACCATAGCTTCTGGGTTATATAACCAATGCCAGCAAAATTTGGCCTTGACACCTTACTACCTGTTTCAAATATGTGAAATGTGGATAATATTTCCCCTATCTTTATTACACTGTGTCAAGATTAGTATCTTGTAAGATGTGACATGAGCCACTGAACAGCATACAAGAAAACTACCAAACAAAACAAAATTTGGATGAGATCGCAGTATAAAAACACAAGGTTTACGTTAGAAAACAAAAGATACAAAGAATAGCTTCATCCACTGAGTCATCAATGAAAGAAATCAAGTAAGAAGTATTCACCTGATAAGGCAACTAGAGACTTTCTGTAATGCATACTTAGACAAAAAATATTTTCTAATTTTAGAGCACTTGACTTCAATTTTGCTAATATTCCTTTTAATGATACATTCATAAAACTGTTGACATAATGGAATAAGTAAGTTCCCAACGGCAATACAAGGTTGTATTGAAAGGTTTTAAGACACTTATATAAAAACAAACTCTTTTAGAGTTAACCAGTGCTCTAAAATGTCACTGTGGCCAACACACGCAAAACTGTTTTCCACAGCAATTAGTTCTGAAAGCTCTTGGATAAGCCTGGGGACTGTATAAACAAAAGAAAGCAAACAACTTCATAGCAACAGAGTACCAGTAGGAACTACTGTGACCAGAGCTGTCAGGAATACTTATGGGTCTTCAAAATGGTATTTGGAGCAATTATTCACAGGGTAGGCCAGAGACCATCCTTTTCCACCAAAAAAGTGCTCTTTATGAGAAACTGATAAATGAGGTGCTATGTTTGTCAGCTCTTGGCTTACATGTTAACTCAGAGACCCAAACGATCAGTCACCAACATGTTTTACACTACTCATTCTCACTAGAGAGTGGAAGTATAAAATCCTGGCACCACCTGAAACAGTTTCTCATCCTTCTCCTTCCTCCACTTATTTTAAAATTTCCCAACTCCTCCTTTAAAATACAGTTATATATCAGAGATAGTATCTTTTGATGTGAAAGTACCAGCTATTAACCAGATCCTAAATGAGTCCACTTACCAGACTTCCACTCCTAGAATCTGAACTCAGAGACACTACTTTCTCTCAAAAACTAAACTGACAGAGGCAGCAAAACAAAAGGCTGTACTCCTTGGTTGATCTTAAAGAGTTGTTTCATCTTAAAATGTAGAAAGAATTAGAGTGGAACTAAGTGTTTTTCACTTCTTTATATAATCCACCAGTAGTTTGCAGATGACATCTAACTATAAAAACAGTTGCAACGTCCTTTATATCCTTTAGCTTTCCACATCAAGGAAAGAAAACGCCATCTTTCTTATAAGGGGTAAAGAAAGGTCTTCAGGGGAGACAGCCTACCTTCCTGTGTAGACAGTCTTACACCTTTTTTTGAGACTGATGTTTCTGATGTTTCTTCCAGCCAGACATTCTCTCTCATCCAGTATTTCCTCACAGAGTCTCCATGTTTTAAGTTACTCAGAAATAGGACACATGTGCGCTAATGTCGAGCTTCAATGGAATCAACGCACCTGCAACACAATCGACGCAAACCTTGATGTTGACTAATTGAAGGTCTTTACTCTTTGGATTTTAATCTCATGGATACAGAGACCAGCATGTACGGGGAACCAAAGAGTATTTCCAAATATTGGTCAATTACAAAGAGAATGATTTTTTTTTCCAAGCATTTCAAGACCTCTCTCTTTTTTCCTTGTGGAGAATATCACAAATAACTGTGTTCATTGTTATTTCTAATACATCTGAACAGCAGTTTACAGAATGTGAAAATTCTTATATCCCATACAGTTGCTTCTACACTTAGGTTTATTAGCTTCCAGCAAAATCATTCTGCCAAGAGCTGCAGCTACATTCACTTGAAACAGTAACTTTGCATGAACAACAAAACTCATAATAATGCACTGGCACTGCTAAACACAAATTTTTGCTTCTTGAAGATGCCAACAACAGACTATGGTTAAGACTAAGTTTTGACAAAATATTTATATGTTGTGCCTACTGTGTGAACTATTTTTAGGTACCCAGATATCAACATGTTGAATAAAATTTGAATGCCCAAGTATGTTTATTTAAAAACTAAAGTCTGATAAAGAAAAACCTGGTAAGTTTCAGCACTCTATAGCAGGCTTTTGAAATGCAAGGTTTAACATCATAGAAAATTTAGGTAGACTGGCCAGTTTGCTGATACCCATGTTTTAACAATAAACAAACAGGAAGAACTAGTAGCTGGACAGTAAGTCTCTTCCATGCCAGAGAAAAGGATCAAGAAAACATCTATATCAACATATTCCATATGCACACAGACTGTGTGGTACTGAAACATTTTCTTTGTAAATGCCCCATGCTCCTTAGAACGTATAAAACACTCACACTTCAAAACATCTCACTCGCACAGCTGTACATTAAGTGGTTGTTTCAAAACGCTCCGCAAACAATGAGAACAAAACTTTTCACACTACTTAGAAATATCAGCCATAAGTACAAATTCCACAATATCCATGTTTTTAAAGTCATGTTTTGTTTAAGTAAGGTTTCAATGTTCTAGAGGAAAGAGGGATATCTTGTTAGTAAAAAAAACAAATTTCCTTGCATAGAATGAAGCTCCCTTTTTATTATAGCCTTCTATCTCTCATGCTTAGAATTAACTCAGTTTAGTTACTCACCTATAATTATCTTGTCCATGATTGAAAGGGATAGAAACAACAAATCTAATTTGATATGAAAACTACCTCAATAGCATGCTTATGAATTTACAGAATGAAAATTATTACATCCCATGCAGTTGCTTCTACACTTAGGCTTATTAGCTTCCAGATGATGCAGAAGTTTAGCACTCAATGTCAAGAAAATCAAATGAAAAAAAAAATCCCAAAGCAGTACAAAAAGAATGTGTCTTAATGATGTTCTCTTTAAGAGGACTACTTTTTCCAGAAGTAACTGCAGCTCTTCAAAATAAGTCATCAATATAGATCCCACTACACACAAGCACCTCCCTCATAACCACGTAAACCTTTTTTTGAAATCATGTGTTAGGTTTCAAACAGCTAGTGTTTTTTATTCTCACACGTTCAACTCAACCCTCTCTTAGAGACTGCCATTGCAGAAATCATTCTGTAAGCAGCTGCACATAAAACAAATATCGTAATATATTAAGAGAAACAGAAATGTGTGTAAATTTAAAGCTGTAAAGGTTCAGAAACTGCTACTCAAACACCCGAACTGTTCCTTCAACAACAATGGAAAATGAAGGAGACATGGTATGGACCACTGGGAACATGAACCATCCTGTCCATGAGCCCTTCAAAGTGCAGAGCCCTCAGAAAATAATGTATTTTTGAACTGCGTGACACACACACTCATGAACCAAATCCCTAAGTAGCATCATCTGTTTGGAGTCATATAGGTTTTTTTTAACACCTGTTTTCTCACCTTCAAGAGACAGAGTATACAAAGACCATGATCTTTTCTGGTGAAGAATTTGTATGAATTAAGAACTCCAAGATCAAGAAGATGGATCATGGGATTCATGTGTTATAACCTCTCAAAGAATAGGCTATTTTAGTGTAAATAGCTATTTTAAGTATATGCTATTTCAGCTGTCACTGCGGGGTACAGGAAGGCAGTATCTGCTTTGGATAGTGAGAATGATGAATAATAGACACTGAAGTTCAAAATATTCATCTCCAAAATACACCACTTAATTTATCCATTGAGAATCTTGTACGAGGCATTTGTCAAGCATTAAAGAAAGAACCATTCCACTGAGCACTCAAACTGTTGCTGGATATCAACATAGGAAGATTAGGAATTTAGCACTCTCTGATCCTACCACAGAGCCAGACCAACAGTCCCTGCTGTACGACACTGCAGACATCTGCAGCAGGTTTGCCAGACCAAACTGTCTCCATCAGCCTGCAACTACTGAAGGCGAGCATGAACCAACCTGTGAAGTAGCCTGGACACTTTATTATGACTTTACTAGCATTTTATCTGTATCTCTTCCTCCTTTTTTCCTTCACCAACTAGGCCAGGGCAAGTAAATTCACTGCCAGTGAACACGCACAGCAACAGCATGGCCAGGTGACTGCTGATTCCCAAGAAGCACAAAAATTCTTCATACAGCTTAACTGTTGCTCTTTACTTGACAATAAAAGCAGGTCATCACTGACAAAATGCAGAATACACAGCTATTATATTGTCTATTAGAATTTGCACTGTGAACATTGCAGAAATAAAGAGGGATGACATACATGCCACTTTGAAGGCTCTAAACTCCAGAATGTAGGATGGAGGACTGTGCTAAATCAATTATTAGATCCCTTCATATCTATATGTAGCACCTAAGCCTAACCCCAGTACATTCTTGAATAAACAACCTGCCCTTTTGGGAAGGAGCCTAACCTGAACCAGTACTTACAGATGCTTCATGTGACATGTGGTGAGCCATGTATGTACTTACATATAGCCTAATACTAAGGCAAGCCGGCAGCCTTACAGACAGTCATTCCCCTGCACTCACAGCGAATACATTTCTAGAAGGTAGATTCTGTGACAAGTACCTACCTTTCCCCTTTATGAATGGTCTGTGAGGGAATGAAACAAGAAACTCTCAGAACTGAATAGGGGGCTAGGTTGGCAAACAAATACAAAAACACAAATATAGATTCCAAATCACAGTATTCCGATTAGTCACCTCCACATTCCTGTACGTATGCACTCATGTATACAAGGATAACTGTCTTCAATAAGCCCTTCTGCATTAGGTGTTTACTACAGGATCTCAGCGCTGGCAGACTGCTGTCCAAAATACATTTATCCCAATGTAATACTCAAGTACCTATCACAGACTACCTTGTTGGCCAGTAAGTCAATGGCCACGAGTTGATCCTAAACTTGTGGGTGAAACTCAGTAAGAAAATGCTATCACAGAATCATTAAGTTTGAAAAGGACCTCTGGAGATTATCTAGTCCACACCTCATGCTCATAGCAGGGTTAGCTAGAGCAGATTGCTCAAGGTCATATGCAGTCAGGTTTTGAATATCTCCAAGGATGGAGACTCCACAATCTCTCTGGGCAACCTGATACCACGCTTGACAACCCTCACAGTAAGAATGTTTTCTTATGTTCAAAAGGAAGTTCCTGTATTTCAAATTGTGCCCAATGCCTCTTTTCCTGTTGAGGGCACCACTAAGAAGGATCTGACTTCATTTTTTTTCCCTGCTCCTCCCATCGGATATTTATACACATCGATAAGAATCCCCTTGAGCCTTCTCTTCTCTAGGCTGAATAATCGCAGCTCTCAGCCTCTCTTCATATGACAGATGCTCCAGTTCCCTAACAATCTTCATGGCTCTTCACTGGACTCACTCCAGCATGTCCATGTCTCTCTTTTACTGGGGAGCCCAGAACTGAACAGGACACTCCAGATGCGGCCTCACCAGTGCTAAGTAGAGGGGAAGGATCACCTCCCTCAACTTTCTGGTAATACACTTCCTAACAGCCTAGGATAACGTTACTGGACTTTGCTGCAAGGGTATTTTGCTGACCAGTGTCCAACTTGTTGCCCACCAGGACCCCCAGGACCTTTTCTGCAAAGCTGCTTTCCAACCTGTCAGCCCCTAGCCTGTACTGATACATGGGGTTATTCCTCCCCAGGTGCAGGACTTGGCATTTCCCTTTGTTGAACTTCATGATGCTCCTCTGTCACGGTCTCCAGCCTGTTGAGGTCCCTCTGAATAGCAACACTTCCAGTCATATGGTTTATCAACCACTCCTACTAGCTTTGTATCATCTGCAAACTTACTGAGAGTGCACTCTATTCCATCATCTAGATCATTAATGAAGATGTTGCACAGTATTGGACAGAGTTTTGACCTGTGGGGGACACCACTAGTTGGACTTCGTGCTGCTGATCACAATCCTCTGAGCCTGGCAGTTCAGTCGGTTTTCAGTCCATCTCACTGTCCACTATCCAGTCCATACTTCATCAGTTTGTCTATGAGGATGTTATGGGAAACAGTGCCAAAAGCCTTAGTAAAGTCAAGGTAAACACTATCTACTGCTCTCCCCTTGTCCACCAAAGTAGTCACTTCATCGTAGAAGGCTGTCAGGTGGATCTGCTGACTACTCCCAATCACCTTCTTGTCTTTCACGTGTTAGAAATGGTTTCCAGGACAATTTGCTTCCCAGGGATCAAGGTGAGCTGACTGGCCTGTAGTTTCCAGGATCCTTCTCCTTGACCTTCCTGAAGATAGGAGTGACACTTGCTATCTTCAGTCCTCAGGCACTTCCCCCAGTTGCCATGATCTTTCAAAGATTATCAACAACTCCCTCAGCACTTGTGGATGCATCCTATCAGGTCCAAAGGACTTGTGTACATCCAATCTGTTTAAATGTTCCCTAACCTGATCCTCCTCTATGGAGATGTACATATTTAGGAAAGCAATGAAAGTGATACCCATACGTCTTCAAAATCACAGAGAAGTTGGACACTTTCTTTATTGTCTGGGTATCTCTAACTTGCTATTTTTATCAGCAACTCTCAGAAGGCTTTAAAAACATTTACAAGTGTTGAGGCTGAAATGACAACCTCCAAAGGAAAGATGACAAAAAGCTTTATCAGTAAAGGTGCTTAGAATTTCTCTGGATTACACCTCATGAAGATTTCTTTTTCGTTCATGAACAGAAGTTGTCAGTGAAGTCACTGACAAATGACATCTTCTGCTTTTTCTTGATACATAATGGATCCATTCTTGGACATGTGAGAGAGTAGACACTAATATGATCAAGATATCACCTAAGGCACCAGTTAGGCTGCAGTTGAGCAAACTATTCTCATTTTGTTGCACTCATGCTCAGTTACAGAATATATGCAAATGCCTTAGATCAAAAAGAGACTCTAAGTGTCCTTTTAGAGAAAAGCAGAGAATGATTCCTAGGAGAGGAATAAAAGTATCCAAAGTTCATCTTGTTGTCAGTGGATGGGGGAAGAGGTAAACTCAAACTGCCTAATAACAGTGGGAGGGGCTTACCAATGGATACTAGTGACATCAATATTGACCCTGACATTAAGACAAGCAACATCTTCAGTGCCTTATTTGCACCTGGTACTTTGCTCTTACTCATGCATATGGGCAGTGGCACGGAAGATATTGTAAGGACACTAGGGTTTTTTTGCACCACACATTCAAAACTGCTCTTGATATACTGTTAAGCACTGTTTGAAGTGGATGCTGTTAGTGCTGGGTCTGCACTGTAAAGCTGATACTGTCATAGCTCACACTGAAGCTGTGATGGAAAAGGTTGCAGGGCAGAGGGCTCAGTGTTTCAAACACAAGTACTGGTGATTTTTACCATTCTTAGATGATCTTTTCTTGCTGTTAAAACTCTTGCTATGGCAACAGAGATTAAACTGAAAAGCTTCCTTAATCCCAGTTTGATGAATTCTTTT
The DNA here is from genome assembly GCF_036417845.1 of Apteryx mantelli. Classification (NCBI taxonomy): domain Eukaryota; kingdom Metazoa; phylum Chordata; class Aves; order Apterygiformes; family Apterygidae; genus Apteryx; species Apteryx mantelli. The sequence goes on from NC_089978.1 coordinate 36,209,441, forward strand.
ATATTCAAGACTGAGAAAGACTTTCATGTAACCAATGAAGTATAAAGCAAGTCTCACATCCACTAAGTTAAAACGCAGGTTGAGAAGAAAAAGTGAGCTAAGTACCTGCTAGGGACATGTCCTCCTCCAGGAGGGTTAGGCATCTGCTGTACCTGCCAATTAAAGGCACAGAATCAATGCATGAAGGGTACAGTTTAAACCATGGATTTAGTGTTCCCCACAATGGTGTTTAGAACAAAGTGCGTTCCCTTAGTAAGTAACTTTCCCCAGAATTTTTCCATTATGTGAAAAAACATCCAAATAAATTTAACATGGAAAAAAAGAAGTCCCAAAAAACAACTTAACATGGAATGAATTTAAGAGCTGAGAAGAGCAGTCAGTGAGACATTCATGTGGTTCCATCTTGGTATCTTGAACAATAACCAGAACCAAGAGTGTGTTATAAGAGCATAAAAACATAGAAGAATTGTACGAAGAAGCACAGGCTGGTATTCAAAAAATGACTGAACTCATAGACCAGATACGTGTTTACTGTGGAATCTATATAATGCATTCTCAGTGGAGTATAGATGATAATAGTTCCATGTTCTAAAAGCTATATTAAATCAAAACTTATTGAAGAAAAGAATGGGATGTTGCTGGTAGAGTTTGTTATAATACATGAAACAACATTAAGCAAGTCGCAGAAATATTCAAAGACTATATTAGTATTTTCCCTATCTCAGTTTCTTCCCTCAATTTAGCAGCCATACATTAATGTAGAATACTATTAATAATTAGAATACTATTACTACATTAAACAAATTTTAGATACAAATATAAGATTATGTTTTTTCTGAAGACTGAATTTTCTATACATGACAAAAAAGAGCAGATCATTCTGTTCCTGAATGACACCTATCTAAAGGATATACCATACAGAAACTCAAGAACGTTCTTCTCTTTTAGTCAGGCTTTAGTAAAACCACACATCATTCTACACACTAATGAAACTGTTACCAGCTTAATGCAACACACACAACTGGAGTAACAACTTATCCGTGAAAATGTGCGAACTTAGTTTTCTCTGGAAATACTGGTGGCTTGCATTACACTTGTGACCCTTTTGCTATAACAACTATTTCGGTGCATTTGTTTCCATATAAAAAGAGTTCCTTTATGCGATATTGTGAAGAGTCTGCTAGCTGTCTTAGCAACCGAAGAATTAGCCAACTGACACACTGAGAACAACAACTGCAAAGTTAAACACACTGTCTTTACAAGATATTACAAAATCATTTCTGAGAAAAGTAAATAATGAGCTCAGAATGCAGGTCTGTTCCTTAACACTAGTGATCCGCACAGAAAGGTCTCAGTTCTTGTTCAGACCAGCCATTTCCTTTCTTGCCTCCAACTCTGTTTGTAGGTTCAGGTATGTATTTTTACATTTGTAAGCTCTCTACCTTTTATGTAACCACACTCATTTTATAGTACCACAACATGACCAAGAATCTCACATTCCACATTTAAAAAGCCTCAAACTATATTTACAGCATTTTGTAGCTGCTGCTATATAATGAGCAAAACTAGGACTTAGCTGATTTCTTCACAACATACAACAGCTACTTTAACAATCATCTGAAAAGAATATAGTGCTGACCATAAGTGCTGACCATAAATCATAATTCTTTTACATAAGAACAAAGCCATCAAGACAGCATTTTATTAAACAAAAAAGGAGTTCTGTGATTGTTCTAATAAGTTGTAGGTAAAAAGTGATCTATAACCAAGTATCAGTGATGATATATGACTGAACACAGTCTACTTAGCATTAGAAATTTGTTTTGAATAAGAAATTCTAGAAAATACATTAAGACTCTGTTTGACAGTCTGTTGCCTTCTAATTCATCTTTTATTCAGATACAAAGGCATAGAATAAGGCTGTGAACCAATACAGCAAGTTGAGAAGCTATTAGTGCATACCCTTAGCAACTGTAAACAGGGAGCATAGCAACAATTATCATCTGAAAAAAGATGTTGAACTCTTTACCTGACATATCCTTACTCCACATTATCTGTATCCTCATTACATGGAAATTAATTGCCAATATTAATTGCAGAAAAATAAATTGATGATAAAAATCTCCTTTTCAGTTTGCTTTTGTCCAGCACTCCAATTGAAAGTCCCTCTCATGTTTCTCATTTCAAAATCATTGAAATGATTTTGTGCAACAGCATGGTATAGAGGTGAATTTAAGATACTGAACAACTACTTTTTTTTTTTTAAATAAAATAGTATTTTAATCATCAAAACCTCTATCCACGCACAATACATGTGGTACAAGTAATACAGTTTCTGGACAAAAGACAACTGCTAGCTCCATTCCTTCAAGCTCCTTCTTGGCTGCCCCTCAGTCTCTACTTTTACTTACATCTCCTCCAGTCTAGCAACTTGATGAAGAGGAAGACAGACATACTACTTACCAGATTAACAGAACGACATGAACCCAAATTAAGTTACAATTCTTATTAAATAGGAACTTGAAGGATGAAATAATTTATTAGATAATTGACTTCTAGAATTAGGAAGCATCAGCCAGATCACTGTTTTACAAGCAGTCTAGGCCAACAGAATCTGCAGTCAGATCTTTGCTACAGAAGTGTGTACAGTAATTTACAGCAAAGGAAGCTCAACACTCAAATCTGTTTTCAACTAGCTTCCAGAGTACTTTCAAAGTCTGCCTTAAGTGTCTCTGAAGCACATAATTATCTCATAAATCTCTCTGGGTTAACAACTTGGACCTAAAAGGTTACAATATTGATGACTGTAGGTGATGAAACATCCTGCTAATCTGCTTATTCCAGGTTTCACCATCTCTGTTACCTTCTCAAAAGTCCAAAGTTTCAATTATTTAGCAAATCTTTAACTGCTGCTTTTTCAACCCTGTTGTGCAGTCAAATATAAATCTCTACACATCAAAAATTGAACATGAGGCCAACACAGAGGATTTTTTTCTGCTCCAGAATTTTAGGGAAGACAAATTACTTGCTTAAAATTAATACAAAGTACACTACAAGTCTTGGTAGAGAACAGTAGTATTTATGAAGAAAAAAGCTGTTGAAGTTTACTTCAAAAACAAACATAAAGCTTTAGGAATGCCAAGAAGCCAGAAGTCTATAGGAAATCTTTCTTTACTGAATAGACATTGAAACCCCATGTCTTTGTTTACTTGAACAAAATCTGTTCTAGCAATTATCTTAAGAATCTTTTCACGAAAAAATATTTTTACGTTATTGTACTATGATGTCCTTCCTATTTACAGTGCCTAGTGTGACTTAATCCAAATGATCTGAAATATTAGTTCTATTGTAAGTGTGAGAAAAGACTAAAAATCTTTCACCCTTAATCCAAGTAAAACTCACTCTTCGGAAAAGTGATGAAGAAAGAGTTGTATTCCACACTGCTGTTCACTTAACATTTTCTAAAATATTCATGCAAACATATAATCAACTCCCAAATGGATAACTGAAAAAGTGGCCCTTTGCCCCTATCAGCACTTCAGTCATTCAGTTTTAGTTTTTTTGGGAGGACACTCTAGATTGTTTCCAGAAGCAACTGCTATCGCTTGCTCAATGTTACAGTTTCACCGAGTGATGATAATAAGATGACTACATTAAACATACCTATATTAATAACTACTTTGAGAACAAGTATAAACAGTTCCCACACACACCAGTGAAACAGATGAGACACACTGCAGACACCTTGGGGTTCAGACATCAGTACTTAGGTGACCATAATGTAGATGACTATGCTCCCTCTACAGTCAAAAGAAACCTACCAAGCACAGTCGAAGGAGTCTAGAGAGTCATTCAACTGATCATATGTAGTAACCTACTTAAGGTGAGCTGAACTGTTCTCTGTACCCACTGAGCTAAATACATACGCCTGAATGTGGAGCTGAATGTCATTCTGGGGCTGTTGAAAACACGTTTACCAGCGAATTCTATTGTAAAGACTAATACAACCACAAACTGAAGTTTTTGAAATTTGAGAACTTAGAAAAACATCTGTCCATAAAATAATTCATGTGTGCCAAAGAAGACATGGCTAACAAAATGGAACTACAGATAATTACTTCAGCCATCTTTTTACTGCATGACAGTCATGCAGAGTTTTTGATTTTGTCAAAAGTTATCCTTACAGTATACAAGAATTATACTTTCTTATTTAATCAAATACTCTGAAAATGATTATCTGAATGCAGTATACTCTTTACTCTGAATTATGTAAAGATCTGCGTATGTTTTTCTATTCCAGGAAATGTCAAAGTAACAAAAAGACAACACTGTCTTCACACTCCTCTATTTAGGCACAGCTTGTTCATCACCAATGAGGTCTCAAAGGGCAGGAATTCAAACAACAGTTAGAACAAGAATTCAATTAAAGATCTAGAACAAGGATAAAGCTATGTTCGCGTGGACAGGATAATGCCACACAAGCATTGTATTCTTCTTATCTGCCTTCCAGAGCAAGGCAATTGAATAGAAGCATTTTTTTTTTTTTAAATCTACATTTCCTTATTGCCAGCCTATGATTGCACCACATTTTATTTATTAGCATTTGGGTTTATTGAATCAAATGCATTACAAACGCTTCATAAATCTCTATATAGAGACGAATTAAGTTAACATCAGACATTCAGCGAGAGCCCAGAAACTGCATGAAAGAAAAGCCCATGCTATTTTATTTACACATCGATATAAGAAATTTGACTATATTCCCAGTTTCTAGCAAAGCAAAAAACTTAAAGCTAATTAAGTCTCCAATATATTCTGTAACGGTCTGCTCCAAAAAAGAATAAAAAACATAAGATAATACTACTTTTTCAGCTTGTCGCAGCTTTACAATCAGAGGAAAAAGGAAAGCCTAAAAATCCTTAACTAGCTTTGTAAATTCCATCCAACTACACTACATCCCAAAGGAAAATCACTATTAAGTACTGCCCACTGAAAGCACTTATAAGTTATCACTTAATAGTGCACACATCTTACATAACTGATCTTCTTTCGGCAAGTTACATCTCTAACTAAAATTTCTTAGGTACGATATTAGCATTTTTAAATCTCAGTATGATAATCAAAAGAATTCTTGAATTACACACCTGAAGCAGGAGCCTAAGATTCACTTTATTCATGTACATACTCACCTTACTGAAGTTTTTTGTATTAAATTATATGGTCAAGATTCCACTGTCATCAACAAGCAGGTTTCAAAGCCCCTATGAGTTGGAAGGGAAAATCAAAGGCAGCACCTTATCATTCCTTGAGATAAAAAGGATCTCAGCATAACTTTTCTACATAGTCTTATATATTTCTCTTATACTGGAATTGAGAAATAGTATGACCCATATCACTTAAATGACTACGGATATGGACATACAATCGACTAACCCAAGACTATCTGGTCAGATAAGGTATAAGAATTGGTCATATGGATGCTGACATTAAATAGACAAAGCCATGGCTTTACCTCAGCTTAAACCAGTCAAAGTCTGAGCTGCTGTGATCCCTCCATTTGCTCAACACCTCAGGTACCCTCTTTCTGTCATGTGTAGCATTCACAGTATTATATAAGCCTAGTGAGAAGATTCAGAAAAATGATCCAGCTGAAAACTAATTGGGAGGATTTGTTTGCAGATAGATTAGCCCTCTGAAGCAGCTCAGTGAATAGCTGTGTGATAGTTTGTGCTGACGTGAAGAGAAGGGAAACTGCATAACAGAGAAGGGCAGACTAACTTAAGGTGCTGTAAAACTATGTTGGAAATGCAATTTAGACACAGTTAGCTTAAACACCATGAGGGTATGCAAGGTACAATTACTCATTTGAGAAGGAAAACACAGCTTTGTTATGTTTCTTGCATCTTTAATGCCTTAAAAATTATAGTAATAATACCATAAACTTAAGATGATTGGCAAGTGAAGGACAGTACTGCACACTGAGACATATTATGGGATTTTACACTTTCTTCTGAAGCATATGAACTCGGACGATTTCCTGAGGCGTATCAGATTTGACAGAAATTTCGATGTTGAAACAAAACATGAAGGCAGTTGTCAATAATCCTTAGCAGTGTCTTCCCCATCACCCCACTCGGACCCCCTCCCCCCCCCAAAAAAAACCCACCACCCCTTTTTTCTTCTTTAAGAAAAAAAATTGCTTGGTAAGCAACAGAAGGAATAATGCCTGGTTTTCTATGGGTTTTGACCTGCATCCTCCAGCCTGTCCCCTACTCTACATTCCTGCTATTGTTACAGCAGCACTCAGCTGTTTGGCATTGTATATGCTAAATATGATATGCAAGCCAATACCCGTGCTTTGTCCGCCTGCTGAGTGCTCACTCATGACTTAGTTCCTAATCCCATACTAACTTCCCTTCCTACAGAAGAGGAATTCTTGAATCAGTCACTCTTCTGTTCTCCTAAAACCCAGTGTGTAACAAACATGTAAAAAACAAACAACAACAACAAAAAATACTGAAGATGCCTTTTGTCAAACAATTCTCAGAACATAAAAATAAGCGTAGCTGAAAGAAGAAAGTTAAAAAGGTAATGTTTAATGCTTGACAGACTTGTAAATTAAAAATTATTCCAGTGTCCTCTTGGTGATTTGAATACTCACTCGCTCCACTATTTAAACTGCTCCATTATTTAAGGGACCTTTGGTCAAATCAGTGCTAACATACTAAAACATGGCTAGTTAATCATCAGCTAACAGAAGAACAGCTGGTCTTTAACTCTCTAAATGGACCAAAATCATAATTCTTCCCAGCCCATTTTCTGAGGTTACTTCTGCAACGTCCCACAAGCACAGATAATCTGTTTTAAATTCCTATCACAACAATGTCTGTACTAGAATCTGAAGCATAGCTTCCACACTATAACCTTGATATTTTGAGTCTTTCTAAGCAGGTTAAGTACTAAATAGTTTTTAAAACCTTTCTGAAGAGTTTTCACTTTGATCCTGGAAAGTCCTATAGCTTTGTAGCTTGTGAAGCTGAAGTTAGTTTTCACCCAGAACTGAGACAGTAATGCTAGCAGACTATAAACCATTTTTAATCAAAATATACCAGTATTCTTTATGTTAAACATTTAGAATGAAGTACCAAATAATGTTTAGCAAATGTTCATTTTCCACTCCACCATCTTTTTTTTCCCCAGGTGCAGAGGGAGAGAATATCAGTATTTTTCCTTTAGAACCAGCTAGTCTTTACATTATACTTTTCTCACCTCACTCAGGTATAAAAGATGTTTTTAACACTTAAATGTTAAAAGATACTTACTGAGAAGTTCTAATCCTCATCTTCACTGTCTGAGCAAATAACAAAGTTATGATTTTCCCCACTACTTCTCTGTATTTTTGCAGGCATTAAATAATTTACATTTTCCTTTCCCATATTTAAAAATTTGAGGCGCTATCTTTTTGTCTGAATTAGTTATTAAGCACGTAAAAAGAGAAAATTTCTATTAATATAAATATTGCATTTTATCTTTATCCTGAAAACAAATTTTATGAAAAATCCTGGACCACCTTGGAGTTCTAGAAAGAAAGAACTTTCTAGACTTAAATACCAACTCTTTCATAAAATTCTCGTATCTATACCACTTCAAAATGCAACTGCAGTTGACTATGCCAAATTGCAGCCCTTTCTCAAAATCAAAGCAGTAAACTGTTCATCCCCATCTTCTATAGAATTCAGTATTTTCTCAGGTATTTCCTAGAAGGCGTAACATGATCTTAGCCAAATTCTTTCCATTTTTAAGCAAAATAAACCAATAATGTTAGAAGGTAGTGTTAGGTACCAACTTAGAACAAACAGACACCAAAGAATAACATTTTCCTGAGAGGTACAGCAAGCATTAGTTTGCTTTTTGCACACTTTTCTGCCCCTCACTCCCCAAACTTCAGAATTGTCATTGTTCAGAATTCATTGTCACAAACTAAAATTGGCGCTTATCTCCTAGGTTCAAAAATCCTTCTGTTGTGTTATAGCTACATGAATACCCAACAAAGTGAAACACAAAACAGACCCTCTCTTGGGAAGAGGAAGAAGAGAAAAAGAAGAAAATGCTTTTGCAGAAGTCAGGATTGCACAGAAATCCACATGTATCTGGCAACTGTGAGACTCTGCATTTTAATAATTGGTTAATTTTTAGGATTAAGCAGGTCTAAAAGGTATTAATTTGATACATAGAAGATGAGTAGCAGCATGACACCTTTCCTGATAAATACATGTTCCAAAGTACAATGTCAGTCCTCAACTTTTTATCTTGACATGTCAAAAATGATTAAGTGCTAAAATTTTTTCCCATGCCAAATAAGTTTATATCTTTTGCATCTAGATTTTAACATTTCAAATATCAAAGGGAAATCTTTCTCATTACTTCACTTTCTCTCTACATATTCATTGCATGATCATTTAAAAAGTTTAAATCCAGTTTCAAGACAGTTTACATTAGAAAGTGTATGTGTTAGAAGTATGCACTGTGGAAAAATCTGTCCTATACGGTATCAAAATTTATTAAAATCATGTCAATCAAGGAGATACAGTATAGATTCCATTCTCCAAACAGAAATGTATCAAAAATTTTACATTAGGACAACTAGAAAAGAAACTCTTAGAATGAAGAACATTTTAAGTTCAATTAGATGAATATCCATTGGTAGTTTTAAAGAACAAGGTGCATTATGTATTTAAGGTTTTTTTCCCAGCTACAAAAAGGACTCCTTAACTAGTCATGATTGGATCAAGAAAACAAACATTATTGTTTGTAGCAAAAATAGCAACATCTAAATAGACTGACCTGTATTTTATTTCCTATACATTTTAGTAGCATGCTTTAGTTTGATAATTAATTGTTACTATACCTTATTGGCACCTTGAAACAAAGAACTAAATCTAAAATAATAGCTCTGATGTGACAAAAGTGTTCCAACACAGTAAAAATTCAAAAGTGCATAAATTTAACCTAAATAAATTTTAGCCCGAGACTGAAATATGAAACAGATCTCTTTGTGGTAAATGATAATGTATTCATGCAATTCAGAAATGTATGCAGAACAATAGTAATCTATGTGATATTTTAAAATATCATGATTTCTGGTGACATCATAAACCATAAGTTGAAAGAATTCTGACACATTAGCACTCAAAATACACAAAAGTAAAATTACTGGTTACCTAAAAACTTCAGTGCATTCTTCAACAATCAGATTTTAAGCACTGTGACATTATAAAGTACCTATGGAAATGCATGTTTCATACAGATTAAACATCATCAAGTGATGAATTAGGTACGACAAAACAGCACACTAATTACGAAAATGTTCAGCTACAGTTACTGGTAAGTTACAGGGAAATGTATATAAACACGTTTGGATAATCTATTAGAAATTAAATACAAAGACTTTACTAAAACCAAATAAATACTAAATTTTACCTTTTCTGGATTGTAATATAAAGATTTCAAAGTGGTAAACAAGGGTGGACAGCCTTTACTGAAGTTAACCCTCAGGAACTTATCCATTAGTTCTCTAAATTTTTCACCTAGAAACAAAAGTGTATTTGGTTATATGTCAGTGATTTCAAGTGTTATATAATTATAAACACTAACTGGTGTACAACTCTGGATAACAGAGTAACTGAAGAACTGCAAATAAGGGTTGTCATGTTTCCTGTTATTAAGAATAAGATGCAAATACTGCCCTAAAAAAGAAGTCAGAGTAAAATGCTTAAGTTGCTTGTGTTTACAAAACTACCAATGGGAAGACATGATAACAGTCTTCAAACATGTAAAACCTGTTAAAAAGGGAAAGCATTAACTGCTGGCTACACAAAATGTAGCAAGGGGTATTTAAATAAACACTGAGGAAAAAATCTAATTGTAAGAGTAACTAAGCACTAGAATAGATTACCTTGGAGATCTCATAAAAGCTCCATCATTGGAAGTTTTTATGATTAAGTTAGACAAATTTGTATTAGGAATAGTGCAGATATAATTTATCCTGCTTTGAGGAAGAAGGATGGATGAAATGAACCCTCTACCTCTCTTCTAGTCCTTTTTTTTTTTTTATGAGCAGGACATGACTTCCGATGATAATATGATTGTTTCTGGAATCAGAAACAGAATAGAAGACTGGGTTTCAGAAAAATAAGCATCATATCAGAAGCACCTTTACAAAAATAAACTGGCAGAAAGCTAGAAAAATACCTAATTATTTGACTATATTTTCAGTTAAAATCACAGCACTTGCAGTATGATACTTTTTTGAGAAATGCTGTTGCTGAAAAGAGCAGTACTTCAAAGAGAAGATATCCAATCAGAAATAATTGCTTTTCATGTTCTTACTACTATGAATATCAGGGGTAGCAGAATGACTTTCTCCTCCTGTGATGATTTCTGTGATTTCAATTTTTTTTTTTTTTTTTTTGCTTTGCATAGGGATGAAGCTGCTACACCTCACTGTGTATTTTGGTGCAGACTTCTCCAAATTTCTAAAGAAGAAAGTGCTACACTTCACTTAATGCTAACATATACCCACAAAACAGTTGAAATAAATTTCAGTTTATTAAGAATGTATTGACAAATTTGATTAATGGATCATTTTAATAAATACTCAGAAAACGAAGACATTACTCCTTTGTATACAACATTCTTAACGTACACGCCACCAATTCTAAATTACCCTACATTTTTACTGTTACTGGCACTATTACTGCAACTAATGGAAGTAACTTAAATTCTTCCCTGGTTGCACTAAAACAAACTGTTAAATACAGAAACTTCTACTATCTGTGGATTGGGGTCAATTACTTGGCTTTAAGCATAGGCTTTATCGCAAGTGGATTAAAACCTGGTTCCTCACACTACAAGAAACTGCCCTATATGATCAAAACAAACAAATAAAAAATCCATCTCACTTTCTCAGTTTCTCCTGTTGAATTGTTCTACTTTCTATACCTAATTGAACAATTTTAATTAAGGCATTTGTTTAGAATGTAAGAAGGCAAAATTCAAGTCCTTATTAAGTAAATGCTTACTTATAGAAAGCTGAACAGCTTCAAAAAAACAGACAGAAGTGTACAAAAAACAGCTGGCACCCAGTTAGGACACAAAGACCAAGCTTAAAGTTTACTCTCTAAACGAGGCACAGCAGGGAGCATAGGAGCAGCAGATCCACAACAATGTAAATTACTCCCTAACTGGATTGCCAGACTCCAGCCTCCTTGGTCAGTCTGAAAAAAATAATCAACCAACACACTCTTTCTCCAAAAAGCTGATTTTCAGCTGGATCGAGAAGCTGATCTGTACCAGTTTCAGCATGATGGGGATGGAGTGCATGGCAAGGTCCAGGAAGGAGCAGGATTGCCCTTTTCATGATCGGCTGCAGTTTAGGGTGTTTTAAGTCGATTCTGAATCAACAGATGACAGCTGCAAGCAGCTGGTCACTGATCACCCTGGGACAGCAATCTCATTTAACCAAAAACTCAATCCTCTTGAAATTTGCAAATACATTTCTGCAAAAAGTTTCTGTTCCTGTATCTTAACATGAGTATGTCATCACGTAACTGTTTTGTCAACAACATTTCTGATCTGCTGTATTTATAAACACAATGATGAGCCATTTGGGAAACAAACACAGACCTATCAGAAGATTTTCCACAAGCCCAAAAATAGTCCTGTATATCCGTGACTGATACAAGCTTAATGGATTAACAGAAACACAAGTTTTAATTCAGGGAAATTCTTATTTGCCATGAAACACTGCAAAAGGTAATTAATCTACTGAGAGATTTTTCTCGACTCTGATTTAACCGTGAATTATTTTGCTTTTATTTAGAGCATTGCTATAGTAGGTAGGAAATAACCATTATTACTAAACATACTTCTACTTAAATGAACAGTAGCTATGAAATTGGACTGTCAAAAGTGATAAAGTAACCCAGCGCAAAACATTCACAGTGAAATAAAGTCAATGACAAAACATCCTATTAATAAAATTATGGAAGAGCATTTTGCAGGCTATTTCCTTGTTTGCTATGTATTAGCATACACAATTTTATTTTATTGTATTCCAGAAGAAAAACAATTACTTGTCACATAGCTTTTCAAATCCAGCTGAACCACCTTAAAATTTTGCCTTTGTATTTTCAAAGAAACTGAAATATCTGGGATTTAAGAAACACATGTTAACTTCACAGCTTATTCTGTTATGAGGCAATTACAATTTTGTGACTGTATACAAGAAAGATGCATACACATTTAGACTCCTGAGCATCACAAGAAAAGGGGACAGTTATGCTGTGTAGTATTTAAAGCAACAACATATGCAATGCTCCGTAAATGAGCCAAACTAAAAACTAAACTCAAGAAATCAAAGGCATGAGCACAGATATTGGGAATTTGCAGCTCAACTTAGTTTTCAAGTGTATATTTCTGAATTTGTGTACTTTATATTTCTTTCCAAAATTTTTCCATTGGAGCTACAGTGTATATATAGCTATACTCCAAACCTATATTTTTTATGGAATTAACTATTTCATTTAATCACTTTCCTTCCATTTTGGAGGAGCATAGCTTGCTGGGGCTTGGGGAAGGGTTTATTTTTAAAAAGTTCCCTCCAGAACTCAGGATATCTGTGCACTGCGGTTCCACACAACTTCTAAAAGGACAGAGTCTCTGAAAAGAGTTAGCTATAGAATAAATTATGATAAAATAAAACAATTCACGCTACAAAACACTGCAGACCTACCTTTTTTCCTGTTCTTATTGAATTATAAACACAAAGCTGGTTTACATTGTAGATTTACATTTGAATGGTTCTATAAGAAAACACTGCACACCAATAAGATACTTGGTTTCATGAAATTGCTTTGGTGTTTTCTGGTATATCACCACTCTAACAACTGTTAGGAACTTCATCAGGCCTGTGCTATTGGGATTGTTATACGCATCTTTCAGAACTGGTTTCAGAGTTTATAAACTTGAGGATGGGCTACCTCAAGCAAAAAGAATTTGCTTCACCTCCACAGTGTATAATTTTAAGCAAACAAGTTTTAAGTCAAAAACGTACAAAGAAGTCTAGATTGCTAGAAGTCTGTGTGGTAGCTAGACTGTAATTAGTCCTCTAGCTTCTACTGGACTTTTACATTTTACAGGCAATCTACACTGCGGAATCAAGACCAACTGACTTTTCCCCTCTAAAGTGAGCATTGAATTTACCACAATTTACAAATAAGCTAGGATATATAAATCTATTCCTCTAATTCAATAGCTTACTACACTTCTACCTTTTAGCTGATGACAATTAACTTGCATGATGTACAGACACAGAGAAATTATGCATAAGAGTTCTTAAAAATCTATGCACAGTTCTGTACTGTAGTTTTATCAGTGAAAACAACATTACATGTTTGGTACCATCATAATAGAGTGTATGAATTTTTGCTCTCAACTCCTGAAATACTTAACAAATATATTTTTGTCTATTCCAAGAGAAATGCATACATGTCATTTGTGTACGTGTACAAATAGGTATTAAACGCATATTCAACATCCTGACAAAAACTTAAGAAAAACAAGCAAAAAGCTAGTAGTATTACGGAACAGATATGCAACTTGTTACCTGAAACAAAGTTTAAAGGTAATCTTCTAGGTGAAACTGCTCTGGGATGCCTTTTACTAACATCTTCATAAATTTGAAGCCTCTCTTCTAAAGTGCCTATTATCAGTAAATATAATAGATATAAGTAACAACAGCGATAAAAATATGTTCTTCTAAAGGTTTTGAAGTATTGAGAATCAATATAAAATTATTATATAATTTGGACTTGAAACAATTTAAACATTTCAAGCTAATTTTTTCATTTAATTGCAAACACTACCGCGTGAAACAGTGTATGCAAACACACTATACATTTAGTATGCAAGAACCAGCATTAATCACTATACGAATATTACACTGCAAACAGAACAATTACCTTGCACCTTCAAACACACAGTACTAGAGTTTGTTTTCTTTCAGTTATATACTGTGTGGACCCATTCATAGTCATTTGACATTCGTAGCTTTAGTTAACTGTTTTACCACTATACATCTGTTTCAGACAAATACTTAAAGCATTTAGAGAAATACATTGTATTTCTAAATCACAGGCCTACAAATAGCATACTATACAACCATGCCTTTATTGCCTTTGCTGGCATCAAAAATGTGGGACAACACTGTCAGGGTAAGCACTCAGCACCAGAACTGTCAATACCTCATGTTTAAGTAGCTTTGCTTTTGTTAAGGTTTTCTTCCCACTCCTCCCCTTTCCCCCATAATATGCTTTGGAGCTCCAATGTGGTTAGAACTTAAATAAAACGAATCTGTTGCTTTTGAAATGCCACGTTCATATAATTAAAATCAATTTTGCTTAAAGATTTTTAAACTCACCAAGCAATTTAAGTACAACCGAACGTTCAGATCAAGATTACAGCACAACATATGTTTAATAAATACATCTGGTTTCTTTTCAAAAGGAAAAGAACTTAATCTTGTCACTGAGCTCTGATGTTGGGGGAGGGGGGATATGTTACCCAGTGTCTCCAAGAGATGTGCAATTCTAAGAGTAATATATTAAAATAACGTTAGGATTGGAACTAAAGCATATAAAAAACCCTAATTGAAGTCACAAGTTGGAGCTCCAGAACTTACCATGGGGGAGGAAATAGTCCTAAGAACACCTAAAAAATAAAGTAGCATTATTAGTTATATAAATTAGTACAGTTTTAATCAGGATTTTAATGTCAAATAAAAATAATACTGCATTGGTTCTTTGTTAAGAAGTACGCATTTACACATCAACACATTCAGTATTTCAACTGAATCATCAAATACTTGGACAATTTATTTTCTGAGATAATAATCACGATCTTCAACTCTATGGATACACTAGGAAAAAAAAAACTGTCAAAGGGCAAGACTGGTCTGTGTATAAATGTAAGAAATGTAATTATCTTCCAATCACAAGCCATATTTTCCGGCCTTATTAAATTCAGACTGCGAAACTTTCTAAAATGAAGCTGGTTGAAAAATATAATGCAGCTATAGTATCTATGAATAATATTTTTGTGGGCTTATGATTTATGATGTCATCAGAATTACTCCAATAAAACCTCCTCTAATTAATGAATTGTGAAATATAAGGAAACCATTCTAATGCATGGACTGGTACAGGTAAAACCTTACGAAAGTCACTACTGCAATATATTTATTATAGTACCTATTGCTGCAACACTGTAGTTTTTTTTTAAAGCAATTAGCTATTTTTCTGGAAGGTCAGAACAGTAATAACAAGAACTAGCTTCGGGGGCAGGAAAAAAAAATTTATCATGCTTATCACATTTTCCTCCAAAGAATACCTAGCTTCTAATAAAATTAAATATCTTTAAAAGGTTGAAACAGGTGTTTTTTTCAGTATTTCTCTACATGCCCGTGGAAAGAGGTATCGCCCCAACACATCTCAAAATGACAACTCCAACTACAGCCATGTACCATAACACAAACAACTACAACATAGGGAGCAATGAACTGCAATTTGGTTTCCATATTCATGCATGCCAAGGAAAGGCTCTTTGAGTAAGCACATTAACAAATGCCACATTTAACTCCAATTTCTATAGAAAGACTCACTATTGGTATTCACATGCATATATCTTTTCTCAGTGAACAAATTTTTAAAATGGATAAACAGGACCGTCCCATTCAAGATCAGAAGGAATAGAATTTTTTTGCTGAGAAAAGCTTCAATCTAAAACTGTAATATCATATCAACAAGAGAGGAAAGTTTAAGTATATTTGTGTATCATACATATTTTCAATATATCAGCATATCATAACTTACTAGGTTGTAGGGCCTTTTCCAAGCCTTCATAGTAATACCAGTTTTCTGCATTGCGCTCAATTAACTCCTTGTATACTTGACCAGCTTCTTTTAGTCTTCCCAACTTCAGTAACACTTCTCCTAAAAACAATCCAGTCAAAGCGTGAAAAAAGTTCTAATGAACTGTGAATTACATGAAAAAACACCACTGATGGTTTGGAGTAAAGTTTACAAAACTAGGTGCATAAAATTGGGTTCAATCATATATAGATACTTAAAAAGAGGCTTTATTTGTCAAAGGCATTTACTTGTGCATTACAAGTGCTACTTGAAGTTACCACATGTAGAGCCGTCCAACACAATTTGGGGGCATTCAGCATTTCTGAAAAATAACCTTATTTGTTTGAATGTTTATATCTGTGTATTGAAGCTAGCTGTTGGGATTATCACTGACCAGCAGAAAAACAAGCAACTATTCTTCCTTTCAGGACTCCAGCAACTAACTGTGCTGCTTCTTACTAACAGGCTACACCTATATTTCATACCAACCGCAACCAGTTAAATCACACTGGTTTGCTGGTAAGTTAAGACTGTGCAAGCAATGAGCAGTTAAAGAGTACATGCTATTGCACTCCATAATTTTGCATATTCAGAATTCAGTAGGAGTACTTCAAACCCACAAAACAACTGTTGGCTGTTTTTAATTTTAACTGAATATTAAAGTTGATTTTTTTAAGTGAGGCAATACAAATAAATGCATTAGAAAGTTTAAGAAGGAAGCAAGAATCTGATACTTTAGTCCTAAAATCAACACTTATACCACAGAGAATTCTTATTCATAAGACTCTTATTATTCATTAGATTAAAACTGAGCTATACTAGTTTTAACTTATAGAAAGTTCTCTCTATATACACTTTAAAATCAGTATCTCTGATACCTCCTCTTTTCCAGTATCAATTCAGATTAAACTACTTGCATTCACTATCCACTTTGATAGGCCAAGTTATAAGAACACATAAATGCATGTCTGATGTTACTAGTTTCCTTAGAATAGCTGTTTTGAATTGTTTCAAAATTTCACAATTTTTTTTCAATGCTTTATCATATTTGAAAGCCAGCAGCAAAAATTTAGAACAAGATTGTCTGGAGAAAAACAATAACTTACCTTTGATTTCTTCTACTATTAACTTATCACATATTTGCTTTTCATATGTCTCTATATGTTCTAAAGACTCTTGAAAGAGATCTGCCTCTCTCATCACTTGATTTTGGTATAAAATCAGTTCACTGTATTCATAATCTATTTTATTAGGAGGAATCTGGGAGGAAAAAAAAAAGCGATGGGTTAGTTAATATATACCATCTACTTGTACCTCAACTATATGCAATATTACAAAATATGAGATTGAGGCAACAGAAGATATCACACCTATATACCTATCTAAATATTAAAAATGTAAAATTCACAATATTCACAAACAAATTAAATTAATTCAGGATATCCATTGTTAGAGAAGAGTAAAAAACATATACTCTTTTTTTTTGTATTTCACTTTTTCTATCATTACAGCCAGGCAATTAAAAACAGAGTCTTTGTCTTTCCTCATACAGTTTCATTAAACTTGCAAAGATCTTGGTAATCTCACTCCTCCTAAAGGACTAACATACTCCACAACAATTTTGACACGACTTCTGTAGCAGGATTGTGGAATATCACAATACTTCATTTCAGCATACCAAAAATTCTGGACCAAACTCTTTCCAAAAAGGAATGAGCCACCCAGACATTGAGTACAGCTTGACAGATGGAGTTTTCAGACAAGGGCGCACTTTTCTCTCCAGCGGAATGGTCTCTGTACTGCCCTTTGCTCCCCCTGAAAGTACAGTGCACAAGCATGCAAAGACTGTTTTCAATAACACATAATCCTTTTGAGGTCTGCTGCCAGCTGCACACATGGGACTTTGCCTACAGGCTATAGTAACACTGGTATGTCATCCCCCACCCATTGATGCCTCACCCACCGAAACAGGATGACACATACAAAAACATTCCCTTGAAGGGAGAACTCCCTGAAACATTATTAGGCAATGAAAAGTCTTCCCGGAGTCATAATAATTATTTCATACTAAGTACTCTTCACTAGTATACACTGAAACTACTTCAATTACCAGTGAATTGCAAAAATTTCAGAGACCAAATGCAGAAGCCTATAAACAATGCCCAGTAGGTCTAGGCAACAGTTTACCATGCAAAATACACTGCCTAATTTGATATTGTAGAAGGAAAGACAGTTACAGTCTGTACGTTTATATTTTTCCGAATAAAAACAAATAAGAAGCAGCTGAGCTTGATAAATTATGTTAATGATTTTTTTCCCATGACGCTACATACTGTTTCTTTCTGAGCAACGAACATTTGTAAGTTACACTGGTCACCAAATGGTTTACTGTTACTTTTCTGCTCCCTGAATAATGCTTCTCCATCTGCCTTATTTAAAGAACCAAGTAAATAAAAAATACAAAATAAATATAAAAATATAAATATAAATAAATAATAATAAATAACAAAAAACTATTAAACTGGTTGAAATTAACATTCATATTAGAAGAATCTTGTCCTAAAGCACTATTTCCAGCCCTTCTCTAAGTGCAGATGAACTGTACGAGATTTAATATTTTTGCAACATGCTCTTTGAATTTTCAGATGCAGCTTTTACAGACTGTAATTTTTTTTAGAAGATGTAAAACTTTTCTATCAAAAAAAGAAAAATAGGAAATGTTCTAAAAGATAACGTAACTAAACAAAGCATTGTAAAAATGTAGATTCAACTCCGAACATCAGTTCTGTGGCTGAAAATAACAGCATTCAAATATTTTTAGTAATTGTTGGCATATTATAACAAATAATGGTTTATGAAATAAACAGCCTAAACTTTGCACATATCAGAGTCAGCAGCTAGCATATAATCTTATCCATTTCATAATCAAGAATATTTCCTCTATCTCCATCTGCATTTATTTCCGCTTTTGCTCAATTTTCATCCAAACTAAACACCAAATAACACTAACAACAAAATGTTGTTACCCAGAAAGCATCACCTGCTTCACAGAATTTACACATGCAACAGGACTAACAGTTTAAGCATGTCTTCCTCCAACTGCAGACATTTATCAGTTATCGTCACTGCAATACCACAGACCTGAGACTACAGAGCACCAATTTAATTCTTCTTTTATTACCTTTATAAAAATGTCCTCCCCTCCGATACAGTACCCTTATATCTAGCACCTAGATATAAGCACACCTTGTAGACCTTAAATTTAAAGGGATTACTCCAACAACCTTCAAAATATGTTGCAAAGGCACAAGAATCACATGTAAATTAACCTTCTCTCAGCTTTTCTGGCTTGGCAGGACTAACATAAAAAATTGTGAAATGCCAATAAAGCAAATGAACTACAAGGCAAATCTACTAGAAAGATACTGTACTTACCGTCAGTCTCAGAACAGAGCTACACCTTTACAAGTATGTTAAGAAAACCCTTTTTTATAGAAAATTTTGGAATCTAATTAAATTAATTATCCTTTAAACATGCAATTCATCAGGATAGAAACAGCTTATGATCCCAATACTAAGCCTGGACAATCAAATCATCTTATAAAGAAAAACAGATTCTATAAGATGTGTTTTTTAAATCATTATTGTTATTGCTGCATGACACATCTGATTTTTTTTTTTTTCCAGAAGAGTTATGATTCTTGTGGACAAGATTTCCAATCTTGTCTTGAAATCAATTCTGCTGTTTCAGAAGAAATTTTCTTCCTGTCCTGGACCAAAAAAGCTTTACAACCAATGAGATGCCCTAGCATAAATGTCACTGAAAGAATGTGACAAGATGCAGCCAAAACATACCTAATAGCAGACCCCCAAAACTCCAGAGGCTTTCTGTCCATATCTGTTATTGTGGGCCTGATGCAGAAATTAGGAATAAAATAAAAATTAAGAATAAAAATTTAGCTCTGGAAAAGAAGAAAGGAAAAATCGGATATACAACAGTAAAACAAATAGCATAATTGTTTTACACCTTGGTTCCCAAAGTTCAGATTCTAAAGTGACTTTTAAATCATCTGATTTAACTTGTACAGCACAGGCTGTTACATTTCCTGCAGTGATATCTGCATTCAGTCTCATAACCTGTTTTTGATTGAAATATTGTGCATCTGGCTAATTTAGTTTCCAGATGGCAGGCAGTGCTGATCTAGAGACACAAAGAGACAGAAAATCCACCATTTCCCGTGATACAACTTAACAATTAGAATAAAACTGTCCATGGTAAAATGTGCTTTATTAATCATTTGAATATGCTATTCAGTTTCCAGCCACTAGTTCTTATGTTTTTCCCCGCTAAACAATCTTCTTAGCTATTATTCTTCCCAAAGACAGTATCTATGCTTTGAGCTAAAATCATCTAATTTTCTTTTGCTTAAAGTAAGCAAATGGAATCTCAACCTTAAACTGCAGGGCATTTTCTTTAGCCCTCTTATCTTTTCATATTGTTCTCTTCAATTCCCAACATTTTTAATAACAAAGCCATCAGAAAGTCTTGCTCTCCCAATAATATTTTATCAGTGATCTACAGAGAAAACCCCTGCTTCTTCTCAGAAATACAAAGGTCTTAACTGCTTTTCACCCATAAGTCTGCCTTGAGGGGACAATTTTACAATAAAATAAGCTAACTGCATCCTGGACCAACAGAGGCAGCTCAGTTCCTTCTATCATACCCTTTCCTCTTTGTCCCTCTCACCTCACAGTTGTTCAAGTCCAGCCAATCAATCCTTCAAAAAAGTGCTTATTCTTCTGCCACTTCCTGCTTCCTGAACCAAGCCTCCATGAATCAGAAAGCACTGCACAAGGAAGCAGTGGGGGCATACAGTAGAGGTCATGCTACTGCTTTTGGCAGCAGCTTGCAGTTTGTTAGCTCAGATATGTTATAGTACATCTGAACATCTTAAGATGCATACATCTGAGCATCTTAAGATACTCACCTACAATAAAATGTCAGCTCCTTGATCTTTTTCTTAATTTTACTGCTTGTTTTTGGCTGTTTTAAATCACATCTAGATTGGCAGAGCTCTGAGTAATCTAAGTAAATGTATGCAGAAGCCCTACATCATCATTATTTACCAATTAATATGACAGCAACACCTTTTACAGAACAGATTTTCTATTTGCTCCTTTACTCATTAACAACAATGGTAAACAGCCACTTACATCAGGCCTAATACAAATTGCCATGAAACTCCTCAGAAACATTGGTTTGATGAAGATTCCCATTCAGTAGTAACTTTGAAACCCTTCAGTCATTCAACCTTCCTTTTAACAGTTTGACTAGTGACATACAATATTCAATCAAATAAGTTACAAAAGTTTACGTGTTAAGTCTGAGTGAATACAAAGTATGGGGCAAGAGGGGAGATTTGGAAAGCAAAGTCAGAAAGAAGTGTACCTTCTCAGAGATCCATGGAATATTCTGAACTCAACCATTTTAAGTGCATCATCAGCGTACAACTGGCTCAAGGCATCCATGGACTGTTAAATACCCAGAGACAGCACAAACAGCACGTCCGGGAACTCTTAAGAGCTAAGTATGGCAAAACTGAGCTCAAATTTTGCCTAGGCTCTCCCACCTGTTCTGGACCCAGTGCAGCCATATCTCTTCAAGTGGTTATGCTCTATGTGTGCCTGCACAGCAAAGCACAAGAGCACTGCCCACACATCTTATCTTTTTGCAAGAGAAATGGAAGCTAACAAGGTTATCTTCATATGTTTCTTTTGGGAGGGGGAGCAGGGGGAGAGGAGGAGTAGGCAGTACATCACATAACTGTATCTACCTGTCTCAAAAAAGAGAAAAGGTTTGACATGACTAATTTTCTATAAACATGTGCTGTCTGACATTTATGGCATATTTCTGTCCTTTAATACTTGATCAACTTTTCCATAATTTGCTTGTGAACAGCGTTATGCTAAGCAACAATTAAACAGCTCACATTGTTTGTATTATTCAATTTATGGAAATTTCCCAAATATTGCAAGTTTTACTAAAAACTTGCATCAGAGCTGGAAATCAGGTCAGGCTTTTTTTTTTTTTTTTTTTTTTTAAACATCATGATACCTTGCACAACAGACTCCACAGATTTAAAATGTTTTTCTGTGGTAGATGGTATTTAAACCTCGTTTAGCTACTACACTGAAACTCCTTTCACATACAAGCATATTTACACACAATTTTTTAGAGAAGACATGAGCATTAATGGTATAACCTCCATTCTCTCCAAAGGACCAATACTACTGTTAAGATCTCTTAGTCCTTTGAATTCATAACAATTCTCTACAATTCATCACTTGCAATTCTTCCTTTTACCATCTATTATATATTATTTCTAATTCCAACATTCATTCAAAATTAAATTCAGATGGGCTTTTGTTGACTCACTGCAGAACCATGATTTTTTGGCTGTCAAACACTCATAAACAATGACCCAATTTTCATTTAAATTTCTTGTTTAAGTTTTTATTCAACGCTGGTGTTATAGCTCTTTTGAAATAGCAAGTTACATATCCCTGGCTTGCAATGTCTTCTGTTGACCACATTATATATCATCAGGATACAAACACTGGTCCCTCCCAGCAACTACTTTCTATTAATTACTTAAAATGTTTAGTCTGCTTCTGGCTCTCAGACACAGTTATCTCAGATAGGATATGACATTGTTAACAAAAACAACAAAAAAAATCACAATCTATAGGACAGGTAATATTTTAGCGCTTGCTGCATGATGCTTCCAGCATATCTTCCAAGCCAAAGACCTCCATTTCTCTTTCTACATTCCAGAATAATCAACACATCCATTCTGTTCTGTTAATTCAGGGTTTATGGTCAAGAGTTATTTGTAACAGAACAAGTGAATAACACCTCTCTCTTAAGAGGTTATATTCAGTGATGTCAGTGTCATATCATTTGATTTATTCCAACAAGTTTCAGTGACACCAATTCTTTTCTCAAAAGAAAAAAAACCCTAACTCTCCTTTCATGCTCCCTTGACACCAAGCACAGATTTTAAGTGCATAATGCACAGATGCATACAAAACAATGAAAAAGTTTCTTTTCACTTTCTTTGCATCAGAGACATTCAGATGATCTCAGAAAAAAGATGCGAGGGGAGAGAGAGAGTGCATGAGTGAGCAAGCAGGAACAAGAACAAACATGCATCCAACATTAAACAGTACTTTCTGAAGTTTTATCTGCTATATTTCAAGAGACAGGTTCATTACAGGTTTTCTTTGGTTAAAAGTCTCACAAATGCTAAGTTACTAAGTTGCCACATCAGCCTCTTCTTACACCCTCAATCCTAACAACCTATTGCCAGGGAACAGGCAAGCCTATATAATTTGCATCAGCTGCTAGCTACTGGAAGAGATTTCAAGGAGCTAAATGCTAAAAGCAAAAACCTCCACAAATAATAGAAATTTCTAATTCTTAAGTGTAGTTATTCAGACTCTGTCTCTTTTATACAAAAAGTGAGCGTTTTCTTTCTATAATAGCAAGTCTTACCTGTTGGGTTTTTCTAAACTCTTCAAGTAGTTTTAAGGCCATATCATAATCTTTCAACAAATGATATGCAATTGCATATCCAATCCAGGAAGCCCGTTGTGTGGGGCGCAGCTGAAGTAGCTGGTATCTTGTCTCCTTGAGTAAAAGGAAAACAATTTAAATCCACATAGATGTTAACAAGTCATTAAATCATTTTGATGATTTAGTGCTACTACTGCTAATATTTTTAAAGGTCTTTTAAAAGAAGTTTTAAGTTCAGCAGTTTTTGAAATTCTATCAATATAGTGAAAAGCAGCATGTTCAAGCTATATAAACCTGCGGATTAGACTGTAAACATAGATTTTATGCTTCATGCTGTAACTCCTATCTGTTGTTACACAAAAGGTATCATTTTTGAAAATACCTCTTAAGGGCCTAAACTCTTTCCAAAAACAGAACTTTGGAATCTCTGAGAGGAGTTTCCATCAGAAAACGTGAACTCACTGCTACTGAAAGGGAAGTCCCACTCCCCTCGCACCCAGGCACAAGGTTCTGATCCTTACACTGCTCCAGTGCTTCTCAGACCCCCTTCCTGAACCAGTCCCGCTCCGTAAGCCAGGGGGTTATCTTCTTGTCTTGTATTGGTGAATTTACCACGCTCACTGAAGACCAACTAATGCCAAAGTCCACAGTCCAGGCCTCTACCTCACATGAAACAAAAGTAACATCTTTCCCTTTGGCAGCCAGATCACTTTAGCCACCTTTGAAACCACTGACTTGGTTGTTAAGCATATTTTAAGATTTTATTTACGATGAAAATCTCTGTTGGGATTCAAGAATTCAAGCATCACAAGACAAATTGCCCACATACTCAGTAAAACATAATCTGGCATTCTTTACACCCCTGGTTATGTCAAGGCCTCAATGGTCCATGAACTCTAAACATGAACAGGGCTTCAAGTTTCGGTTTGGGGGCGGGGAGGGGAAGGACCACAGTATTTAATAATGCCCTTCAAGAGAGATTCAAGGCAGTTTTAGTATCAGAGCGAAGTATCTTTCAAGATTCTATAAAAGACAGTTTTATCCAAAACATTTCAAATTAATGTATTTTTTAATATTTTATTTCTTGAAACAACAACCTTTCAGAGGAACGTGGAAATTTTTGCAAAACTGGTTCCTATAGCTTAGAAATCTCTATTTCAATAAACAAAATAAAGAACTAGAAACAAAATTACTAGTAGTAACAAAATTAATAATGGAGTAACAGAAGAATACTAACAGTAATAGAATTAAATAGGAATTTAAATAGAATACTTACTCTATATCCTTCTAAATCCCTCATCTGAATCTGCAAGAGAGAGAGATCTCTCAAGATCTGTAGATTATCTTTATCTAGTTTGAGCGCATTCCGATAGCATTTGATAGCTTCATCGTATTTCTTATCAGAACGCTGCAACAGACCGTACACATGCCAACCTAATGCACGTTAAGGAAGACACACACACAATTCTCACAAAGTAACTGCAGCACACATGTCTTACAGACCAAACAACTTGATATTTTCCTTGAAGATCAGCACTGTTATAAATTGAGTTTGATTACTGCAGATTACTGACGCTACTGATATACATTTTTAAACATTAAAAGCTTCCAAATTAACAATAAAATCACTTCCAATATTCTGTAAAGTCGTATTCATTAACTCCCTCCAAAATATTCAATTACAGAAAAAACTGTGGTTCACAGTCTAACAGACAGGGAAGAGTCATTCCTAGAGATATATTGTTTACAACATACTACTGTAATTACAGTAGAAATTTTGATTCCAAAAGTGTCTCATTCTACCAATACAATTGCTGTAGAAGTTTTACTCTTCCCTACTTGTCTATCTGCACCCTCAATTAGTCTCCAGATTTTACAGTAATGGATAAACACAGAGCTATATTTGATTGAAAAAGGAAATTTTAGCATGTCTGTCTCTTTTTGGTTGCCAAACATCCTTGTCAGATTCACAGCATCCCAGATTTCCAGAACTACTGTGTCATTTCAATAGACTTTTCTTTCACATGCATCCTCGTTTACCCTGGAAAGACTTTGAATTCAAAGCATGAAACCAACAGATGTCATAGCAACACATTACACTGAGCGTGTTTGCGTCAGTCTGAGAGCCGTATGAAAAGAAAGATCACTTAGCAAGATCTACTGTTTGCTACTCCAGGTTAGTACCTGCTCATTGAGGCAGGCAACATCTTCCACAGTAGTAATTCTGAACTTATTTTGATCTTCAAATTAAAAGTGGCTCAAAAGTTCTCATGAACTTCTTCCACATGCCTTCCAAAGAAGCAAAACACTGCAAATCTTGGGAAGGGGTATATGCATCCTTCACCCACTCTCAATTAAAAAGATGGCACAAAGAGCTCATAGTGTTAACAGCCAAAAATTTAACACGAGTTCCTATTCTACTGATTTGAAACAGAAGCAGCCCTCCCCTCCAAAGAGTCAGTCATTTTGAAACTTTTTGTTCTAAAGTAAGTTGAGAAAGCACATCAAAAAATTCAATGGGTTAACCTGGTCAGATTACCCTAGGAAGCAGAACTACAAGACAGATAAATTCTTTCTCTCTGAAAAGGACTCAACTCCTGAAGTAAGTTCTAGATATTAAGAGATAAAGCAGATCTGTAATTATGAAGAATAATAACGATATCAGCATGACTCCAGCCAAAAGAAAAAAAAAAAGTTGCAACAATTAATAATCCAAAGGAAACTTCTAAACACAAGCAAGAGACCCTGTTTTATGCTTCTACTACAACAAAGTCATTTCAGCTGGCTGCATGACAAAGAAAAACTTCATATGCATCTTTGAGACTGTCTTCCATTGCTGCCATGATGATTTAAGACTAAAAATGAAGGGGGGACAAAATGATGTTGGATGTAGTTGTAGCAGTTGGTCTAATACCCTTACTTCTGTGAATCCTGCCCTATGTCTTTGAGTTCAAGTATTCAGGACATGGATCAAAGGCACATGTAGTACCTTAACAAACCAGCTTCATGAACTGTTGATAGAACCTCGAGTGGGAAGATTCAGTCCAAAAAAATTTGTGTGTACTTAACCAGTGTACTTGGGACTAAAAATGATGTCTTGAGTAACATCAGGAACCACTACTGTTACCCAACTGGTAATCTAGCTTAACCCTTTGCAAGTCGCATACTTCACCAAGCAATCAAGGTTTTGTGTTTTTTTTTAAAAAAAAAAAAAAAAAAAAGCATAAACCCATTTAGAAATGTCTGTACTACTGCCAAGCATGAGAAGTTATAACAGCTGATACCAGTCATTAAACCAAAACGAAAGACCAACCAGAACTGTCTCCTACAATAAATTGGTCGTATTTTTCATGTGTGCCTACAATGTCCTGAAAATACAACATGCTGCTTTTTGAAACATTTACTCTTGAAATAAGCCTGGAGCTCTAACCCACCCATAATTCAGGTTATATCTGGAATGGGCCACAGGAATTGCTTAATGTTGCATAAGAATTAAAACTTTCTTTTACTCCTCCACAAATCAGAACTAGCTGTATTTTATCACCCTCTACCAAGTGCCTTTCAAAAGAAAAAAAGTCATAACTTCGAGAAAAAGCATAGGCACCTTAGAAAGTTACTAAAAAGAAATAAGAATACGTAGATGTACTTTGTGCCTCCATGAAATCAGCTGCTAGAACGAGGTGACTTGAGTAGATACAGCCAGCCTCTCCCTTTAATCTAAATGACAAGAATTGAGCTCATGCAAATCAGAGACTATCTGGAGATAAGGAGAGCTTCAAGCTTTCATCAGAACTTCATGGCTGATCACAGACATTTGCAAATGATGTAGAAGGAACCTTTATTAAAAGGCTCAGCTTCGGATCTCAGTTTCTTCAGTTTCCTCATGGACTACAGTATGTTGTCTTCTACGCTTGATTCTTCCTACATACTAGAGCCCACCATCAGGAGAGATTGAGATTTAGACAGCAACACTGATGTTACAGCAGTTGTTTTTAAAGTGTTAGAATAGAATAGTTTTGCTATTTCTTAAAATACCCCAAGATAACAACTGAGAGAATTGTGACAACCCTTGGATGCCTGGCCTAGAATTAATTCAGCGCCAGCTATCTTCTGCTCACTAGAAAAGCGGTTCTGCACAGATGGATACCTCACAGCTTATGAGGGGACTCTGTAGAATTGGAACAGTTCTTAACCTTCTTGCTTGCAAGTGAGAGCTAGTTCCACAGACTATTACCATGGATGTAGCCTGAAAAAAGAACATTTGTGGCTAAGAGGATTCAGATGAATTTACGCTTCCTTTGAAGTCAGAAAAGCCTTGTAGCCCTCTTAGTGTAAAAGAAATTTAATAAGTAAAACAATGATAAAAATCCACTAAACTCATAATAAAGTCAATGTTTTAGACTAAATCAAGGAAGTGTCCCCCTGCCTCCCTCCCCAAATCAGACTGAAACAGCACGGATTTTTCCGGTGAGCCCTCCAGCATTTGCAGGCAAGTCTTCTGAACAGTTTTAAGAGTCAGTGTGGATTCTGGACAAGAGTTAGGGATGCTGATAGATCCTACTCTGCTGTTTTGTTTAGGAACCAGAACCCTCAAGCTTTCCTCCCACATACCCTGAATCTTTTACTCCCTAATTTAAGGTGTAAGAGTTCTTACACACAGATGAAAATAGCTTTGGTATTCCTTAGATGTTCAACTTTCAAGATATAGCATATTAAATTCCTATAGACCAAGAAGCACAAGTTATATTTGTTTGTTATATGGCAGATCTCCAGTAACCCTGATGTCCATGTGCGCTTTTTTTTTTTCCTTCCAATCTCAAACTCCCTGGAGGTTTGATATAGGAAGAGTGTAAACAGCAAACCCTTTGTCTTAACTGGATGGCAATCAGAAAATGTTTCTTTCAACTGTGATACATTAGAAATATTTTTTTGGATGGTAAAAACTTTAATATTTTATGGGAAGTCTGCCCCTGAATAGACTTCACATGCAACAGAAATGCATATAGAGCAAATTAGTCATTCTATGTAAATCTTAAGTAGCCTCCTAGCCATGGCATAACAAACAGAAGCTACTCCCAAAGCTCTTGTGTTTCATGGGTACACATTTCTGCAAGGCAAGCTTTTAGAAGAGATGTGTCAAGCCAGAAGACCTAAACCACTACCACTAAGACTTAGTAGCAAAATAGGTATTTTCATAGCACATCTAGACTGGATTTCTTATACCATGCTAGAAAAATGTACCTTTAGAAAAGGTCAGATTTTACAAGAAATAGTTTTCTGCAGAAAGCAAGTGTCAGAGTCTTTTTGTAAGTAAGAGACACTTATATTTAAGAGACATTTTATTTTTCTTAAAGATTCTACAGAATTGTAGAAAGGAAAAGAAAACCTTATTTCAAGCATTCAATTACAAATTAATATTCACTATATACATTTTGTGTACATAGACCACATTATGTACTTCAGAAATACGTACTGATGTAGCAACAGAATCATATACACAAAAGTGAGAACACATGGCAAAAAGCTCAGGTTATGTTTTACAAAGGATACAGACATGACTCTTCACATCATTACGAAGTCCTTTACGAACAAATTCATATGCTTCTTCCTTCTTCCCTAAACAGTTCAAGGTCAATCCTTTCATAGCCAGTGTCTCTGTAAGAAATATCATATGCTTACGTTTGACTTCCCATATGCCAGTTCTACAAGACAGATATCCTTTGAAGCTGCTACACAGTTCCCCAATACATGATAACTTTAGATCAGGGTAGCTGCCTAGCACAGCTGAAGATTGTTACACAGAATTTTCCTTTTTGAAATCAGTCTTAAAAGACCATGGCAGAGCACCATACAGTTGTGACAAACACAGACAACACAAACTTCATTGAAGAAATACAATGGTTAACTCTCTTAAAGCAGTTAAGAATAAGCAAAGCAATTTTAGAAAGCTTTTCATTGTATGTTAGAGCTCAAGGTAGGCAAAACATGAAAACTTTCATTAGGTTTTACTATGCCATAAGAAACAAAGATCTTTGTCATAATCACCTTCTCCATGAAAAGACTGCTTATAAAGCCTTAGTTAAGAGTAACATTACCTTCTATTTTTGAGGTACAAGACCTTCTCAAAGTATACGTTTGATAGATTTTGTCAGTATTCAAAGAGGCACAAGATTGCAAATGATATGGTGGTATGACTATTGCTCCTCCGCACCATTCTTCAGGGCACACTATGGGAAACAAGTTGCATGTATGCCCAAAAGCTATTCCAGATTCATGCCTTTTTTTCCTGCTAAGTAGTAGATCACTTACTTTTGGCCTCTGCTAAAAGAGTACATTAGTCACATTTTCATCCTAGTACTCCGACTTTCCTGCAACTACAACCTTTTCCCCCATACTAGTGGAAAGGGCATATCATCTCAAGGTCAGTCATAAGCCAAGAGGTCAGCTTGAAGTTTAATGGGTAGACCTGTCTCTTAACGTGATTTTCTGTAAAAGTATACCTAAAGTAAACAATGAGCCAAAAAAGGAACCAAGGTTTGGGGGTTTTTTTGTTTTGTTAAAGTCATCCTAAAAACATACTGCAAGAATACAAAAAGCCAGAGCATTACCTTGCCAGTAATATCTGGAAGTCTGGAAAAGAGCATCCCTACTGAGTGAAGGAGTTCAGCCTTCTACCAGGGAGGTAAGTGACCAACTTCAGCAATGCATCTGTTTGTCACCTTCTCACTAGAAGTTTCTAATTCCTTATCTCTGAAGCTAAGTGTGACAACAGTGCAGCTTCCCATCAGATCATTTCATTGGTTTAGTTCTGCTTCAGCTGTTCATTCCAGGCTTTGCTCCCTAGCTTCAAAGCCATTAGTGGCTCAGAGCCCAACTAATACGTGGACTGCCAAGGGAGCTATTTGTCCTGGAAAAGTTTAAGAGAGCAACAGCAGACAAAACCATAGAAATGTATAGTGAGAGGTTATAAAAATGCAAGTGCTAGTAGAGACAAGTGCATTAGGTCACAGAGATAGGCAGGCCTCTCTGCAGCTTTGAGGAAGCTCAGATACCATACTTTTGTCTCTAGGAAAGCAATGAAGACAACCAAGAAACAGCAGGCACTGATAGAAGAATCAAACAAGAAGGATCAGCCACAAACATTTTTCCTATCTGACCATAAAATCTTGAAATGATTTTAGTGACAGAATACATGCACACAGAGTGTTAGAATGCTTCAACAGCAGACAACATTCAGTTTCAGAAGGAAAGATTTCCTGAAGCAAGTAATGGAAACCCCATAACACGCCAGGACTAGAGTATCTTATGGGGGATTAAGTTTTGACAGATTAAAAAAAATAAAATAAAAGCCACATTTTCCTAGCCACTTTCCTGCAATACTTATCAGAACAGGATGTCCATATTGTCTTTAGCTTTAAGTCTTAGCATCAACAGTATTACACTTAACTGTGTTCCTTATAAGCAGCAACTTGAATTAACTTTCTCTACTGCAAATCAAAGTATTCACTTGCCAAGGAAAGCAAGATTTTTAGTTCCTTGGCAAAACACCTTAAAAAAAAAAAAAAAGAACAAACAAACCACACACCCACAGAACATACCCACATACTAGCATTCTGATCTGGAAACCTAAAAAGGCAACTTACTTGGAAGCTTAACTGAAGTGTGCTTCCACCATATATTTTGATCTTCACCATCCCATCACACACGAGTGCTTCAGGCTATGAGCTAACACAGAGACTTAGTCTGAATACATCAAGACTGAAATCCAGAGTATTATTCAATCTTAAGGACAGAATCATACTCAGTGAAAGGATCCTTTCTTTCCCAGTACTACGGAATAGGCTGACTGTATATTTAAACTCATGACAGGGAGAAGGGGGGGGGGGGGAGGTCTCTTGAGGTCTGCAGTTACCTCCATGTTCAGCAAACTTCGGGTTAGAGAGGATCATCTTGCAGAACTTGAGTCCATTTTTGTATTGTTTTTGTTCATAGCATTTCTGGGGGGTGGAAAAAAAAAAGGGTTACAATTACTGAAACGCTTTTAGAAAACAGTATCTTAACATACTAGTACAAATGCAGTAGTTCTTTCAGTAAGGTACCAGCAATTAGATCACTAATGAGTGCCAGTTGAATGACTATTCATATTACATTGCCTCTCTTTAGCATTCACAACAGTATCTGCCTTCATTTACTTGTGGCTAATGCTCTACCTCATAGTCTCCGCTGAAATCTAACTCTTGGTAGGTAACAAGTCAGAAACTCTTTTACAATAGGAATAGGAAGGACAAGTAGAAGTGTCTTTACTTTGAAATGGAAATCCAAGACAGAGAGCTTGATTCAACAGAACTTTTGAGAAGATTCAGAGGCTTAAGGAATCCAGACATTCCTCTCAACATCCCATTTCACTGACCTAAATTTCTCAGAGTAAGAAGCCTCAGAGGGAATACTGTCTCCCATGCAGACTTTTTCAAGAAAAAAGAAACCATGAAGTAAGATAGGTCTATTTGTGACCTCAGGAAAGCCATATACGGAGGGAGGGAGAATTCACCAGGGTATTAATGAGTTAGCTACTAGCTGGAATAATAATACAGCCAATGCCAACTTACATGATCAATAGATTTAAAAAAACAATGCCATTCCAGTGTGGGAAGCAAGGAAAAAAGTCCTTGTGAACCCAGGCGCCCTTACTTCTAAGGAAAGAAATCAGCTCATTAGAAGTCTGCCAGGTTTGTGTCATTTAGGACTAATTACTAAACACTATAGTTGACCATTTTTAAAAATAAGTTTACTTAAACCAGTTAAAGGCATACTTATATTAGTAAGCACAAAAGTGATTTAAGGTCATTTAAGTCATGCTCACATTTCTTTTCCCGAAGGAAAGCTACAACAAAAAAAAAAAATACAGACTTAAATTGGCATCACTTTAAGCAGTGTGTTGTCCTGTTCAAATTTAGACAGCTCTTCCAAACAGAAACTGTTTTTTCAGATAAGTAATTCAGATCATTAATGCTCTCTACTAGATCACTTCCACTCCAATCAATCTTCTGGGACAGAAGTAAAATCTATTTAGAAGTACACATACAAAAAGACATTTCAAAGCCACTGTCCCCTCACATACTTAGAATTCAACAGATATTATGATAATGAGCTAGATTCCTCAATTCAGTGGCTATCCAAATATTAGCTGAAAACAGGCAACATTTGCTTTCTTCAGATACAGGCTTCAGCATGGCACAGGTCTTAGGAGTCAGTTGCTTTAACAGGCTCCTCGGAGTCAAAGGCTACTTAAGTTAAACAAACGCGTCGTGTAGTAACTTCTTTGCAGCCATAATAATTGCTACCAGGGTATCAGCAGTACAGAGACATGCCTATGCTCACTTTTGGATAACTAGCTAAGGTAGCAAAACAAGAATCCTTTCCCACAGTGCACGGTAAGGAGCTAAACTGCAGAGAGTTTAGAGTCTAAAACTCAAGGCACTTTCAGTTAACCATGATTAACTGGAGACTAAATCATTGTATAGTCTAGGTTGGCAGGAACCTTTGGACATCACCTAAATTCCCCCTCGAAACAAAGAGGGCTAACCTTGACATTAGATCAGGTTGCTCAGTGCCTTGTCTGATTGACTTTTGGCAGTATGGACAGAGATTCCCAGAGACAACTACCATTATGCTATGGCAATTAACATTTAGACAATAACAGAAAAAAAAAAAAGAGAGAGAGAGAGAGAGAGAGAGAGAACTAGTTTCCCATCTTCATCTGAAACAACTCAGGATGCAAACTTGGAGACCTCTCTAGGGGAGGGGCAAAGAGGGGAAAATTATCCCCTTCATAAGACGCCAAGTGTCATTTAAAAAAAAAAAAAAAGTCTTGAGACATTACTGACAATGCTTTCAGTATGCTTTAAGTTTATTCAGGTATGTATTAAAAAAAAATTAACAAACAGTGACCATTCATCCATGTTCCTACAATTCTTGCAACATTGAGTGAAACTCAAAATACACAGTGATGCTTAACCATACAACAGAAGCTATTTGGCTCAAGAGTATACTTAAGACTGATTAACTATTTGAGGAAGTTAGAGGTATTATCCTTATTCTGACCTTTTTTTCCTCTCTCTAAAAGGCATTCCCTCTTGGCCTAGAACAAGAACTGAGCACCTAGAAAGTTATTTTAAGTAGGTACAATTTGAGCAAAACATACAGTAATAGCATTTGAAAGAGGGTTAGTCTTCAGTACCGTTGTGCTTGGTCTCATGTTCCAATCAACACCTTGATTATAAACCCAAATATCAGTAAGTTAAAAAAAAATGCTACTTAGAGCAGTTTAGAGCTTAGTTTGCCCCACACTACCTAATGATTTTTGAACCTACTATACAGTTATAACCAAATTTGAGACTTTTGGAAAACAAGCAAAACCACACATTTTCCAAAGGCTAACAGATGGATAGAAGAGAGAAGTTAATGCTCTCCACTGAGAGAAAAGCATGAGCTCAACACATACTGTTGTTTGGTTTGCTGGTTAGATAATCAGCATACTCATACTTGTCAATGAACAAACAGGTTAGCTCAAAACCTGTCACAGAATATAACATCTCTTGTCCAGCTGGTGGTTACCAGACAGAAGAGGAACTTGTGTCATCACAAGAGAGGAGCAGACTACAGAAAAACAGAATAAATCAGTACAAAACCTGACTTAATTTATTCCACTGCTTATGGTATAGTCTTATTGGTCAGTCAAAAGGTGACTTCTCAGCCCACATCTATTCCAGAAATAACTGCGGATGTTAGCTGGTAACCTTCCCCCTTCCAAGACTCTGCTAAGCAATACAAGTTATTTTATGGTCATCATCAATATATACAGATATATTGAAAGGCTTGCAGATTTAGCTGCATTAAAACCCAAGACTTCTCAATGTGTCTAAACTTAGACAAAGAACTGCTTTTAAATTTCTTTCTGTCAGACAACAGTGTACGAGCACATCATGCTCCACCTGTAACTTGTTTACAGTAGACCAGAGTTTAAGGCCACATGATGCTGTTCCATTTTGTAGTACAGAAGGGAATTTCCTAGCTGATAAACCCGATGGCTCTGTTACGTATTCTCAAGTTGTATACTAATCAGGACAAATATAGCTTAAGTGTATTCATTTACAGCAGTCCCATTGAATTATGTTTTTTGATGCATTAAAATTTCAAGCTAATATGCTGGATTTTTAGAAACAGCTTTCTCTGTTGTGCTTAATGTGAGGCCTTTTATGGCAATAATTTCCTGCTAAACATTTGTGCTTTGGCTTTAATTCTTACACGCCTGAAATCTCAAAGGAAGCTTTTGGCAAGGCTAAAATATCATCTAACACTTACGCTACCAGATGTTTCAGGAAGGATGTTACTTCCTTTAGCAAATGTCTCATCTTGGTTTATTCCCTTTTTCCAGCACTAACCTAAAGATAAAAATCTGCTTGCAGACTTTGCTATACAGCTAAGCTAGACATCATTCTGTATATATTGCTGTAGGCAACAAACTAGACATCAAACAGCACAACCTCCAGGAAGTAACTATAAAGTTAAAAAAAAATTTTAAGAAGGATACGACAATTTAGAGCAAGAAGAGATTTAAAACTAACTTGCACTGCTTTGCTTTTCCTACTTAAGGTTTTACAATTCATAAATTCCAGTTAAATTTTTATAATACATCACCTTCTTTTAAACAGGGGGAAGAAAAAAAAACTTACACCTAGATAAATATTAACAGAATTGGGGCTTTGAATGGCTCTTTAAGGTTACTCACAAACAAAATGACTTCATGTACCACTGCTTAATTCTGTACGCTATTCATATGTAAATTATGCTTAACTATTTGCAAAACTAGGATAGTACCTATGTTTACAGACTTTACACCTCACTGGACAAAACATTTGTCACTTCAGTCTTTTATTGAGAGAACTGTTATGTTTTCAACATGTTAAAGTTTAATACATAGATCAGCAGTTTTAGAGCTGAAGAACATCTCATTATGCCCCTCGCACATTAACACCTACTTAAGGGGATTTTCAGAAGCCATCCAAAGTAGTAACCTCTACTGGCTACTCAAACAGGGTTGCAGTTGTCATAACTGATTTCCCTTCACTCTCCAACCCTCAGGCTTCTGAATGTGAAGCGGCATTATTTCAGCAACAACTCCCACTTCCATGTGAAAGCCAAATAAAAATGTAACATTACATTCAAAGAATTAGGACAGGTTTTTCATCAAACCAAATAGCAGCATTAAGCACAGCAACCAAGCTTCCTTGATCAACTTAAATATTTTAATAGCTTGACATCGTTTGAGATGGTTTCTGGCTGTAATCAAGCTGCAAGTAAGAAGTTTGGGACCAGTCTCATGGTGAGAAAGTGAAGTTTTCTTTAATAATGCTACTGTAATTGAAAAAAATTGTTTGCCATCTCTTGACATGGCACAGAAAGAATGCTGAAAGTCAGTAGCACTGGAAATCTGTCCAAGCTGCAATGGTGATTAAGTTTAACAATAAATAAGAAGAAGAAGGAAAAAAAAAAGAAAACACACACATCCTACCACTGACTGCCATTCTGATCAGTATCTTTTACTGGAAGCTATCTGACAAGTATTTAAGGGCTGTTCAACTCTAACATGCTTTTCTGATCAAAACCAGTCACAATCAACACAGAAGCATCAGCATACTGTCAGTGTTCCTCCTCTTAATTGAAATTTAACACTTGAACCTTTTAAGAAACCTTCCTTGTTCTACTGCATATCCACAAAGCAATGTGTTTTGCATCTAACAGGCAATTGAATACTTCGCACTACAGTTCATGAAATTTCTTAGATAAGTACATTAATCAGGTTTTAGGTAAAACTCAATAAATATTGTTTGTATGCTAATAAATGTTTGCTAAGTTATTCATTAGCCTGATAGCAATGTCTGACACAATCTTGTTTGATTTTGATATCCAATTAACTTCTGAAAGAAATCAGTATTTGTGGTGGAAATGTTCTTTGCATCATGAAACATTTTGATATTTAGCAATACTGATGTAGGAAGCAAAATTGCCATGATACTATTAAACTTAGGAGGCTAGGGATCTCTGCCTCCAAAGTTAGTTTATTCTCTGAACAGCAACTGCCCCTCCATACTGATTTCAGCTTGCTGATGTTTGAAAGGATGGAAAAAAAAGAAAGAATCAGTTTGAGGGGGGATTTCAGTTCAGGGAGGACAAGAACAAGGCTATCAGTATGACTTTCCCATTCTCACAGCATTCTAGATGCCTTGTCCCGTGACAACTCTGTCATAGTATCAACATATTCTTCTCCCCACACCCCAAACCCAACTGATATTTCATACATGCAGTGCCACTCCTACTCTGCTGGTGAAAGCATTTAACCTCATTAGCTGAAATAAAGAGGAAGCCAACCTACCTCCAGCCCTTCTCACTTCAATTGAGAAAATGTACAGGCCACATAGGTCACCCCGCCCCAAATCTGGGGACTTGGCCATGCAGAAGTGATGAGTCCCAGGCCACACATGGTGGTGCAAAACAAGTGGCCAGCATCAGACATAGTGGTAATATTTTGGTCATCACAGTTCTAATGTAATTGTAACATCTAAGCTTTTACTATCACAACTCTCTGTACATGAGAACCTTCTTTCCCTTAATTAGCTTTTTTGCTGATTAAAGTTCAAACATACAGATTACACAAAACAGATTTCATATTTCCACCCGTATTCTGTACAATAACCGTTGTAGCTATTGCATGTATTCCACTCTGTTGGCAGAATAAAGCTGAAATTGTGTTTATTATCATATTGAATGTGTACGATAAGCAAATGTTGTTCCAGAATTTTTTTATCAGGGATACTTTTCAGCAGCCCTATAAACTATGCCCCTTTGGGGGGGGGGGGCAGAGGAGAGGAGGGAGAATCTGTTTATTAAAATATTTGCCTTAAATTAAGATCTACTCTGTGCTGTACACATACATTAAATAAAACTTGAATCCCTAGGATATCCTTTGCTTTAAGCAAAGAAGCAGAAACAATACAGAGATCATTTAGTAAGAAAGAGCTTTCTACAAGTACTTAGCATCTGTAGCTTCCTCACACTTTGAGTTAGTAGAGCTTCTCTGCAATTCATGAATACGTCTATGCCTCTGCAAAATAGAAACCATAGCAGCAACATTAGAAATCTGACAAGTCATAGTCTCATCATGCATTTTATACTGGTTTTTAATTTGCAGTTTGGTCTCTTCGGTACATCTACTCAATCTGCTGCATCTCCTAGGATGAAACTGCAATTTGACTAGCAAGAACTCAAATTGAGCAGGTGCTCCAAAAGCTATGGGAACTGCATCTGTGAGTAGTTAGAGTAAATGAAACTATCAATGTGAACAGTGTTTTGGGGGACCTGATACATACACATGTATAAAACTCAGGTTTTAAAGATTAAGCTTTTAATTAGACACCTTAAAACAAGCTCAAGGCAAATACTGATGCAAGCCTAAAGGCTAACTCCATCACAACATTCCATAGAAGATTTCATACAGTGGTTCAGATTACAAACTAAGAGAATTGTGTGAATTGTAAAAGATCAGGCCAGAGGCACACCTGACACAGGCCACCATAAGAGGCAAGGTACAGTGGCAGATGCACAGGGAGAGGCTTATTCATAAAACAAGCATTATTACAGCTCTCTCCAGAATGCTCTCAGCCTCCAGCGATTTGCAGCTCAACAGTCCTCTGAACCAAAGGGTACATCTTTGCACACAGAAAATTTTAAATAACTTATTTCCATGATCCCATTCAGTGCCTAAAACTTTAGCAGCTACTACATCTTGCAGCAAGGGGTTCCAGAGTTTAACGA
Organism: Apteryx mantelli; assembly: GCF_036417845.1. Classification (NCBI taxonomy): domain Eukaryota; kingdom Metazoa; phylum Chordata; class Aves; order Apterygiformes; family Apterygidae; genus Apteryx; species Apteryx mantelli. Next base: position 36,247,856 of record NC_089978.1, read on the forward strand.
CCCTTTTGTTAAGAACTGCTCCTCCAGTTTGGAACCCACCACTTTAGAAGCAAGAATGTAAATGGTAGCTGTAGTTTCCATTTTGGAAGAAAACCAGACACGTCCCTACTACTCCAAATTGTTAGTGAGTTCAAGATCTTCTGTTATGGTTTTCCCCCTTTTAGAAGGTCATTTCATACTTTTCTCCCTTTTCCAAGGAAACTGGGGGGGGAGGGGGGCAGCAATACATACAGTGCTACAAATACAGGCTTACAATGGACTTTAACAGTGACACAATAGCACTCTTCTATCCAGAGAAGAAGGAATAATTCCTAGAATTCAATGGCTTTCAACTGCTGCGCACTGAAACTGTTTTAACACAACTCCCTAAAAATCTCAACCCTTACAACCCTTACAAGTAATTCAGCTCAGAGCTCATGCTATGTCTATGGTAAGTTAGGATTCCCAAACGTAACACATGAATCTACATGGAATTTTACCTGCTATCATTCAATTTATTCCAAAATCATACTTACAGCAGTAAAAGTGAAGGCTGTCTGAAAAGCTGCAGGAGTAGCTTAGTATGACTGAACTCATGTTGCTATTTGTCACTTCTACATAACTAATTTAGAAAAAGTTCCAGCCAAATCTTTGTGGGGCTTTATTCTGAAAACTTACCATTTATCCATACAGGATCTTTCCTTAAGAAAAGTTCAGCATGAATAAACAACCAGTCTCATTCAGTGGAAGCCTAGTTCGAGGGTGATGACAGTCAGAACTCCTCTGGCAAATTAAAACAGGAATATTTGGGATACAGTCTTCTCCAAATTAGACTTCCTTGAATCACTAACAACTGTGAGGCATGATTTTCCCTTATCAAGATTCATGCTGTCTTACTGCTAGACCTATAGATAAAGAGATGATTGGGTATATCCCGTGCAATTCTATCAGTCTGCAGTTTGCCAGCTACCTTCAGCAACCCTTTCAAAAGTTATTATCAAGAAAACAGGCTGCATTCTTCCTATGCTATCCCCCTCCAACAACACAAGTAGCAACTGTACCCAAATCAACAGGCTTATTAGTTACAACAGAGTTTAGTGACAGCTCTATTTTTAAAGGAACTGATTTGTTAGATTTCAAACATCCACTACCCCAGATTACGACGGCTACCTCAGCTCTGTTACTCATCCACCTTGTGAGACATTAGTTAGCATAGCACCATACCTTCCTAATCATTGAGTTTAATAGTTTAGCAACTCCCCACACCAGGAAACTGCTTATTTGCATGCTTACAAGCCATTATTATTTCATGAAATAAAATGAAAACTGTTACAGTTTAATGCATAGGAATTAATTGCATCATCTCCTACAAACACTTGTATACATGACTTATCTGAGAAAGAATCTGCTAAGAGTACTGTAGAATCTGGGACAATAGACAGCAGGCAAGTAATTCCTCAAGAGAGAGAGGGCACATTAGATCATTTAAGTTTTCTTCACAAAAATGTGAAGAATATATGCCTCAATGAACTAAGAAAGCAACAAGTTATTGCTACAAAATGATATTCTTGCAGGTTTTGGGGACTTAAAGTCAAAGGGAGTAATGGCTAAACTATTCTTCCAAATCAGCAAGAATGATGCCTTGCATCTGAAAGGGTACTGTGACTTACCTCCCTTGTAACAAAATGAAATATTAACAGACTATCCTTTCCTTAAGGGAAACATATTTGCAACTAAAGAAACAAACCTCTTTTTACATAACAGTAATATATGGAATTCATTAAGAAATCAAATGATCAGTTATTTAAATGCATGATACTATCCACAGTTGTATTAAACATGGAACAAATACAGGGACATGGTACAGGGCAGACACCACCAGTCATTACAAGACAGTTACCTGTTCTTAAAAGAAAAAGTCTGGACAACTAAGCCACTGCTTTCCTCTGAGCCACTGTGATGGACTGCTATCATAGTCTGTCTAAATAGAGTTGATTTCATTCTATTAGATTTAGTTTGATTTCTTAAACCTATTTTTAAGGTGAGATATAGTTTGTAATCTGGGTTCTCAAACAGAAAAGTTAAAGTTACATAAACGGAAATATCCTTGAAGGCAAACTTAAAACCTACTCAGATATGCAAAATAAAAGATCTCCCTAAACTTAATAGAAGTAGACACCAAATGCAAGTTACCAAACTCCAGCATTACCAAGAAACACTTGAGTTACCGTACATACCTGTTTGTTTTAGATCCAGTCTGTCCCATTTCCTTAAAAAAACAGTCACAGAAGCTCAACTATAGCTGAAGCCTGCTTTTTAAGTGTGTGTGGGGGGGGGGTGGGGGGAGGTGGGAAGTATTCCTGTATTAAGCCTTTTTGGATGCCTTTCTCTCTTCCCATAAAAGGAAGAGCCAGGAAGTTTCTGAACACTTCCTCCATGCCTTGTGCAAGACTGGGAAGTGAAGCAGAAGGGAGCTTGAAGTTGGTCAGCCTCTCCCTTCCAAGCAATGTCACACCTGTAAGCAAGATAACAGCTTCCAGTGCAAGAGCACTTAGCCTAAGAAAAAAAACCCACAGAAGAGTGGAAGCAAGGTTTAAAAGACAAACAGATCTGGAAGTTAAGACAGTAACAGGGAAGAGCTCTAGCACTACCTCTTACAGCCATACACAGAAACAAGAACTATTACCTACATGCTAGAGTTTCACCTATGCTTCAATGGCACTACTTATGTAATCACATCACAGCTAGTTTTAAGTCAGCTTGTTCAAGTACTGCCAAGCATGCAGACATGCAAACTAATGTTAAACACTACTCACCCAGCTTCTTGAGATTTCACAGCTCACACTGAACTCCCTGAGGCCATGCTAGCTCTGTGTAAGCTGGGTTCACTATTATTTAGGCATCTTGTTCAGACCGTTAATAACCTCTCTCATATATGTTTATATACACATACACACCCAATGAGCAACTCCCAAGTAATTCTCGTGATCTCTGAACCTTTGTGTTTCCCATTTCATAACTGCTAATTCTCTGCAAAGTGTTTATAAAAATACTTAGACTTAATATGTTAACACAGTTACCTCACATCTGTTCCAAGTGATTAAATCATTACACGCTTGTAAAGTTCTGTTATACAGCCTCCCACATTCACAGTATTTTGTTGATTTCTAAAATGCCCATTGCATCTCCAGTCATTTCAAGTATTCTGGCAGTGCTAAAGTAGGCAAAAGCTGCTTTGATCACAGAATAGGCTTTAGCACTACATGCTGTATTACTGCACTATAATATTCTTAAACATGTCATCCAACCCAAAGGTTGGATTTGGACTATGTAGACACTACTATTCCAGGAAGAGATAGCCATGAAAAAGTCAAAGCTAATAAGTAGTAAGAAGCTAAGTTTCAAGAAGTATATGAAGTGACATATGAACAAGCAAAAGTTTAACACTTTAGGAACAGTGACTAGCCACAGCATAGCACATCAGTTAACTCTTCAGAAGGCTTTAGAAAGCAAGTACATTTCCATATGAGCTTCAGTGAAGTTATATTTACCTCCTTTTCCTCACCTAAGCAGCTATGTTTGGTTCACTGTGCAATACAAGAAAGAAGAGGTTGTCTAGAATATGATCTTCTAAAAAAGCTCTTATATTTATCATTTTAAAAAGTTAGAAGTGATTGCTACTGTGAACTTGTTTGCTACTAACAAGAATAGTCACTTAACTGTTCTAAAATTAGTAATTTATTTTTAGCAGAGAGAAAGAGGAGCGCTAGAATGACTTACTAAGATGCATACCATAAGCATGCAGTAAGCAACAAATCACCATTAAGCACTATTAAATCTTTAAAAATCTACATACTACCCAAAGCCAGCAAAAGAAAAGCACTCCAAAGCACCTGCTGAAGTGCACCAGCCACATACAGAGTACTGAAGCTTACATATGCTCTTTGTTTTGAGTTCAGCTTCCTGAAGTTAAAATGCTCATCTCTTACCTACAAAATTACTGAAACTAACCTAACAAGTTCTGATATAACTAAAGGAATTAGCATAGGCCAACATTTTACCATTGTGCTGCACAGACCTCCTCTGTCCCGGAAAGGCAAATTGGCATAAAAATCCTTAAGTTTATTGAGGCTGGGACTCCATTAGTATCACTCAGACACTCAAAAAGCTTCCCCCCCCTTTTAGACTTCCTTGAAAAGAGGCAGCATTAAAAAAAAAAGTGATTAAGTAGAAAGTTATAGTCAAAATGATTTCTTTCTTCTAAATTACCTCATAAACGCTAAGCGTCCTTGCACCATAAAGTCTAAGAGGTGAAGCACCCTATGCCAACCACTTAGCTGGGCTGCTGCAACTCTGCATGCAAGAGTTGAGAAAGCTTTTTGAAAGGACTTACAGAGTCAGGATAAGTTAAACTGCCAGACATCTTCAGCTACACTTCAGACTTCCTAGTGAAACAGCTTTAATCTAGTAAAAGGGACATCCTTACTGGAAAGGAAGTTCCTATGGAGAGCAACTTAGCAGAGACTCGGTCCTGCTATGCCCGCACCGTGCTTTGAGGTCTGCTCCAGCCCTCCTGAGCACGGTCGCAAGAGCACGAGGCGAGCGCTGCCCGCAGCGCAGCAGCCCCTAGCGCAGCCCGGGGCGGGAAAGCGGCTCTCCCCGAGCCCGCTTTTCCAGCCGCCCGCAAGACCGGCTCCGGCACGGACCCGAGCCCGCCTCCGCGGCAGGGCCGCGGCCGCCGGGCAGGGGGAGGGACGGCGAAGGCAGAGCGGAGCCGCGGCGGTGCGGCCAGAGCTCGCCCCGGCGCTGCCGTGCCCGGCGGCGGCGAAGGGGAACCGCGGCCCCTCGGCGCAGCGGCGGCTGCCCCCCCTTCCCGCCCTCGCCCAGCCGGGGGCGACACCGGCCCCGCCGGCCTGCTCGGCGGCCCCAGACAAAGGGAGGAAACGGCTGCGAGCCGCGAAGCGCCGGGCGAGGCGGCGGCGGCAGCCGCGGCTCCCCCCGGGCGAGCGCGACCGCCGCATCCTTCGCCGCTCGGCCGGAGCCAAACTCCGGCGCTCAACGGGCGAAGCGACCCCGCCGCGGGGCGGAAGGCACCGAGCGAGGAGGGCGGCGGAGGACCGGGGCCGGCGGCTCACCAGGATCCGCTTGAAGAGGTTGCTCTCCTTGGGCGGCAGCGGCACGGACGGCATGGCGCGGGCGGCCCGGGGCGCGCGGCGGCTCGCGGGTCTCGGCTAGCGGGAGGCGAAGGCAGCTGGGGCCGGGGCGGGGGTGCCGACAGGAGGAAGAAGGCAGAGCGAGGGCAGGCGGGAAGGAAGCCCCGGGCTCCGCGGGGCGACGGCGCGACTCCTGCCCCGGCGGCGGCGACTCTTTAACTCATTGGCCTGCGCCGCCCTCCCCGCCGGCTCCCCTTAGCCGCTGCGCGCGAACGCGGCCCCTGTGCGCAGCTGCCGGGGCGGCCTCGCTGCCCAACTGACGCTGCAAAATGGCAGCCGGGGTCCCCTCCGCGCAGGCGCACTGCCGCCGCGCGCAGCGCCGGGGGGGCGGCGGGCGCGGAGCCCCCCGGCAGTGCCCGCGGCCGCCGGGGGGGAGCGGCGCCCGCGCCGCCGTTCGCCTCCTGTCTCGCCTTAAAACCCTCCCTTCTCCTCCCCCGGCCGCGGGGCCGGGCGCTGGGGAGCTCCCCGGAAAGCGGCTGGGCCCCGCCGGGGCGGAGGTGGGAGCCGCTGCGGCCCCCCGAGGCCACGGGCCGCCACGGCGGGAGGTGGCGGCGTTTGCCGCGTCGGGCCTCGCCCGGCCGCCGCGAGGTAGGACGGAAAACGGCCTTTTGTCCGCTCGCGGGCGGCCTCCGCCGCTTCTCCGGCCCCGGTAACCCAGTTCTTGCGGCCGTTGCCGCAGGAAGTAGTTCACGCCGACGCGGTAGAGCCACACGGTCGGCAAGGCTGGAAGACGCTGCTGGAGGAGAGCAAAGCGCCTGTGAGCTGCGCTTTGGGGAGGCCGAGCGCTTGCTACCGTCTGGCTGGTGTTTAAGGAAACAACAGCAAAACTACCAGTGCGCCTCTTAGCAAGTACGCGCGTCATCTGCTGCGTTAATTCATCTCTCAGTAGTGGATTATGCAAAACTTCCCCCAAACTGTCGTGCATACTTGGAAGTATTAATTCATGGTTTGGCTCCTTTGCCAGAGGAAGTTTAAGGTTTTCTGAAAATTAAATTTCCGTATTGTTATTCCCAGAATAGCTCTTAAATGAATCAGCGTGAGAATAAAAACAAAAACCAAAAAAACACACTAAAGCCACTTGGCTTAGGGCATTTGCTTAGAAGGAAAACTGGTTAAATTAATCAAAGCTATAACCAATTATAAAGACTATCTTACAGGGGAAGGTATTAGGCAGCCTCAATTAGAATCTCTGTTTATGTAACTACTCTTTTAAAATATTAATTATATTTTGGTATATTTAAAAGAATATTAATTTTGTAATAATAATAGTTATCCGCATACTGTCTCAGGTGATTAACATGATAGACATCCACAGTAAAGCAAGTGTGTGAAAATAGCATATAATAAGTACCAATTAGAAAAGCTGTATACTTTATTTTGTGTAGTTACACATAAAGCAGGTAACTATGTGACTATGACAGGATCCCAGGCAGGGCATCTTTGACTTGTAGGCAGTCACAAGCCTTGCTGCTGAAGCTGATGGATGTGGTAGGTGCTTTCCTTTCAGGCTAAATGAGAGAACAACAATACTATATAGTGTTTCCAACATGCTATACCCAATTCTGTGTTCTTTCTGCTGTAATGATGTAGTCCTTCCCATCATAGCATGGTATTCAGTATCTGATTTTTTCAAAGCAGGAGTACTGTTGACAAGGATAACCAACTTGACTTTGCCCTGCTGGATCATTTTCAGAGTCTGTTTGTACCACAGCATGTATTTATCACATTTTATAACCTTCTGAAGCCTTAACTTTATGAACTCCAGTCTTCTGTCTTCTTAGCAAAAGGCATGTTATGCCTTCTGTCAGGTTGGGTGATAAAAAGATGCATCTCCAAGACAAGCTAATATTGTGCTAGGTGGACCCTTGGTCTGAAGCAATAGGCTGTTCTTAACAGCTAAATGTCTCTTTGTTTTCTGCTAGTCCAAATACTGGAAAGAACACTGTCTGAAAACAGACTGATTGCAAGTAAGAAGCAGGGGTTCGATTTGGGTTAGAAATGTGTGTGTGTGTGTGTGTGTGTTAAAGGTCTATGTTAAAAGCAGCAAGAAAATGAAAGTAAGGAGGCAATAAAAGAGTCATTTGTAGACTGGCTCAGAGGGAGAATAAACAAAGAAACGAGCTTTTTGGGGGGCAGAGTGCTGGTTGAAAGTGAGGGTTGGGAATGCAGTCAAGAAGGCTTTCTCTTGTCGTTTAATCCCACTGTGCTGGGCACAACAAAGCTCTTTCTACAGTCTTCATTAATAAGCAGGACTGTATTCAAGATGCATATGATTCTGTCACTAGTTTTTCCTTCAACCAGAAACAATTCAGAAGTCTGAAAGTTGACTAATTGGGTCAAAAGAGGAACACTATCAAAGTGATACATACATTATAACAAGCTTGTGATTTTGTTGTGTGTATTGCTTTACTCCAAGGCTTATTAACATCAAGGTTTCCATAAAAGTTGTGGCATGATGCTTGCAGATTGCTAAGCTCAGGGCTCCCTGAGCAAAAAAAGCCTCAGTGCAGGCATAGGCCTGCCTTCATGCCAAGTGCATTGCAAGGCCTGGAGCCTGTTCTGTTTGATTAGCCATTTCTTTACCTCCAGTATCTAAGTCAATAGGCAGCTCAGGATTGCCAGATTTGGGATTTAAAAATACAGGCCTGTCGCTGGTATTCATCCCAACCCTAAAACCCTGCTGTCCTGTTGCTGTCACTCCTTATGCTCCTTACAGCCTGGCCTGGCTGCCCTGGTTGCAGAGCACCGTGCTCCAATCACGCTGCACCCCATATCCCTTGGTCCTCACCATCTCCGTAGGCAGCTGCTATGGCCATGGTATATTATTTGTATAATATATGGTTTAAGGCATCAAAGCAAACCGTAAGGAAAGGGTTGGGAAAAAGCACAGACAGCAGTGTGATTTCCCATCCTCCATGCTCAAATCCCATATTCCATTTTAAAAGCATATAGGAAATTGAGGAAAGAAGAATATTTCTCGTGCTTTCAATATGAGATACATGGTATGTGTCCTGTAGTTGATGGTGTGTCTGGCAATCTTACTGACAATACTGAGTCCCACCTATGTCTTAGCCATGTGGGTGCTGCCTGGTCTGCTGGCTGGTAGGGAGCATGGAGAATTTGTTAAACTTGTGTTTTCAAACTTAAGAACTCACCAATGAGGCATAATAAAAACTGAATCATATTCACTTTTAATCAGAGGTTTTAATGTAATAACCATTAGTAGCTGCAGTTGAAGCAGATGTCATTTGTCTTGACCTACTCTCTACTTCTTAAATCCGTTTGGTAATTTTGAGTGTGTGGTCTGCTTATGATTTTCATGTTCTTATTAGCTTCTGGGTTGTCCTCCCATAGTTTACCTTTCCAAGACCTGTAAGTGTTAAACTGTATATTTAGAGTCCCATTATTTGACTTCACTGAGGTGTAAGTCATGTTCAAAGAAGAGGGGGGTTTGGTGGGGACGAAGCCTGTACTGTATCTCTCACAGTGCAGCACAGCAGGCTCAGGCCCCAGGGAAGCACTTTTGAGATTTCAGGATGCTATTTGCTGTGGCCCTAAATAGTAAATTGAAAGTTCAGTCCGCTGATGGGAGAATTTACTGAAGTAAAGCAAACTTCAGATGAAAGAGTGACTTTTCAGTGCAAGTGATGCACCTAAGGGAAACAAAATTTCAAGCAGCAGAAGCTTTCATCTCAGAGTTTTGAAAAAATACATTTTCCTTCCAGTAACATACATAGCAAAGAGTAAGTAAATTGCCCTGTTGGGTAGTTATAGGTATAAAAACTAATGTTACTTAAAGCTTTTTAAAATGTGAATATAATTTTAGCTATAGTTGTATAATCTGTTTAATATCCTCTATGAAAATATGCATATACACAGTGTTGTAAAATATACTTTTATTAGGAAGCTGTTACCTGTTAGCTTAATAATAATGTGGATGGTTATGTTTATTCATATTTTATAACTGATGTTTGTCTTTTGTAGCGCGGCAATAATTCTTTCAAAATAGAATTGAACTGAGTGAGTTACTTGTGTAACAGGTTAGCGCTTGGAAGCAGAAGTCAAAGATCCCATTGCTTGTTACTCTTGCCATTTTATCCAAAGCGTTCACTAACAATCAGAGCACCTTACCTTTGCTGCTATGAAGGGGGGCGGGGAGAAAAAAAGACAATGAAGGTTTAGACTAGAAAGTCATATAAATATAAACAAAAATAATAGAAAGTCATATCAATATAAATAAAAATATTTTAAATAATTTAATTAATAATGATAACATATAACATACTATATATTATATATAGTATATATTATATAAATATATAATAATATACACAATACTTAAGTTATTAAAATAATTTAATAATTTTAAATTAAAATAATTATTCTTATGTGTGTGTATATATATATATATATATATATATAAATTGGGGGGCTAGAATTGCAGGGGGTAAAGAGAAGCTTGCAGGTGCTCAGACTGGTGTTGGAGCGATACCGCAAAGGTGCCGGGAGCCCGGCTCGGGGGAAGCTCGGGCCGGGGTCGGGGCTGGGGGAAGCTCCCGCCGGGCCGGGGCCGGGGCCGGGGCCGGGCATGCCGGGAACGGCGGCTTCCGCTCCACTTCCTGCCCGCCGCCGCCTGGCGCGCTGCGGCCCGGCGGGGCCGGCGGCTCTGAGCCCTGCGTGCCCGGTGCTGCCGCCGGGGCCGGGGCCGGGAACGGGGCCGCGGGGAGCTCGGGTGCCTGGCTGGAGATAAGGCCGCGGCGGGGAGGGCCGCGGAGGCGGCGGGTGCGCGGGGTGCTGGCGCGGCGGCGCGGATCGCTGTTGCCTGTGTTCGTGCATCCGTACGTGCCTCTGTGAACCGGCTGCCTGGAGCTAATCGCGTCTTTGGTTATTAGGCGTGGCTTTTGGAAAGCCTCTTGAAACAATCGTGGCGTTGATAAGTGGTGCCTGGAAATTAACTTTTAGTTAGTAGTGGGTTAATTAGCAATTTAGAGGTTAGTTAATAAATTCATAAGACAATCGCCGTTGTCTTTTTTGCTTACTAGTTTCAGCAGTTAAACTGCCCACAGGGTAATTATGTCACATAAAAAAAGCTAGGAAGAACAGATTTGAAAAATCTGTATAGATAGTCCACTGTTCACAGCTCCCCAAAAGTTTTATGTATCTTTATTTCTGCACAAATATTCTGGGACAAAATCTCTTTTAAGGAGGAGATGGCTTTTTTTAATTTAATAAAATAAAGCTATACTGAAGTTTCGGACGCCCTTGAAGGTCTGAGTCACACAGTTGCTTAGGGTCTTCGGGCATTAAAAACAAAAGTTGTATGTTTGAGAGTTTTAAGTTAGTTATTAGTTAAGTACCTTTCTTTTTAAGTAAACCAGTAGTTCTGTTAATGATGCTTGACACTTGACCAGAAGGTGATGGGCCATGCTGGCATGAAATCACTAGGGGCAACTCCATTAGCAGATTTGGGCTTTTTTGAATTAAGTCTACGTGTGACCTTGTGGAACAAAGTCCGGGATTGTAGAGGACGAACCGATTTGTGCCTTTTACTGTGTTCCTGGTGGGGGAAGTGTGCTCCCTGCGCTGCAGCTGTTGTCAGTCCCTAGAACAGTCCGTGGAGGATACTGTTGGCTTTCTGTAAATCAGAGTAGTCCTGAAGTTGTCGCTGTGGGTCTGATAGCACTTACCAGCCTGGGGAATCTGGGGAAGGCGCAGAAGTAAAATAAAGGCCCTTCCCTCCCTCCCTAGCTCTTTCAGTTCCTGTGGGCAGTAGAACAAATAGCTGGGCAAGCAATTTGAAATACTTTGATTTTTTACTGTATGTTGCTATTCTTTCATTGTTGGGCAAATGGATGAGAGTCAATAGATGAGGATAACTGGCGAGATGAGTAGTTAGAATGTTATAGTAATATGTTAGTAAAATGCCTGAAGATGTATGGAAACTCTTGTCACTAATGAGTAAAAAAGTCATTGTGTCAGGGAATTGAAATGTGTGCTTAAGGACACCCTGTTGAAAAAGTTTAGTATTTTCAGAACTGATTTTTTTTTTTTTTGTAAAAGTCGGTAGATGGATGGGATTGTGGTACTGGCAGAGATATTAAGGAGTGCTTCCTTATTCATTAAACCTTTTCTACATGAATAGTCCTAGAATGAGAATGACTTACATAGATCCAGCAAGCAGGTTTAGACCTCTTGGCAGACCCTTGGGCATCAATATCAATTTTTACAATCTAATAAGAATTCAAAATATAGCTTGTGGTGTTGATGATGTACAATGCTGTGATGTACAATGAAGAAAAAAGACCTGTCCTAGAGCGTTAGTCATAAGGGGAGGCTGTGTCCTGTAAACCTGTAGGCTAAGTTTGTCAGAACAACAAAGGGATTGTATTTCAGAGGAGCTGCTTCTTATTCACTTTTCTTAATGAAAATATTTATGCCTCTTATTTGTATATCATGGAAAGGAGTACACAGGGAACATAAAGCACTGCTCCCATGTCTTACACAGCACTGATGAATAGGTGACTAATTTCATGCACGTGAATAGTCCCATCGACTAATCTGTTGCAAGATCAGCCCGATAATACTAATGTCCACATGCCCAAGTTATAACCTATTACAGTAGTGGGTAGAATTTTGCACAAAAAATCTGCACATTTCATATGTTCTCTATATAGAATTCTGCATCTCTAGTATAGATTTGTCTTCTCTCAGCAACATTGTACTTTTGCCAGTAGTGTCACCAAAATCGACAGTAGCATGTGAAATGGTTGTTTTTGTCCAGTGAGATGTATGGCAAAATGAAGCTGCTGTCTGTAAAGCAGCATCTACAATATAGCTTCCACAGCATAAGTAAATTGTTTGATGAGGTGAGGGAGGAGATATTTTCCAACCCTCAGTCAGTACAACTGTGCTGACAGTGTTTGCCAGTCTAAACCAGGGCTAAAGCAGGAATAGTTTTGTCCATGACAACGGGACTGTGTGTTGAGCCTGATACAGCTTTTGAAAATAGACTGCTCCCTTTCCCCAGATAATAAAAAATAGTCCGTGTACTGTCTGCTTCTAATTTCAGGTGGTGGAAAAATAAGAAACAAAATGAAACCTCTCCAAAACGTCTGGCTTTTCAGGAGCCTGCTTACCAAGTGCTGCTGTCATGGTCAGCTTCACAGCTGTCCTCTTCCTTCTGTCACTAAGAAGATGGGTTATGTGATGGGACTGCACAACTGGAGGCCAAAATCTTTGTTGGACACAGCTAGATTCACTCTGACATTTAGCAGTCAGCTTAGAAAAAAACATCAGGATTCTCATGCATTGTGGAAGCATGAGGCTATGCAGAAGTATCTAGAGACTTTAAGCAAGGAATACCAGCGGGTTAGTCATGTGTTAAATGCTGGCTCAATAAATGACTTTGAGGAAAGATTTCTGAAGAGAAGACATGCTGATCTGTCTCCAGTTGCAACTGTATTTCGAGAAATCAAAGAGGCGGAAAGAGAGGTTCAAGAGTTAGAAGCCATGTGCAAAGGTAAGGATAATGTGTTTGCCTTTTTTTTTTTTTCCTCCAGAATACTGGCTTTGCTTGTGATAAGCTGTACTGCCTAGCCTTTAAGAAAGGCTTAAGAAAGGTAAGAGTTAAGCTGGCCAAGGAACACTCTCTGGTCATATCTGTTCCTGGGAGCTTACGTGCTGCTAAAGTTTTCTTCATCTAACCATTTCCTTTCATTTTTGCCTCACCTCCCTTCAGTTTGAGGTCTTAATACAGCCATCCTGGGAGAATAGGGACCATCTGGACTCTCACAGCTATGTGTCTAGCAGAAATAGTTTGGAAATGTTTCTGTTTTAAGGTTATTTTTTGATGGAACCAACAGTAGCGTGAACTGAAGGAAGACATTTCAGTGAGTATTTGATAAGTGCAGACTTCATCTGTGTCATTTAAAATAGAATTATGTCTAGCGAGTTCATTGATACTTATCAAGCAAATTAAGTGAGCTTTCAACATTAGATCCTGATTTGTCAACTTCTAATGTAAATGGCAAAAACTAATACTTCTTTGGAGATATTTGAGAAGTCCTACATAGAATAAAAATTGACAGTTATATAATAAGCATGTCTGGTGCTTTTCAATACAGTATTACAGTAGAAGTTGGAGCGAAAAGTAAAAAAAAATATTGTCTGGTTTTGATACTGGTCAGAAATGAGAAAGTACATAGGGAGTAAAGCAACTTACAGAATTAGTAAAGGTGCAATGCTTTGACAAAAGTCATTCAGTTACAAGTGCAAGGCAGTGCAGACAGTAGAAGAGTAAAAATTTTGGCCTTTCTCCTACACTGATGGATACTAAATTAATAGAGGGAGATAGTGGCCTGGAGAAAAAGGGCTTACACTAAAGAATTGAAGCAAGGGAAAACCAAAGGAAAGGAGAAATGGATAGCCAATATCTATAAATGGAAGAAGACGAAAGGTCATGGTGCATCTCAGAGAAGAGACCAAGGCATACCAATAAATCATTAAAAGCCATATTGAAATAAAGCTGATAAAAATGCATCTCCTTTAGAAAGGTAGAAAATATTTATATTCTTTAGTTTTAGAAATGAAAGAGTATGTTGGTGCTTTTGAAAAAAATCATGGTTTTAAAAATATTTTATTCCCCCCAACTCTCTCACTTTTCTCCACTGGAGAAAGAGGAAAAGGAGTGAAGATGAGGAGGGACAAAAACTGAAAGCTGAAAAAAAAATGTTCTTGGAAGAATTAGAAAGTATTTAGAAAAAAAATGTGGAAAATTCATACTTCAATTTAAAAAGGCTATTTTGGGATCAAAAAAGGTAATGAAGAATTTTGGTCAGTTCCATGAATTATGATATGGATGGATGAAGTGAGTTAGTGTTGAAAGAAAGAAAAAGAAAATAAATGGAAGAAAAACTACAGCCAATAAGTTGATTAAATAGGGCCCAATTATACTATCTGTACTTTCTATCGTGTGGTCCAGTTAAAACACAGATGTCCCATTCATTTGACTGTTCTTTGTTTTCTGTTTAGAACCCTAACTGAACCTCTTCTCCGTACCTGAATTCCTCACAATCGCTGTTGGATCTAATTCTAGCCGCACTCAATGAAGAAGAAAAATATTATCCCCCAGTTTGTCACTGGTGATGGGGTAGATTAAGTGAGGGGTCATGGGGCAGATTAAGTGAAGTCTGAAAGATGAGGTCTGCAGGGAGGTAGGAATGGGACACGGATCCCTTGAACCCCAAACTAGTTGGTCCACACCAGACCATCTCAGTTCACGCTGTTTAGTTTGTTACTGTTTAACTAATCATTAACGATGCTTTATGGATTATCCAGAAGCCTTTGATTTATTACCATCTTGTACTGTTCTTGCATTGTATACAGAGGATGCCAGGCTCGGCTTTGATCTGCCATCTTTTATTTAGACTCGCTTCAGTATGTCCATGCCGTTCTTGTACTGGGAGCCCTAAACTGGACACAGTACTCCAGGTGTGGTCTCTCAGGTGCCAAGCAGAGGGAAGGGAATTTCCCTAAGCAAAGCAAAGAGTTGAAGTGAGGTCTCCCACATCCTGGTGACTTGAGTCCACACCTCCCACATCTCATTGGTCCCTCAAATAGCATGGGACAAAGGGTTAGAAACTACACTCTTACCCCCACGCTTATATTGTTCGTGTTCACCTTAATGAGATGGCTACAAATTGTTCAATATATGGGTGTTTCTGGACACATCCAGAAACCAAAACATTCATTGCCTGAAAATTTGTAATAAGGGAAACTGAGGCAGTTGTTGTTCCCAGGCATGTTTTTAACGTATTTTGTCAAATTTATTTGTGGATTTAGCCCTGCACTGTCAGTATGTTACAACTGACAGTGAGTAACTGTCAGGTGGGACTGACTTCTGTTTGCTGCAGACTTTAAGCCTTCAGCTAGAGTTTCAGAGATAAAATATTTTGTATCCCACTTCTAGTCTGCTACTACTTCCACCCCTGAAAATATGATCAGTTAGAAATATGCATCCTGGCTTGGGCTGCTTTTATTTGATGATTCCATGCTGGGAAGATGGAACTGCATGCACTGCCAGCTTTTATATGCTGTAATGCATGTCTTTTGACAGCTGTATTAGAGTTTGCTCTAAGCTAAGTGAGATTGGCTAACGTCTGTTCCTATTGTTGGAATTTAGAGCTAGACAGCAGAGATGAGAAACAACTTCTAGAGCTTGCCTTAGAAGAGAAGGAAACCCTTGATAAAAAAATCAACACACTGTGCAGAAAGGTGAGCCTGAAGTGCAATTATACAGCTTTGTAAATAAAAACATCAGAAAAATGCTCCTTTGTGATCTTAACAACAACCTATGACACGTGTGTTAATGAATCGGAAGTCCAGCTTCTTATATTCCTCCTGAAAGGATGTGGCAACATTAATTATTAGTAAACCTCTTACTGACAAATGCGTCTTAGAAGCCTGTTATTTTAGTCATTTTTGTTTACTTGCTTGTCTGTCTCCAGATGCTGAAGGAGATAAAAATAAAAACAAAACTGTGAATCTATGCTATTGAGACCTGACGTGACATCCTAGTAACTGTTCATGGCAGTAGAGTGTACGTTCTTGAAAAGGTTTCTGATTGAAACTTTCAATCTTTAATTTTCTTTTCAGCTGACAGCACCCCCTAAGTGGGGAAATTAATTACAAACAGAGAAGCTGAACAGATTGAGTAGAAAGCTCTGTGTTTGGGCTCATTTCTATGTTCAGATTAAGATAATAGGAAATAGAATCTTATGAAAAATAAGATCAATGTTTGTGTGGGAAAAAAAAAAAAAAGGCTGGTTTATAGCTAATAACTTCATGTTCATAAGTAGTTGGGGCTGGAGTGGGTTACCTGACATATGGTTTTGTGGGATCAAATTTTCAGCTAGCTTCCCTGTGGATGCACCAACAGATCGCATTTCCACACTGACTGCACTGAGCTGCAATAACCATTAGAAAGTTTTTACCCCTAGTTACTAGTTTACCAATAGAAATTTGTGGGTTTGTGTGCTCAAGCTACAGTATTTGCAAAGGTTGGCTATAAATTTGATTAGAAGGAGATACAGAGTCATGAAGCAGATAGTGACATTCTTTTTTTTCCCCCTTTTCAGCTTTTCCAGATTCTAGTGCCGAAAGAAAAGTATGATGGAAGTCCTGTCATATTAGAAGTGACAGCTGGCAGAACAACTGGAGGTCAGAAAATCCCCACAGTAAAGATTGCTTGAAACCTTCATCTAACTTTTTAAGGCTCTTATGGGTTATTCTTAATGTATTTTTACACTTTAATGATATAAAATAGCACTGTCTAAAGAAGAGTATTAATCTATCTAATGACCATGGTTAGAGTTGCAGTTAAATCTAAAAAGTGGTGGCTGCTATTTTATGATCTGCTATTTATGTTGTAGTGCCTTTATATTTTTAGGTGACATCTGCCAACAGTTCACTAAAGAAATGTTTGAGATGTACCAGAACTATGCGGACTATAAATGTTGGACCTTTGACATTCTGAACTATATGCCGGCTGAGATAGGTACAGTAATTCTTCAGATACTTCTCCAAGATGACTAAATTAAAAGCTGTGTTTTTGTGCTATATTTATCACACATTATTTGTCTCTATAGGTGGGTTGCATCATGCAGCTGCTCAAATTTCGGGAGATGATGTGTACAGGCATCTGAAATATGAAGGAGGGACACATCGAGTCCAGCGAATCCCTGAGACAGGCCTATCATCAAGAATGCAGCGTATTCACACTGGGACAATGTCAGTTATTGTTCTCCCTCAGCCAGAGGAGGTAAACTGTTAATCAGGGCAACAAGGAGGTGTTTCCCTGCTCATCCATTTTGGCAGTGGAGTAGGTGTTATTTAAAACCATGTTACTGTTACTGTTTTGGGATTTTATTGGTACCCAAGCGCTTTGTGCAAGTCTGAGCAAGTAAA
Organism: Apteryx mantelli; assembly: GCF_036417845.1. Classification (NCBI taxonomy): domain Eukaryota; kingdom Metazoa; phylum Chordata; class Aves; order Apterygiformes; family Apterygidae; genus Apteryx; species Apteryx mantelli. The sequence continues at coordinate 36,265,012 of NC_089978.1, forward strand.
CCACAAGCTCAGGCAATAGTCCTTGGCTCTGTGTCTAGCTAAATGGTTCCTTACATTTACATGTTTAATGTTTAAATGGATCATCAGAAGCGACTTTGCAGAGATTTGCTCTTACCTGAAGTGGAAAGTAAATCAATGATCATTTTGTTAAGCATTCCAGCCCCAACGCTTAAAAAACTGACTTGCTAGGAGTAACCCAATTTTAAATTATGTAATGTATTGAGACAGGGAATATATCCAAAGAAGTGTTTGATGTTGCATAGTAATGTGACTCAGCAGGGCCTTTTGGTTGGATTTTTTTCCTTTTTTTCATTTAAATTATTGGTGTCCTCTGCTAAATCAAGGACAGTATGCTTTGCATTTGAATGGGTGTGTTGGCCAGTCTTTCTGAGATCTCACAGATACTCAACCAGCAATTTAAACACAAAATAACCAAAACCAGATCTGGTAGGTTTTCCCAGCAAGTTCTCCTGCTTCCCTGTAATGCTTTCCTTGCAACATTGTTCAGATCTGAATGTTCCTTTCCCATCCACCAAGCTCAAACTATGGTCCAGGTCATCATGGACTCATATTTCCAGTGCTGCAATCCTTTCTTGGACCTGGATACACCCAGTTTTCCTCAGTTAGATGTTTTCAAGCACTGCTGTAAAAATCATTCAGGCTTGACTCGTTGAACAAGATCCTGGCACTGCTGGTTAGTAGTTGTGTTTGGTGATTTGCTTTGTTTGGTATTTTTCACTTTCCTTACCAAAGCTGGTTTTACAAAAACTTTTTTTTATGCCCCCTCCCCTTGTTTTGTGAAGAACCTGTAGTACAGCTCAAAAAAAAAAGTGAAATACTTGAAGTATTACATGCTTTGCAGACAGAGATGTTTGCTGTTTCATTTCTTTTAAGTATAATAATTCTTTTAAGTATAATAGTTTAAGTATAATAATTACAGTTGTAGGGGAGTAATTTTGGGAGAGAAGTGAGAGTATAATTGAAAAGATGTTCAAAAATGTACTAGGGTGAACAGAAAGTAATGATTCGGTTTGATTCTAGGTCGATATTAAAGTGGATCCCAAAGATTTGCGTATAGATACATTCAGGGCCAAAGGAGCAGGAGGGCAGCATGTTAACAAAACTGATAGCGCTGTGAGAATTGTGCACCTTCCCACAGGTAAGTCTAGTTGTATTTTGTACTTCTAATCACTTTCAAAATCTGTATCCTGAAATGAAAACTTATGATCCTGCAAGTTGCAGGGATTTTGTGGGTTTGGGCTCGATACTGAAAAAGGTAGTAACCCCTTCTCCTTCTGCCCATGTTCTAGCAAGGCAATGAGTGAGGAATATGTACCAGCAGCATGACGGTCAATATGCTGCTCTCATGCCAGTTTTGTCTTCAGAGTATCTGTTTAACAAAAGCAGAATGTCTTTGAGGAATGAAAGACAAAAAGGAGGGTGACAGGGACAGGATGGAAGGTGTAAATACTTCCTGCTGAGTGCTCTGTGCCTTCAGCAGTAAGGGTCAGTGGCGACTGAGGGTGCACGTTGCCTGGCTGGAACCTGGGTAATCACAGAACTGAGAAGAAGGGAGACATGAGGATTTTCATTCGGTAGTAGATAAAACTATCCTATCTTGAGTGGGAAAGTGAAGGTATACTAATGGGAAGATAATGTCTGTGCTTGACCACTCTGTCTTTCTCAGGATTTGTTTTTAATGAAATTCACTGGGCTACTATTTGTCTGGGTGCAGAATCATTTTGGGCACAAGAGATTCCAGTGCTGATGTGAAAACTGTTGTTTGCTGTATGGCTTTTTATTTCAAAAATAAATGTGAAATAAAAATAAATACTAATTATCTCTTTAAGGCCTTTTTATTGCTTTATTTCACTTTAAGTTTGTCCTGTATTGCTTTGACACCCTTCTCTGCTAGAATAATAAATTTTCCAGTCTCTAAGAGCTTTTCTAGACTAAGATGTTTAAAACCTGTGTTACACTCTTTTAAATGTGCTTCTGTGGACTATGCAAATTAAATTTTTAACATGAAATAGCTAATTGGAGTGAACTCCTGTTTTCTGGAGGCAATGTCAGGAACTTTTGTGCTTCATGAAATTGTAAAATCTCCCAGGCTTTTCTGTAGCACTGAACACACAAACCCCTGGTGGAGCTGAGAAGAGTTAAAAAATGTACTAATGGTTTTTGACAGTGAGTTCAAATGGCTTTTTATTTTGCAGCTGACAGGCCTACAAGCAAGTGCTTTAGAAGGTTTCATTTGCCTAATGTGTTAGATTTAATTTTGTTTGTTTGTTTTTTGTTATAATGGTCCTTTGATCTGTGCTCTCTTAAATTCTTCTACAAAGGACTAACAGTTGAGTGTCAGCAGGAGCGATCACAACAAATGAACAGAGAAATAGCTCTGCGGACACTGAGAGCTAAGCTGTACCAGCAGATCATTGAAAAACAACTAAGTCAAGAGCAGAGTGCCAGAAAACTGCAGGTGAGAACATGTGATTAATGACATCTAAGGGGGGTGCTATGTTATAGTTTTGTTGCTGATCATGACAGTGGCAGAGCATGTGGGTGTGTGTGTCAAACCAGGTGTGCTTACAAAGGAGAATCTTCTGTATTAAGATGCAAGTCTGCTTTAAAATAGTAAGTCTGTTTTTTACTTACCCCAGTTAACCCTAGCGTATACTTCTCAGGTAATGGAAAAAGAGTTTTTAGTGAGACTGTAGCTGTAATCATCAAAAAGCTAGCACACAACATCATGGGCTAACAACAGGGTCCTGGGCAATGTGCTCTATGTGACCCTGCTTGAGCAGGGGGATTGGACTGGATGATCTCCAGAGGTTCCTTCTAACCTCAACTGTTCTGTGTTGTAATGAATGTCTCTATTAAGTTCACATTTATACAATCAGAGCAGTAGTAAGGAGGGGGTTTTTTCAATGAAAATTAGGATAAGACGTCCTCAGAGCTGTGTTTTAATCTAAAACAGTTTTTGATAAGATCACACAAAAATAAGAGTATGTAAACAATCTTTCCACTTCACAGTTACCTAAGGTTATTATTTTCTATTGTTTAGGTAACCTTTTAAGGAAGAAACAACTTCCATAAAAGTTACCTAAAGTTACACTGCAGACTGTATTTTTCCCTGAAAATGTGCTATCATTCTTTTCCTATCCTTTGAACATTTTGCTGTTTGCAGTGTAAACTTCTACAGTGATCAACAGAAATAAAAATACTTTAAAATAGTAGAATTTTTCCAGCTCAGCTATTTAATCACTAATTTCAGATTGTATTTAAGTGTATTGTTCTTGCAGACTAACTCAGTCATTGTGTTCCAGAATACATTAAATAAATTCTTTGTTTTGAAATATAAACGTGGGTGCAGATGAAAAAGCCTGTTGAATCAGACACCCATTTCTCCAAGAGTTTTCAGCATTTAGTTCTCCATTTTAATAAAGCAATCAATCAATCAGGCAACAAAGCTATATTTGGAATTCTCTTTTAAAACTTTTATATTTGATTGCACTCCTGCATTTGACCACTAGAGGACTACTGTTTGTATTTTTAATTTCCTCCTCTTTTGGTGTTAATTTCTGTCAGCCAAATATTAGTGTAACTGCTTTGCCACCCTTCTGTGTAGTACCTTTTGACTGTGCTACTTATATTATTAATGATGCCTACTCTCATTATCTTTGGTAGGCATTGCAACACCCCAAAAAAGAAAAGAACCATCTTACATGTTTGAACTAATGACACGTATAGATGTATGTATCTCTTGCCTTACATGACTGTTGCGACTTAAGTAATTCTTCCAGCTACAGAGCTAGAAAAGCAAAAGTGCACTGGAGGATGTTAAAACTTGATCTGTGATATAGAATAGCAAATAACACAGTTTAATAGGAGCACAATTATCAGAATAAAATCTGAAGTCAGCGACCACTAGGTTTGTAGGTAGAACAGGTTGATCCATTAACGTTTATTCGAGACATGCTGCTTTATAAGAGATTCTTTTATTTTTAAAAAACGCAGCATAATAGAATTTTTTTGTTGCTGTTTTACAGTTGGGAACAAGAGCACAGTCAGAGAGAATTCGTACTTATAACTTCACTCAAGACAGAGTCACTGACCACAGGATCTCATATGATGCACGCAATATCAAGGTAATGGTCGTTCATGATAGCTTTAAAAGATAGATACCTGTGTGTACCATAAGCAGAAAAATTTAACCTTGTGAAAACAATTCAGAATGTATCAGGAAATTGGGTGACCAGCCATGCAGTAACCAAACATCATAGACTTAGACAGCTTAAACTTTTTTTTCTGTCTTGGTGATGTGGTATGCTGTTAAAGATGACCTGCAAAGGAAATCCAATAACTGGCCTAGTTCTGTGTATATTTTTCTCCTACTGTGAATGAAAAGTGATCAAATATGTAGTCCTTGCTTGTGAACTCTGAGAGGCCCTTAGCCAAACTGGGCGAGTAGAATTTGAGATACTTGGAGCTTAGTGCAGCCAAAAAAAACCCTGACAAGAAGTTTTTTGTTTTTGTTTTAATTAAGCCACTGTCTCCTCCTCCCTTTAATGTTAGAGGGAAGAAAGAAAAAAGCTTTTCTTTATGGTTGTCTTGTAAGCCACAGTTAAAGGAAACTGAGTGCTTTCATTTTAAGATTACCTAATGTTTTGAGTAAAATTCTACATATGATTTGAATCCCATATTTTCTACAAGGAAACAAATATCTAATAATGTATTTTTGTGTATTAAATTTATGGACAAAATTATGTTTTAAATTTTAGGACAAAATTTAGGATGACCCCTTTTTTTGGCTTAGGTTCCAGATTTACTGTAACCTTACTGTACCTTCAGAGAACACAGCATGCTGAATATGAAATGGTTCATATTTGATGAAGCAGTATATAGGTATACTAATATCATAATGGAGGAGAATGGGAAAAAGTTCTGTGATTGCATAAAAAACTATTTTTGTTAGTCCAGCTTTTAACTTATTTAGTGTTGGAAACTTGTGGAATTTCTTATTATTGAATAAAACTTTGGAGCAAAAAAATGTCCAACAAAAGTTAGTTAAGCTTTGCTTGTAAAAGAAACCAGTTCTTAGCATGGGCAACAATATTGGAACTAGGTCCTTCAGTCCCCAATTGTTCTTGCTAAGGGAAAATTCATGTAAATGCATAGGTAACGATAGCATGTCAAGGAGGCACCAATAGCTCCTTTTGTTGGTGCCAGCATCAATGTGCTTTTCAGAGGCAGCCAGCCAAAGCCGTGCTGCTGTGCACCATGCCGTGTTGCTTTCACTTGGGGGAGCTGCACAGACTGGCAAGTGGATGAGTTAAGATAAGACTCCAGGCAAAGTGTGTTCCAGGAACTCCTCTTTTGAGTAGTCAGCATTTCAAAATTATACTGGTGTACACTCAGTAATGCTTTTATCTGTTGTTATTTTTTCATAGGAAATTCTAAGTGGGAAAGAAGCACTGGATAAGCTAATCAACAGACTACTGGAGTTTGCGGAGGTAGAGGCTCTCACTGAATATCTAGAAAACTTGCAGTCTTTGGAAAGAGGAGGCTCCTGAAAACCTTGTGTACAGTTAAAGCAGAAATTTTGCCTTTAATAGCAAAATAAAATGGATGCATTTGTTAGATGATAGCTTGGTTAAAATCTATGCCTCTATCTTTCAGTATGTGTGATACGACCTTTTATATTTTGGCACGAATGAACTCAACGGGTTGAATTTATTACAGCTTCCCTAGCAGAAGAGAACAGTCTGGGAGTACTGTGTGCACCTACCTTCTCTCTGTCTTGGCAGTATGGCTTTGGTAGGCCAGACCCTCTCTTGACCGTATTGCAGCTGGACAGGTATAATGATGGAGCAGAAGAAATACCCTGCAGTGCATGTGGTGGGTCCCCTTCCCCCCCACTAAACTACATGGACACTGGGAATGGGAGATGTTCCTCTTCAGGTGAAAAAGCACCAAGCTTCCCTAACGCAGTCTAGAATCTGGCCTCATGAATCATACTTATTTCTATCCATCCACTGAGTGAGCTCCTTAAATGTAGTCTTTTGAATAATTGTATTACTATGTCCTTTTTTTTGGGGGGGGTGGGGAGGGGAATGAGTATACAAAAGCAAAGGTAGCAATCTGGAGAAGAGTCCAGAATCTTAAGTGATATGCCTTTCAGCCATCTTGCAGTCATACTTGGGCCAGTTAAGGGTGGGTCTGGACCTCATGCTGCAATATAATGTAAAAAAACCCCTTTATCTAGCTTCAAATTAGGCTGACAAATTTCTGGAAGGAGTTTAGTAATGGTAATAGGTAGCTTCCTGCTTCTCAACAGAGAAAATGAACTCATAGTAGAGTTGTATAATAGCAAATAAGATAATTATGGAATTCACCTAATTCCTGCCTGGATACTTCTGTGAATGTGTGCTGTAACTGAGGGCCAGCCAGATATCTTCAGAGCAGTTGTCTTTAATAGAACTTGCATCCATGTTTTCACCTAAGCACATATTGTGCAACCTGCTTACAGCCACGTGTGCGTAGGCAGTCAGTAGTCACATGCAGTGATTCAGGAATACTCACATGTTTAACATTACACAAAAATATGTAACTGCATTGCTCAATTGGGCTAACTTGCTAGATGAATGTGTTCTCCTTTTATGCTGTTATTCCCAAATTGTGCTGTGAAACTGCTCTTTTTTTTCTGTACGGTCTTTTGAAAGTGAGGACTTAATTCATTGTTGTATTCACACATTTTTGTAATCAGGAATAATACAGGATTGAAAAAATGTCCATGTATTTTAACAAATAAATTATTTCAATACTCCATTCTTCTAAATTAAGCATATTTTTACTACTGTATTTATAACAAATAATAATTTTTTCTTTTAACTTTATTCAGATATGTTAAGAAATGCAGAGTTTGCACCAGTAAGAAAGCAGGAAAACTCTACTCAGTTTCCCAGTTCTGGAATTATTTTCAATTCTGGTGTATTTGCACATTCTTATCAGCAAATTTTGTTGGTGAATTTTTGACTTGCTTCTAACACTTAATTACAAAATTTTTTTTTTTAATTCATAGCTTTGTAAGTCAATCAGGAAATGTAATATTATGTGACTTAGTCATTTGCACATTTGAACATTGACTACTCACAGGAAACAGTTCAAAAGAAAAAATACGTGCAGGAGGATACAAAACTCAGTTATATTTATGTGGTGCTGACAGACTGGCAATAACTAATATGATCAGCTGTTGTAGGAGAGTATTCAGTTAACATGCTTCTTCAATTAACATGCTGCTTTAACTCACTTTCCAAATCAATTATTGTTGCAAATATTATGCAAATCAATTTATTTTACTAATTGCGTATCTTGAACAGTCTTAGAAATTTCTTGTAAAGTGAGCGTTTAAAATGATCAGATTCTACGCCTAGTATTAATGCTTATGAAGAACTCTCTAGAATTACTTTTAAAAATGAGCCTCACTTATGTTATTGGAAGGGAGAGATGGCAACGTTCTCACTTTGCAGGAGTACTTGTGACTAAGTTGATTAATTTTCTTTAGCCCTTCTTTGTTGTTGATTTTTCTGTGCACAGTGATGAGGAAGAGGAAAGCAGAAGAGAGCTCTACTCTGCTACTTAATTTCTGATGTCCTCAATGCAAGCACTGAAGTTTGTCAGCTAAACCCTTTCTCCCAGCTCGTTCCAGGGCATTCTGAAGGATCTTTGTCTTAATATCCCACAATTGCTTATACCTGAATATGAGACAGCAAAATTACAGTGTTGTGCTCAGTTGCGACAGAGACTTTGTACAGAACACTTCTGCTTCTACTGGAGGTCATTGGCTGCAACATTCGGTTTTACAAAAAGCAGATATATTTGCTTCTCCTGTCCAAAGTATTATTTGAAACCATATTTTATTCCAAGTTCTTCCACCTCAGCGTTTGTACTTGTGGGAGGGATGCAGGGGTATAGCTGTGCCATTTAGGAAGCATTTTCAAGATGGAATACTCTAAACTTGGGTTTCAGTTCCTACAAGCAACCTTGATTTTCAGCAGCGGTGAGCAGCTTATAATGCCCATTAGCTAATGCCCAGCATCTAGTAATGCAGTCCCTGTTGCCAAGTCTGCAGGTGGCTTAAATCTGTCAAATTACACTACTAGCAGAAAAAATGGTGATCCCAAAATACAGGGATAAAAGGAAAATGGCTACTCAGAAGGCATCATATAGCTTCTTGAGACAGCACTGCTGTTCATAGTGGAACAGAGCTCAAACTGTTGTTTGATAGAAACAGCCTTACCCCACAGCTTCACATTTGATTATAAAATAGGGTGACAACAAACAGAACAAAATACTTGCTTTAACACCTGCTGGTCTGGCTTCCTTTCACAATCATGAATGTACATAACCCAGACCTTTCATGCTGATGTAACGCTGTAACTGATAAGAGTCACCAACTTTATCTTTCTGCTCTTCAACTCCTGTTGATTTGCATGAAACATAATTCCTGCCTTGACTTTCTCTCTTCTTCTCTCTCAGCATAGACATGTTGAGGTCTACAGAGTGGCAGTGCCTCACCCAGTAAAGAAGGAAACCAGAGGAAAGCTGCACCTGGGAGTAGTCCTGGTGCTAAAGACACCAGCTGAGCTTGTGAACCCTGAAAGCATGTGGGCTGAGTCATGCTAGGGATCATACAACTATTGTAGCAATTATCTCATAAAATTTCTTTGCAATGGATGAGGAGAGAGTAGGAATTGTCTGATTAAAGCCTCATAAGGCAAGACAATTTGATGATAAGGAAAGCATAAAATAAAATCTTTCAAACCATATGTCACCTTGTCATTTATCAGACTTTACAGGATTCCAACATTTTTGAGCTTAAATCTTCTTTCAGCTAAGTGGAAGTGGCTTACTTCTGTTTTGCTGAATCCCAGCTCATTAGCAACAACTGTCCCTTCAAAACCCAGTTGCTTGCCAAGTTCTCAGACAGATTTCAGGTTATCATCAACCATATCCTAGTCTCAAAGGAACTAGCATTGTATCAGGAAAAGTTATGTCATGCATATGTATCCAAGTCAAGGAGCGGCTCATTTGCTGTATTACACAGAGTCACAGAATCATTGAGGTTGGAAGGGACCTCTGGAAATCATCTAAGTCCAACCCCCCTGCTCAAGCAGTGTCACCTAGAGCACGTTGCCAGGATTGCGTCCAGATGGTTTTTGAATATCTCCAAGCATGGAGACTCCACAACCTCTCTGGGCAACCTGTCACAGTGCTCTGTCACCCTCACAGCAAAGAAGTTTTTCCTCATGTTCAGACAGAACTTCCTGTGTTTCAGTTTGTGCCCGTTGCCTCTTGTCCTGTCACTGGGCACCACTGAGAAGAGTCTGACTCCGTTGTCTTGACATCCCCCGTTTAGATATTGGTATACATTGATAATATCCCCTCTCAGTCTTCTCCAGGCTAAACAGGCCCAGCTCTCTCAGCCTCTCCTCATATTAGAGATGCTTCTGTCCCCTAATCATCTTTGTAGTCTTCTGCTGGACTTGCTCCAGTAGTGCCACATCCCTCTTGTACTGGGGAGCCCAGAACTGGACGCAGTACTCCAGATGTGGCCTCACCAGGGCTGAGTAGAGGGGGAGAATCACCTCCCTCCACCTGCTGGCAACACTCTTCCTGATGCACCCCAGGATACCATTGGCCTTCTTGGCCACAAGGGCACATTGCTGCCTCATGGCTCATATTGCTAAGATAAATTATGGAACTACATCACCTGCATTTCTTATGAATCTGCAGATGAACTGTAATTGAGCTATTTTTGCAGTTACATGTTTGTGAGCTGTACAGAGTTATGATGCCTGCCAGTGGCTTTGAACTGTGCATATGTTCTCTGATCACAACCTTATTGCCTCAGTCCACACTCCTCCAGTGAAGTAAAAGTCATGACGTAGGCCATTTTTCACAGGAGTATTTCCCTCCTCAAGTTATTCTCCTCTCTGCAACCTGGAGGGTATTTTTGCTGCTGTTTTGTTGGTTTTTTTAATGCAAGATTTTTAAGGCAAGGACCTGATTTTTATGCCTTTTTCCATTTTAGATACTACCGTAATATAAATAAATTACTTTCTCTGTAACATCAAATATTTTGTTTATAGTTCCAAAAATAATGCCAGAAGGAAACAACGGCTGTGCTAACATTAATATTTGTAATAAAATAATATATTCTCATTAGTTGAAGGAGCAAGTACTTCTTCAGTCAAGCTTTTTATATCACTAAGCTCTTTCTCAATTTACCTATCTGTCTGTAATGTTAGACACGACAATAAGGGGTACTGTCAAAACAGCAAAGACAGACAACCTTTTTAATTTACAGGAGTCATAAATGTGTTTTCATGCATCAGGTTTTACTATCTTTTAATACAGCTTTATTTTAAATCAGGAGCTACAGGATTTAACTGCTTATTTGAAACACTTTATGGGAGATTCATCCAATTAAAACAAATAAACAGCATCAGCTGAAGAACTGTATTTTTTTTCTTTTACCCCTTGGGCTTTATTTGGAATTTTCAATGTAGATTCTACCTGGACATTTGGCAGACTTCTTTACCTTTAATGTAGTAGCTGTCAGAAGAGCAATGAGAAAGATGATGAAATGTTTCCAAATAAAAATAGCACAGCATTTGTTCCTCCACTTTACCCCTCCAGAATTCTTTTTCTGACATTATTTTCCCAAACCTATCATCTGTGACAAAGGTGTCTGAGAACTCTAGCATTAACTAGATAAATAGCAAAATCTCTTTGCACTGGGCAAGAGATGCAAGATGCTTCACATCAGGGGCAGGAATGTACCTGGAAACCAGTATGGATAGAGTCTGTTCTGTGTTTACTGGGAGCAAAATCAAGGATAACACGACACTGAGAAAATGGTCATGGTGACAAAACCAAGGAGACCCTTTGTGACAACAACAGGACTTCTGACAGAACAGAGCTACCCATGGAGTAAAGCAGACTAGCAGGACACTATGCTACAGTGTAAGATGTGGAAAGAAAATAAAAGAGAATATCCGGATTCTTTAAATTTGATTTACAGAACAAGGCTATAATAGAAAGTGCAACTAGAGCAGTCTCAAAGCAAAATTTTTTAAATATGTTAAAATACCAGCAGCTCTACCCCATACATTTGAGCATATATAAAGCTAAGCCATATACGCAGTCAATGTATGTTTGACTACTTTTTTTTTCCTGCACATTCTGTATTTGCAGCAATTTGAGGAAACTGGCATCTTTCACAAGTCTCTTTTTGTACACTACAGAGTCCAAACATGCTTTTTTTCTTGAGTAGGATTTATTATTAGAGAGACCAATGAAAACTGAGCTCATAAGAAGTCCTCAAACTTCCCCCCCAGACTTGGCTTGAATTCTTGCCTTAGGATTTACCCAGTGCAATGCAACCTTTCTTGTGCAGAAAGTTACTTCCATTTTTGCCTGCTGGCCTGCACTAATGAAGTACCTATCTCAAATGTTTTTTAATCAATCAGATCCATATTTGCTAAATGGACTAGATGATTGTTTCAGGCAAAACTTAATGCTTCCTTGTAACAGACACATAAGGAGCACAGTTTCTGAAAAACATCACCTGACTTTTCTCTTTGGTTCAGAACGCACAATCAGAACACATCTTGTAATGGGTTTGCAATACAGAATGGATTTCCTTCATGGAGATACATCATCCAGAAATGTTTGGTTTATACGAAGAGCTCAGACTCATGTGCTGTGTCTTAATAAAACATAAATTTAATCAATGTGATCCCACCTCTTCCTTGTATCCATTCTATAATCTTTACAACTTGCCTCTCAGTACTAGAACAATGTTCCTTTTATAGCTTGGGACTGTTTACAAATCAGATGGAAGACAGGCCATAAAATGATATTAAAATCTAATACTATTTAAATAGGTATGACTGTACTCTTATGTTACACTGCTGGATTAGATGTACACTTTTTACATACATACTATTAAACATAAATGAAGAAAAAAGTAAAATTATAGAAAAAATACATAAAAGTTTTATGATAGTGGAAAGATAGATTTTTACTTTCTACATAAGTAGAAAAACATCTATATCTTATCTTGATTGCTTTCATTTAATCATCAACAGAATGTACACAGGAATGTCTCAGAAATCCTGGAACTATAAATGCATTTATTCACTTGGAGTAGCAAGCTGGTTTTGTTATCATTTAGTTAAAAGGAAGAAATAACCTAATGCTATTAGCAACAAAACATATTTCAGTCTGGCAGAGATGTTTGCCCAGATCTTACTGTATGTTTTCTATTTGCTTAGTACAGCTGAATAGTTTTATCACTTTCTGTAAGAGAAGTTTCCAACTGATCAAGTTGACAGTAAGATTTTTTTTTTGTCATTAAAAGAAACATAATTTAATTATTTACACACATTTCCCACCTTTTAGAGGTGTGTATCTTTAACTCTCAGGTCACTGTTTGTCATCCAGAAGAGCAATAAATACGAAGACGACTGAATAACAATCTGTTATCATCAGAAAGTTCTCTCAGATACATTCTGAATGTTGCTAAGTAGTAACTACAACAAACCTTAACTGAATTCTGTTTAAGAATTTAAAAATTAACAATTTTAACCCAGGTCATTTGTTACTCATAACTGATGCACTGGATAAAGCAATTTCCACTAACTGCTTAATGCACTACTGGAAGGTACCCAGATACTATACCTTGGTGACCACAGAGTAAAAATATTTAGCAAACAATTCCATATTCACATACTTATTTTGGTTTATATTTGCCCCAAGCCCTATTTTAACAGAATATGCTATGCATGCATAAATCTCTCAGGCTACCCTAAAAACCTTGACTACATGAATAACTAATATAGATTGTTTGAATGTAAGTTTTATTCAGTATTTTCATATAAACTCCAAGAGCTGGCAGTATTTTGTAATAGAAACTGAGAATTTGTTAAAGAGAAAACAGCTGTTTAACTTTGCAGACAATACTTATAAATAAAAACAAGTAGTTTTGAACAACTCCATTGTTCTTCGCTATTATCTTCAGTTAAACAATCAATTAAAATTCACTGTCATTAGCAGATGGCCTGTATAATGTTGCCTGTTGTTTTTTTTAACATTATAATTGGACATTTCTACATTTACAGATAAAGCCAAACCAGTGTTTGCTGACATTCTCTGGGAATCGTACTGGGCAAATTCAGCCCTGTTCAGATAACGATGTGCAATATTGTTTTTTTCTTTGTACAGAAACTTTTATTTAAGCTATATCCCAAAACATTTCACAAAGCTAGATTCATTAATCACACAAATGGATAACACAATTTCTAAGTTAAATAGGTAGAAGATGAGAGGACTCAAGAGGTAGATACAAGAGAGACTGAAAAGATATGGCTGATGAGACAGAAACAAAGGATTGCAACAGCAAACAGCAGGGGTTATACAGACAGCTTTTGGACCAACAAGGGAAAGGACTTAGGGCTTCAAATCCTGTATGAGGAATGGAATGAAATCTGTTTCAGGAAAGCAAATTATCGAGAATATCAAAAGCGGCTGTCTAGTCAGTCTTGAAATTGCTTGAGTGTTGTTTGAAAATAGGTGAGGTTGTACTTCTTCAGAGCATGAAGCAAATGGACAGCAGAAGCACTCTGCATAAGCTGGGATCTGGAGACACAGTGGCCTGCGTGAGAGAACATGAAGCTTTCAGAAGATCTCAGCAGAGCTGGGGATAAGGTGAAGGCGTGTACTAGAAATGCAGCACAAGAGTGATATGTAGATTTGCATATATAGGAATACTGAAGGAAGACAGTTTGAGGAAGACACCAATAATAATAAAAGTACTAACAAGGGGAGACACTCAACTCAAAAAGCAAATCAAGGAAACCAAGCAGCATTTAATAATTTTTTACTCCTTTTCCAAAATGCCAAAATGTGCACTGAAATAACATTTTTTTTCCAGGAGAAAAAACAAGAAATTCTTTTAAATGTGCACAGGTAGAGAATTTAACTCAGATCCATGTCATGACCAGCCCCTGCATCTTCTAAGTCTGAATATTGGGACTGGATGATCTTGCAGCACAGGTTTTCTTCATGAGGGTCAAATAAAAAACTTTCCCAAATTGGAGAGTATGTATCTCAGTCTGCAGATTCACAGGTGAAGGGTTAAGATTTGGCTTAGGTCAAACAGGAACAAGGACGTTTTATAACCTGGGTCAAACTGAATAGGTGGTCTCTGCACAGCTCCTGTCACTATGAATTACATGCCAAACAAAATCATTATCATTTTTAGTATATGCAATATGCTTGCTTCTAGATACACTAGCAAGTCCAGGCAGGCCATAGTGTAAAACACAGACAAAATAGTCCTGCACTGTGAGGCTTTCTCTCTAAACAGACAGGACAGATAAAAGATGATACAAGGAAATAAAAATGCAGAGCATTAAAGTGACTTGCCCAGTATCACACAAAAGAAACCATGGGCAGAAATTGCGATGACTCCCTCTCTACCTCTTTCTCTCTCCTACTATCCTTCTAATAACACTAATAATGCCTTATGACAGCATACAAAACCAAGAAGGATGTAGTCCTCATCCAAGAAGCTTGCAATAAAAGCAGGTAAGCAGACCAAAACATACTGTATGATGGAAAATGGATTAGACAGAACACAAAACACTGTTCTTTTAAAACAGTGAAAGAAACACTCCCTTCTCCAACTCCAGTGCAATCTAACAAAAGATCAGGACGTAAGGAGCATAACTACTGCGGTACCTAGCAAATCCCCATGGTAAATTCTAAAGGCAGGAGATTTTGCAGAGACAGCATAAAAGGGAGAGCGATCTGTGCAGAACAGATGTACTGGAACACCAGTGTCTGCCTTAGCTTTTACACAAGACAATATTTTTGTATATAAGAGAAAATATTTGATTTAGATACACAATAAGGAAATAGTATGACAGCATGACGCAAAATTAAACAGTGGCTTTGTAAGTATCAAATTTCTTTCAACTGGCCCTTATTGTAGTTTATAATTGACAATCAACAATAAGCTGGTCCCTCTCCAAATTTTTTCAGAGTTAATGGGGAGTAAAGTGTTGTATTTCTTGTGAAATCCAGGCTTTAGAAGTCACATCAACAAAAACAAGCATGTGGTATTTAACCCAACTTTAATAGGGGTTAACAAATAAAATATTTATTCTCTTTTCCTAATGTAAAGAAAATAATTGTTTTGATTTACCTGTTAAACACAGTACTTTACAAATGCCTTTGGTTCATATTACAACTAACAGCAGCTCCTCAAGGAAACCAGTTTTAAAACAAACTTTTATTTATTTTCAGATGTTTTTAAACATCTGGTTAAGCAATTTAGTTACCCGTATCTTAAATCACTGTCTATAACCACTTCAATGGGACAAAACATTTTTAAGGAAAGATGCTTGTATTTTGAGATTCTCACTAAAAAAGAAAGACTACTTCTTCAGAGGATGTTAAACATAAGCAAAGCCTACCATAAAAAAAGAAAAAAAAGAAAAAAAAGAGCAAATAAATAATAAAAACATTCTGTAGAGATCATAAAGAAATGAATATACTTGAGGCCTGCAGTAACAGAAATGGAACGAGTAGAGCAGTACAAAACACAAGGTCATAGAAAAATTTCTGTTCTTTAAATGAAAGCATGATCAGCTGCAATCTCAGCAGTTGGCAATGGCAAAGGAGCAGAAAGAGCTAGTTGTATTGGTAAATCACAGGGCACCCAGAGCAGACAGCACAATGCAGTCATGTGAAAGCAACTGTGGTTCAAGGATGTACCAAGAGTTATTTCCAATATGCTAAGGAAGTATTAGTGACATCATGCATGGCTTTAATCTTTTTCAAATATAGAGCCTAGACAAATTCAGAGTGGAATGGATGAAAAGTGAAGTGCTGGCAGGATAATAAAGATCCTATCACAGAAAGATACTTTATTTGATTCATTAAAAAAAACCCAAAACAACAGAAAAACAACATGATGGACTCAAGAGGAAGAAAAGCTACTTTAGCTCAAGGGCAATACTTGTGTAAATTGGGAATAAATGAGTGTAAACTGGTCACAAACACACGTAGCCTAGAAACTAGAAGCAGGTTCCCATATGTTAGAGTAATGAGGTTCAAATAACACTGAGAACAAAACCCCAAAAAGCTGTTTTTAAGAAAGTGCTTAATAAGATTATGAAAACAATATGTGACAGCATCTCTCCAGTAGTAGGGGAGATTTCTGTTCTAGCCTTGCATATGAGGCTTATGCATTATATTAATGTGGAGTAAATACACTTACTCCTTCATCTACAACTGTGAGAGCATCTAGTACCCTACACCTCTAAATGATAAGCCAGAGCTAGATACCAAAGAAAACTTGCAAATTTCTCAGAACAAAATTCAGAAGAATAAACCTTGATGAAGAAGCCCAAGAAACACATAGGATTAAATTCAATACTTAATTCTCCTCTGCCTGCACAGAAAGTATCACAGAATTAAAAAAAAAAAAAAAGGACCTCGACTTCTTTCGTAATACATGACAAACCAGATTCCCAATTTTGCACTCTTTCCCCAGCTGACCTGACACATTAATAGTCATTTTCTCAGTGAAGTTCAAGCTCAGCAGTTACCAAGTATATTTTGCTGTAGCTGGACTCTGAGAAATGTTTTAACTGCAGTATTTTTGACTGAGATTCTCCTGAACAAGGCACTGTGAGTGTTAAAATGGAGACATATTTCTGAATGGATTTTGAATGGATTCATGATTTGAACCTTTACGGCCCACCTTTTGTGGCAGACAATGACACTTAGATGATGCTAAATGCAGACCATTCCCACCAGATGAAGAAATCAAACCTACTATCCTTAAGAAAATGTTTTAGCATTTACATTGTGCATTTTCAACAGCCAAGCACTGCACTGCAGCCATCTTGGACAGTTCAGCCATCAGCTTTACTTGTTCATCATTCCTTCTCCTCTCCTATGGTACTGAGAACGATGGAGCTTCAATATGCTTAGCTCCTTTCAGCTGTTATGAACAGCCAGCTGATGCTGTCTGCAATTATTCAATGCATCCATCTTACCAACAGACAAAAACATCAGTCTCAAAAAGGATGCTGTACGCTATAGCAGAGCTATACCTTTGGAATACTTTTTCATGGAATTGTCATGCAATTGTTTTTTTACAGGGAGGGAGACAAAAAGAAATCAAGACCAAAGAAAGAAAACTTAATGTGTAAAAAGAAAGAAAAATTCAAGTAGAGACAACAACAAAGCTATATGCAATGGGAAGACACCACATAAAAAATCTACTCCAGCAGAGGTGATTCTGGTGCTGTTATTAAAGGTTAAGATTCATCAGGTTTAAATCTTCTGCAGAATTATAATACATTTATCATGAATGTACACAAGTAATTTCTTTTAGAATGTCATTTGAAATGCATGGCACTGATGTGACCAACTCCTCTAAAAACAGCTTTCAAATTATCTATTTGAAAAGTTGGAACTCTCACCACCTACTGTTTTGCAAGCAATGAGGCAAAGGTTAGTAAGCACAGTATTTCTACTCATTAGCTTGGAAACTACTCCACATAAACAATCTTGGGAGCTGGTTCTACTTTCTAGTACATGCCACTAATCCAGTTCTTGTGCAAAAGTAAAAGGTCTGTACCATTTTTCCCAAGTTATGAATTACTACATTTTCATATACTTAGAAAAGGAGTAAAAACCTTACACAATGTATTTAAAACAGCATACACTGAGCAAACTGAACTTAGATGGCATGGTTAAAACAAAAAATAAATGTATTTACAATACTGCATAAGTAATATAACACAAACTTCCATTCCAAAAGCAATCACATAGAAATAAAATTAAAAAAAATTAGAACTCACATATGTTTTAATAGCTATAAATCCTTAATTTCTAACCAACTTTTTCTTTATAAAAGTCTGTTTAAAATATTAAATTTTTGATTCTTTCTAACTTAAACAGAATCTAAAATGATTTGCTAAATATTACTGATCACTTAGTCTTTGTCTTAAGTTTCTAGATTTTCCATTTTCAAATTTTCTCTTTTTAAATGTTGGCACCCCTTCTGACAGGTCTCCAAGAGAGGTGACTGTCTTCTCTTTAAATATCACTTTTGCATCTTCTGGAACTTCTAGCACTGGAGGTGGTAGATTGTCACTCTCTGTACTAGGAAGCTCCAGGTCCACTTTTTCACTGTGAGAAGAGAGTGAAAAAAAAAAAAAAAGCGGAAGGGTTAATCTACATGGAGAAAACCAACACTGCCAACTGCAGCCAGTAACATTCATATTTAATTGTCAAAGCAGCTTTGAAAAACTCCTATGAAAACTCATGAGCAGGTTACAAAGTTTTCTAGCCAAGATCACCAGCATGACTAGAATCAAGAGAAAAACGTGCTTTATTTGTTCTGTGTGAACTGGCATACAAAGTAAAAAATTGAGACCTCAGTTCTGTACTGTGCTTATAGCATGGTCCAACTACTGATCATGTAAATAGTCCTATAAAAGCCAACAGCCCTGCATGTTTGTAAATTTAAGAATGTTGAAAGACTCTCATCAGTAAGCAATTAGCAACAGTTCAATGCCAAAAAGCTATTGAGTAGTTTTCCTCAGGTGTCCATCGCAGGTCTGTTATTCAATACTTCAGTTAATGTTCTACATGACAGAATAGAAAACAGGCTTACCAAATCAGCCAGTGATCTAAGCTGGGAGAGACAGCTTTGGAGGACTGGATCACAACTAACACTGATCTTGACAAAGACATTATCTAAAAATTACCAATCAGTTTAAGGGGATCAACAGCAAAACACTGTGATCTAAATGAATAACCTGTGGCACAAACATAAAATGGAGAACAACTGAACAGTCAGCAGAAAATGATCGAGGAGATCATAAGCCTGTCATGAATCACACCAGCATTACACTACTGTGAAGCAATACACTTATAAGGACATGTTGTATTGCTGGCCAATTTGTACAAGAAATCCTTCTGGGCTACTGAGTGTTGGTCTGATGTCAGCTGGTGTATTGTACCCGATTTCAGGTACTGTGCTTCAAGGAAGGCATGGATAAGCTCAAGCACCCAAACAAGAGCCATGACAATGACTGCAAGTCAAGAAAATGTGACTGTTGCGGTATCCCTAAAAGGTCAGCCTCCTGAAAGTGGTTAGCACTGTTTCTGGTCTCAATCAAAAGTAAATAGTGAACAACTGCATTTGTCCCTGTTATGTGTGTATGAATATCAAGCCTGTGTACAGACTGATATATAAGGTTCAGTAGCTGAAAGCATTTTTCATTGGGCAGTCAATTCCAAATCACTGAAAGGAGAATTTATCAGCTCTGGAGTCAAGGAGTGGTTAACTGGTTCAATAAAGCAGATGATCACATAAGACATTTATCTCTCCAAGGAAGTATATCGGTGCTTAATTTAGCCTGAAGAGTGTCAAAACTGTATCTACTGAAGAATTTAGATCACCTTCTCCCAAAACTCATCTCTTCAGACACCTGGAGCAAACAATAACAAGAAACTGGCTACAAAAGACAGCGTGCTTCAGAAGAAAAGGAGCTATCTCATGCATAGATTATGCAGTAAAAATAAAAGTAAATAAAATAACAACTCCTGATCAGATGTGTGTCAGGAAAACATCTGCAGCAATTCAGATGGACATGGGAGAGAGACAACTTCCACATTTAATGCTGGCATAAGTAGACTACACGCTTTTTCTTTCACCTCCTTATTTAAATATTTTGTAAACATTTGTAACTGTGTTGTCTATTTTGGGTGCTATAAAAAATACATCCATTTGCATTTTACCCTAATCTGGTTTGAATTTCCAAGTACCTAAATAGCTAGGTATTTCTCATTCAAAGGTATCTGAATCCAAGTCAAGACTCCAGCATATTGCCTAGTGTACTCAAAAGATAAAGATGTTGTATGGGCTAGTTTAGGGAAGGAGAAGTGTCTTCTAAAGATGGGTGATAACCTAAATCATCATAAATATTGCCTTGATTATGCCAGCTCTTTGAAACTCTTGTGGTTTAGGCATATTCCCCAATGCATACCAGAAAGCTTCTCCTACCAGGTTATGAGAGCAGTAGGCACTTATCCATAGTGACAGCAGAAAAAGCTGAAGCAGATTTTTTTATTTTCTTTCTGCTTAACTTTATTTTGGAGATACAAATTAGGGAGCAAGATAAACAGGAGTTCAACCAGAAGCCTTCTATTGCAAGGCTGGATGGAAGTAGATAAAAAAAAATAAAATGCTGTGATAAAGGGCTGCGCCCTTCAGGTGAACAGTTAAGAGTTAGTACAGAACCATGAATCGAGAAAAGCTCAGTGCTTGTGAAACTAGCTTAGCCATACATACTGGGCTTAGCTAGAACTTGCTTGGAGTCTAACAAAGCACACTTTCACACTGTCACACTGTCAACAACTATTGATCCTACTGGGAAGGAATACAAATATTATTAATACAAATACAGCATGATCAAGATGCTGCTGGTCCTAGAAGATTGGCCCCAGCATGGGATAGTCAAGATAGATCTTGAACTCCATGTAGAGTTAGCCCAACTAATTATTCACCACAAAGAAACAGAATTTAGCCTAGAAGCTAGAGACCCCGAGAAAGCTGCCTATGCCATTCCCAGCCTGCAAGCAGTTGTAGAAGCAGACACAAGAACTTCTGAGGCAGCTGAACCATATTTTTGAAGGCGATGATGCTAAGGAACATAAGCTTAGAATAACTATCTTTACATAGTTAATACTCAGCCGCTGAAAAAAATCATGGATGGCAACAATCCACTAATGCACCAAAGTTTATTTTGTACTTATGGCGCACTTTACACTAAAAACAAAATAGCACCACCATCCTCCATAGAAAGATATTCCTTAAAATAATCATCTAGGCAAAAATTGTATTTGGACTACATTCCCAATAACTGCTAAGCACATTCTGTCAAAAGTCAGAAACAAAAGCTCTTGAAAACAAGCACTCTGGAAATAAACATTACAAGAACACCTGTGGTAAACAGATACTTACCAGGTGTCTTCCTCTTCCTCTTTTTTAACTGCTTCCCAGATTCCATACGGGTTGGTCTTCTTAGATATGTCACAGGAGGTTTCTTGGGAAACTGAGGTAGTCTCCTCTTTATCAACAGCTTCTTCCTGCTTAACTTCTCGCCACTTGCCATAAGGGCCTAACTTTTTAGCTTTGGAAGATTTCTTTTCCTCTGTTTCTTCACCATTATCTCCTTTCCTCTAAAGAGGAAAAAACCCACCTTAAGCAAAAATGCCTAAATAAAAATACAATGTAGCTTTATTTTACATCTTTTATTTATTATTATCTACTATTTATACTTTTCAACTAAGAATAACTTGAAACAATAAATTTCATATTGTAATAAAATCTGAACATTTTTCTCCTTGAGCTTTCATCACATACACAGTTGAAAAAAATCTTAAATATTAGAAAAAATTAAGGTTGGGAAGTCCCATCTCTCATGGCTGATGAGAGCAAGAAGTAGCCAATACAAACTTAAAAACAAAGCTTAACATGCTAAAAAAAAAGAGGTGAAACATACCACATACAGCTTTCTGCAGGCACACATACATATGTCCTTTACAGCTAACAAGTATCTGTTAGTACTTTAGAATGATGCACAGTGAAACAAAAATACATATTTTAGAATTTACACCTGTCTATTAATACATTTTATACTTAAACTGTCTCTGGACTGTCCTTGTTCTGGACTACCAGTTCCAAAAAAACATTTGGCCCAACAAAAGCCATAATTAGAGCCTTTATCTTAACTTTTAGATTTGAAGACAAAAATACCTAATTGATACAGGTTTTGTGCTGCCATTGTTTTTTAAATTAAGGACTCTACCCAGAGTCCTTGAATGTGACTCTGGGCAGTCACATTTACTAATGAAGGTTAGAAGTCATAACCTCACACTGAAACTCAAATCATTTTGTGGATTATTTCAGAGATGACAGTGCCCCTTCTCAGAGAACATCACACTTTTGGCAGGCTGAAAGACCATACTCTGTATCCTGGAACAGCGCTATCAATGTGCCAAATAATTGAATAAAGATTAATTTTACTATTCAAACAAGTGCAAACTTTTATTTTCAGTCATAAGGTTTAACCTAATTACAATGAGTATAGCACATTGTAAGAGGTAAAAGACAAAGTCATCTTATGCTAGAAAATGAATACTGTATGTAAAATAGACCTGAAGATAGAACTTACCTTGAAATTTATTTCTGGACTTTGCTCTTCGCTTTCACTATCTTCCTTTTCAGAGTCTGATGCAGATGCTTTGGAATCTGTTTCTGTAAGCTCTTCAGAATGCTTGTCACGTTGACTGTTCTCATTTGAAGATGAAACAAAACCAGCAGGTTTCTCCCAAGTGGATACTGTCCAAGATATTTGGATAACCACATTATTTATGTTTCTAATTCTGATCTATTATTGCTTTGATGACATTATCTTCCAGTAACGGTGCTGCCTTATGCAAAAATACAGCAAATAATTTAGCACAAGGCTTCTGCCTTTGTTCAGTATGCCTTTTAATTATTTATTTTTTTAATAAACTTAATCAGAAAGGTACCACCTTACTTCCCAGTAGAAATATTCTCATGGCAGCTGACTTCACTTTTGATAAAGCATGTTGTAACTAGTGCTTAAGAAAAAGATAATACATAGCAAACTAGAAGACTGTGTTTCCATCTCATCCTAAAACAGGACATATGATTTGCCCTCTGGAGGTGCCTGTTTGATTAGATTTGTCTATTGATTACAAAGAAAGGATAAAGTAAGAACCCTAACTGTGAGCCTCCTAACTCTCAGGTCAGATTAACCCCTTCCCTGTGCTACTTGGCTCAGTAATATTAGGATTCTAGTTAAGGAGTAGTCAAGTAAATAAGGAAATATAAACGTTAATCTGAAAAGATCTGAAAATATCTATAGGACATGACCTCATTTTCAATTAAAAGTAGTATTCCAGAAAATACATTAAGAGGAAATATCTAAATTTATTAATTTTAAAGTTAACTCAGTGGTCTTAAAACTGTTGTTAGTAGTAAGAAGGTAAAAGTATATCAACTTTTAATAAATTATTTTATATAAGCTTTCAAACGTAATAAAACAACGACCTTTCCCATTATTTTATATATTTCCAAAGATATCCTTAGCTGAAAATACTTAACAGGTATGTTTCTAAATGCATCTTGGAGAGTAAAGGTGCAAGGTACTGACAGTCAGTGGCTCTGAACTAACAAAACAGTCTGTGAAGGGTGCTTGTGTCATCTAGCTTTAGGCCGCTAACTGAGAAGGCTCATTTTCCTAGGTGTCCCATATAGTCGAAGGAGAAAGCCTCCCAGAGGATGACTCAGAGCAGGAATTTAGCCTAGAGATACCAGCCTCCTAAATTACATGCCTGAGACTGGACACTGTAAATATTCTCCTTGGTTAACAATTTCTCTTTTCTTCAGAGAATGGGATTAGTGTAACAGAGCTAACGAGCAGTTTTCAAGCATTTCCAAAACACCTATAATTGTATAAAAATAAAGGATCTCTGTTGCAACTTTAAAATCTCATAAGCCAAAATATTACCAAATATGTTGATTTCAAAGACATTCTTCATGTCACGTGTCCACAAAGAACTTTAAAAAGCAATACAACCAAAGGCATAAAACATGTCTGAATTTAGAAGGCAACTTTAAAAATATCCAGCATCTCATTTCTATTTCAAAAGAACAAATCACAAATGATTTGATTAGGAAAGTGGCATGCTGAAAAACAGAATATTTTTTTCTTCTATTTTTGGCATCATTAGGAATGTCAATTCACACCCAGCAGCAGAAAGAAAATCCATGGCTGGTATAAAACCACTGGCTCTCCAGAGAGGCATCACCAAACTTGCACGAGTCAGTCAGATTTAGAGAACAGATGCCTGTTCTGGGGGAGTTACTACAAAGTTCCCCCTGTAGAAGAAAAAAAAATTGGGGGAGAAGAAGTAGAGGGTCTGACTCCTGGCCTCTCTTATCAATGCTATTTCAGCAAAAGGATAAAACTGTGGAGATCCTTATTCAACCCTCTATAGCTGTCAAAATAAAATCCTGTTCCTTTCTGATTTCCAAACGAAAACGTTAACACATTTATATAAACAAAGAATCCATATTTTACAGTTATAAGTTGAGTGTATAAAAAACCTACGAAGCACAAGTGTATACATACTGAAAACACAGCCAAAAGCCAGCACTGACTTAAGCAAGAAGTGTATTTCAACTAATGTAATGACTTAAAAATTACAAAACTTTGAAATGGCATTAAAATGCAGTTCACTTGCAAAACAAAATGCAGAGTTGAAAACACTTTCTTCTGAAACACAGCTTAACTGGAAAACAGACTCTCCCTACCTCCTGTTTGTGTGTTATAGTAGTAGGTATGACCATCTTCGGTGACACCTTCTACCCATGCTGCTGCCTGAGAAAGACATACAGACATTAATTAAAAAAAAACAGTTTTAAGGATCAGTCAGAGCATCACTTACAGAATATAACAATATTCATCCTTTGAGTATTTCTCATTCATGATAATTTTGCTGTTTTAAAGCTTGATTGAAACTTGGACCCCTAAAGCTGTTAGAAAATATTCCTTTTGACTCAAATGCAATTGAATACAGACTGCCTAACTTTAAGTACCACAAACACAACACACACATTTTTTTCAAACAGTGGATAATTAGAACCAGGCAGTGTAGTTCAGGTTGCCATACGGTTCAAATTATGATATAGTCCATTATTTTACAAGTTTTTGGTTTTCCAAAGTATTCACACCTTAAAATGTAATTTCCTTTTTTGTTCCTTGTCCTAAGTAGAGACTGAGAAAAAAATTCTCCAGAAGACAGGGTTTTGTGAGAGCTACAGAAAACCAGTATTAATAAATACTACAAGCAAACAAAAAAATCTTCTAAAATTTATCCTAAAACAGGACTTCACCAAAAATAGTTAAGAATCAAACTTTGGAGGAATGTATACCAATGAATTTGCTCAAATTGGAAAAACACTGATTTCAACAAGGCACTCATTTTTCCTACTTATTTAATACATACATATGATATTGGGCAGAAGTCGCTGGTATGTCTTTGCGGATGCAAATTAAAACAAAAGTGTTTTGCAAAATCATCCACAGCTAGACAATCATTAGTGGTTCACAAAACTTGAGACCTTCCCCAAGGATCTGATTCCACCAACACTTACATATACAACTATTTCACTGCTCCTTAAGTACTAATACTGTCCACTCCCCTGTATAGGACAGAACTTTGATGCAAGAGAAATATCAGCTTCACCATATGTTATTTTTTCATTAATACATGTCTCTGTGTGTGTATATACAAACACACACACATATATATAGGCTTCTGCATACATACACCTATGCATTTGCTTAATACTCTAGTAAAACTGTGTTGTCTTTTTAAAACTCAACAAAATCAGAAGTTCTCACATGTGCTCCACAGAAAGTTATTTATATAAATAGAGAAATAATACCAGTCAGTTCAGAGAATGGAAAAGCAAGAAAACCTTCAGTGAGCAATTTTCCTCAAGGTCTTGTTCTCAAAAGTTTGAATGTGCTAGTTTCAACAAGAGAAGCAAAAGGAAAATTTATTTCATTTAAGTGGAAAGAGGACAACAGACTATCCTTAAGTACAGCCTATTGTTTTTGTTAAAGTTGTTAGATACTGAGCATTTCAGATCTGTTTCTTAGAGGTTTTCAGCAGGTATTTGACATTAGACATGCCAAGCATCCCACTATATAAATGCTAACCAGCATGAAGTCAATCTAACAGAAGTCATATGTGGTCTTCAACATACTTTTTCATTACTGTGTTTTATCTACCTTTTGTGAAGTCTGAGGAGCAAGCTAATGTGCTATAAAACAAGAAGGGACAATGAATCTTGCTTGAACTACATATTGCAAGCACGCCCTTTAATGTCAGTCAAGGACAATGACAGTCCTTGTTAGAGAGCTGGATATTCCCAA
The DNA here is from genome assembly GCF_036417845.1 of Apteryx mantelli. Taxonomy (NCBI): domain Eukaryota; kingdom Metazoa; phylum Chordata; class Aves; order Apterygiformes; family Apterygidae; genus Apteryx; species Apteryx mantelli. The sequence continues at coordinate 36,291,144 of NC_089978.1, forward strand.
TATCTTTAGTTCAGGCTAAATGAGGGACCAATCAAATGCCCCTTTCTAGCAATAGCTGAAATAACTAAAGACACCACAAAGTCAAAGATCAGGGCGAGGGAGGAATGGCAAAACATGACCATGTGGCGTAAGAGAGATATCCGAACCAGAAGGTGCATGTTTATGATACTGCTGAGATGACCTAACTTCGAAATGCTGCCAAGAAGGGAGCTCCTTCTCTCTTCCATCTTTTCTCCCTGCACTGGCATTCCTCTGACTCCCCAGTAAGCTGATTCAAGGAACCAAGCCTACAAAGCACTACCCTAAACTCTGACGTCCTTACACCCTGTGAACTAGTTCACTATCTGGTCAAATACGCACCAAGGCCCACAAGTCACAGGACCATCTCCTTCACTGGAAGACAGCAGTGACACTGCCTAAATATACTGCAAAGCTGCTCCTAGACTGAGGAGATAAATCTGAAGTATTGGTTAAAAAGCTGTATAAAACCATGGGAGAATCAAAAAGCTAGAGTGGCATGTGATTGGGTAGCTCTGATATAAAGTGTGCAGTCTCTTGGGAATGAACACTGGCTGGAAAAAAGCCAGCATTTTTGAGATAGACACAGTCTTAACAGGAGCCAGAATAAAGACAGTGAACTCTATGTACATTTTGTAAATTGATTCAATTGCCTAAAAATATACATAAAATTATAACCAGTTTCTCCTATGACTGTAAATAATCTAATACTAAGCAAAGGCTACTTTCTCAGGCTAAGGAAAAACAACATAAAGCTACAAAATGTCAGGCATTCTGAAAAAGCCAGTTTTTTTGATCCCTAACAGCAAATCTAACATTAGTGGACAACACTGACTTTAAAATCATACTGTACCTGTGACACCTGTTTTCAAAATGGGAAAAACACAACCTCAGTCCCCAGGACTGATGTAAAAATAATATTTTTAATGTTTTGAAGCACTGAACTTCCAGAGTGATAAATATCAGAGGAAAGCCCAATAATAATAATAATAATAATAATAATAATAATAAATCATTTTGTCTTTGGACTATTTAGCAAGTTTCCCTATGCTTTAATTAGAGAAAATAATGTAAAATGCTAGAAGGTTGCCTGTACATAGGTTCCGTGAAGGAACCTACAGAAAAGACAAGTTATCACATAACTGTATCCTAAAGTAATCGCACAAGAAAATAGGCACTCTTAATTCTTTTGAGTATTTGACAATGCAATCTCAATGTTTTTCAAACAGTGCTTGGGGTATGTTATAATATAACACAAATACACATACGTGCACTCCTTCACACATACAAAAAACAACTATTCTTCAGTGAGGACTGGTCAAACAGGAAGATTTTCTTTTTCTAAGTGTTATGAATTTCTATGTCACTGTAGTGCAGAAGAAGCTCATAAGCTATAGTCTAGATCTGATGCCTCACAAATGCTCATATTCCATCACTTTACTCTAAAAGGAGAGGCTGACATGATAATGCCAGCATGACAATAAGACCTGCATGACAGAATGTCCAGCAGAAACTCTGTTCTGAGAAAGCAATGGTTGAGAGATTAGAATTACACGGTGACGGGGGGAGAGAAAGATAAAGGAGGATCAAGTATTTCAAATGTGTAAGATTTAATTTTTTAAAATTATATTTTATTCACAAAAGGGTAAACAGAATTTATTCAAAGTTTCCCAAAAGCTTTCAATTTTATGGGATGAAGAATCAAAAAATGCATATTCTGCAAAAACACAACCATCACTATCATTTCTCTTCCCTTGATAAATTAAGTGGTTAAAACAAAGATTTACGTAGTAAAATTTCAGTTTTAATCAACTATATAGTAAATCATTCTATATATTCAAGCCATATTTTCTTAAGTTTACTAAGAGCAAACGATCTATATTCTTCAGTCAGAAAAGACAGACGTGCAAATTGTTTAGCTTATTTCTGATAAGTGGTTACAAGAACAAAGAAAAAATAAGAGCATTTGATTACCATCTTAGAGTTTTGAGAGCTGTCTTGGAATCCTCTAGGCTTCTCCCATTGTGATTCTTAAAAAAAAAAAAAAATCATCCATTGTTTACTTCTGTCCATTTTTAATGTTGTTTAGAAAAACAGATCTAAAGGATATGACACGGATGTCTGTGCACATACAAACAAATAATATAGATATGCTTCATCAGAAAATAAATCTTCCTTGATCAAATCATGGTATTTTCACTACCATGGGACAGTAAACCAAAGTGTCAAAATTACAGGTGGCTTTACAAGGACTAATCACTTGCCAGTCTCTATTAAATTATGGCTGATACACAGACACTAGAATTTTGGTACAAGAAAGATTTTTTTTTTAAATGGTCGCTTTGGCCAGAAGAAACTAAACACATGAGTTTTTTACCTTTTGGAAATTATATTGTATGAGGAAAGATTAAGGCAAACACTAATGTCAGTCCTTAAATTTATAAGGAACAGTTTGTAATATTTACATTTAATAATAACAGAGGATTTCTTTTACACTTTAAATAGATCATAACACACTGCTCCTCAACAGAAGCAAGTCAGATAAATCCTGTAAAGGTGGAAAAAAACCCAGAAAACAACCCATAACCATTGGAGTATCTACTCTCTTTTATTTGGACACAGTTGATGCCCAAGTAATTGACCATTTTATGTCATATTCCTGGTAAGAAAGGTTCTTCGGAAGGAACACACCTATCTTTTCTATATTTAACTTTTGAGAGGCTAAAAATTTCCAGAAACATCTATTACTGAGTTTTCCCATTATTAACTTACTGAAAAAAAGTAAAAACAGTCTTAAGATCTGGATGCCTATGTCTTGAATGTTTAGTATCAAATCTCCAGCTAATTTTTAACATTTTAATTATCAATCTACACTGATACAGCAGAAGAGTAAAGAAATGTGGGTAGTCTCTTCTCATTTACATGCAAGAATTACGTCTGCATTTGCTTCTCACTAGTTTTTACCTCCTGTGGTTGTGTTGTAGTAATATGTGTAGCCCTCAGGAGAAAATCCTTGTACCCACTCCTTCTTTTCAAGTTTTGGTGGCCGTGAGGTATCTTGAGGTGTCTTTTTTTTCTTTTCCTTCTTTTCCTTTTTTTCTTTCTTTTCTTTCTTTCCTTTAATTTCCACTGTATTACTCTGTGTTTTACTCTGTGTCGAAATGGGACCTACATCATCTTAAAGAAAATGATACTCCCTTTTAAAAAAAGATTAATAATCTGAACTTACATACTAGTCACTCTTTTGTAACAGCAACAACAAACAGGAAATTTTGTTCTTAGGAGTATTTTCACTCATAGCATCACACACACAGCAGGTAAACTGAAAAAGATATTAAAAGAACCTTGTATTTTAGCAATACTATAGTTCCATGAGAAAGTCCAAATATCACAAGATGAGTAACACGAAGAAAAAAAACACAAGGACTCATGAATTCCGAGTAACAAAAAGAAGGAAACTAGAAGAGTTATGAAAAAGATGGCTTCCCTAGGAGCTTGAAACTATGAAAAAAAATTTTTTTTTAAGTATATGTCTTCACATGGACAGAACAAAGGTACTCGCTGAACTGCAAGCTGAGTAGGAGATTCAAAGCTCCACTGTTTGACAGTGGTGGGGTCCAAGCTCTCCTGTTTGGTAAGAACTTTGTCTCCACTGGCAGAAGTGAAACATACAATTAACTAAAGGAAGCTGCAGTGCTGATTGCAAGTGCAAACTACAGAGTATTTTTTCTATCACATTGTTTAATTTTCTACTCCAAATTGGATTGTTCCATGGGCAGAGGACACCATAGTTAAAAACATTCTGTACTGCAATTTCCACCATTGGCAAACTGAAGGCTCATTTTTTTTTTTTTAATGACCAAATAGAGTCCTGGAGGCCTAAAAGTCTTAAGTTCCTAAAACCTAATTTAAGAAAAAAACATTCCTATTCAATATTCTTTCAATTCTGTCTTTAATCCTTTGGCAGCTATATGAACTACCTGGCTTAACTCCAAGCCTTTTCAAATCCTCTTGATATGCTTTCATTGCAGCTTCCTCCATTGCTGCAAATTCTTTTGACATGTTTTCTTCTTCTTTTGCTTTTTCCAAGCTTTTCTTTTTAATCTACAAGAACAAAAAGCAAAAAAGATTAAACAAGTCTGACAATGAAAGAGATTAAAAAATATGTATTTGTGAAAACAAGATGTTTGAGTTACCTCACTAATTCTTTTTGTCACATTTTCTTTATGATTCTTTCCTCTTTCATGAAATTCAATGCTCTTCAAAACAAGAAAAATAAAATACACATGATACAATTTTAATTAGTTAGTTTTAGTTACTTAAAATTTAGTTAAACATAGCTTAGCTGAATAAGCCTAAATGTAACCTGTTTTGAAAATACTTAGAGCAAACACTATAGCTATAAAATGTTTGCTCATGACAATTGAGGAACACTAAGAAAAATTCAAAATTGAAATTATGAAAAAGCAGTAACACTTTTTTTTTAAACTCGCTCTGTTTGTTTTCCTGCAAGCTTTCCAAAAATATGTGATTTATTTAACATTCCAAATATTACTATGGTTCTTAATTAGATTATGCTACGCTCCACAAAGATCCCACGAACTTAAACTAGTCTGCAAGTCCATAAAATCTGAGACAGAGGGCAGAAAAAGGAAAATGAGAGAGTTAGGTAACTAAGGACAACAGGACAGTCTGCAAGCCAAGAGCTGCCAGAAAGACTGAAACTAGTAGAAACTAGAAGGAGTTCAGAAGCTCTACCGGTAAAATAGTTGACGTCCTAATAAGGTTCACACAACAAAAATCTGAGCTAATTCAGGTGTTCAAAAGCTAGATGCCTAAACCTGACCTAGTGACCCTAGAATGCCTTGGCAGAGATAGAGACTTTCAGAGGATGATTCATCTCATTCAAAGACAGGCTTATAGGTTACCCAAATCCCTCACTTAATGAATTTTTCTCTTCATTTACTACAGAAAGAGACCTAAAATGATTAACTTACACTTGTGCTTCTGAACTGTAGGTATCTAATTGTAAGCAAGATGAAACTCAGCTCTAGAAGTATTCTTGGCACCAGGTTAGGAGTGCAAAACCTACTTCTGAGTTAGAAACCACTGGCTCTAGTAGTTTGCAAAAGCTGTCTGCAAATCAGACACATCTTTCTACAACCCAGTAACGAGGTAACAAACCCCCATCACATTTCTGTGGGCTATGTGAAATGAAAGAAACCTCCTTTAAATGCTTGGAGCACTAACTGTACCAGGCCCACCTATAAACAGCACATATGCCAGGTTTTGCTTTCTGTTTGCATACTAAGGCTAGGAATAGGTCATGCAGATCTTTTAACGTCTGTGGACAGACAACATTTCAAGAAAGATCAAATGTTAAGTTACAGAACCTGAAGAAAAAGCAGGATCAGATATTTCAGTTCTTATCTTTTACTGCCAAAGAGAATAGCATAGACCATCTTGTGTGCAGATACCTGTTTCTCACTTAACGCTTTAAATGTCACAGGTAAGTATTACAAAGACATTTTAAGATGATATATTTCATGCATCAATAGACTAGTATCAAAAGTGATTTTAAAAGCTTGCAATTCAAAATCCTGGTATCTCAGAATCATTAAGGTAATATGGTAGATCATCCTACAGGTCTGTTGTCTGCTATCCAGCACTTGCAGTAATCGCAGAATTTTTTTGGCTGAGATTTCCAGTAATCCGCCCTGGAAAAGAAATAAAAAAAAAAGATGTGTAATCAGAAACAACATCAAACCCAAAGGTTTTTACATATACAGCCCCAGAAACTAAACCTAGTCTTATTTGGGTGATCCTTTGGTAAGAGTTTCTTACAAACTATGGGGAGCAAGCAAGAGTAGCTGTATTGACTAATGTTCCATATAGCACAGCTCAGTGTTAGCACTGTGCCCAACTGATTCCTGAAGACTACAAAATTTTCTACAACGGAAATGATGTAGAAGAACCACAAATAAAAGACAACACTAGCCCAAGATTAACAAGCTGTACTAAATACCCTTATTAAAGACAGAATTGTCAGAGATGTGCAACTTGTTATTTTTTATATAATGCATGCGATAAATGTTTTTAACTGTAAAACTTTCATTTTAATGTCCAAGCCCACTTTGGATTCAGTACACTGAGTTTAGCAACAGAAAGGTATAGTTTTGGACAATGTGAGCTAATGGAAGGGGCCCTGGAACAGATTCTGACCTGTGGGGTTACAGATAAAACAGCAAATGGTTTAGATGTTTCAGTGTAAAAAGGGGAATATTTTTGAACCATGCAATTTGGATAAGAAGTTGCATATGTGTGAGGAAACATGAGGGAACTTTGCAGAGCTCAGAAGTTAATACATAAAAGTTCTTAATAAAACAAACAACCCCTCCAACAATTAGATAAAGACTGTTTCTTCATCAACAACCCCTTTCAAATGCCAGATGAGGCTCTCACATGAACAGAAATAAATTCCATTTCTTGTTGGCTTGCAGAAATAGATGCAACGCTTCGGTTCAACAGAAAATATTCCAGCAACATACTTTTATGTTTTTAAATTAAAATAAAAAGAATGAGGGGCAAAAAGGAAAACAAAAACAACTCAAGCTAACACTTGAAACATTAGAAACATTAAAAAAGCCAAAAGATGAATCTTTGCTTTCCATCTGAAGATCAATGTACAAAGTTCAAGGAAAATACTTCCTGACATTTTTATTCAATAAAAACAAAGTCTTCGCCATGCACAAAAATAGCACCCCTAAACCCTATGATATGTGCAAGCAAGTCTTTCATAACAGAAACAGACCTGACTGATACAACACTTAAAATTGAAGCACAGATATCAAAACAAGCCCTCCCACCAAGGCTTAGTGTAAAATATAATTTCTAAGAAGCTATTACAATTTAAAATTGTAAATCTGAAGGATATACTGCAAAAAATGAATCAACTTGTAAGCAATACTGTGTTGGCAATATGCAGCTTTTCAAGCAATTTTCTGGAAAGCTAAAAAGCAGCAGCTGGGCTTCCCCCTAATTTAAACAGAAATCCGCTCATCCCTATATGGTATACTTTAAAACTGGGTGATTACTTAGTCACACATTTAATTAAAAGGCTTTTGAGATTTATATTCCAAAATGCACTCAGGCCAAAGCCCAGGAAATCTAACGCTCTGTCTTGAAGACTGAGCGGGTAGGAGGGAGATTCTCACAGAGCTCAGAAATACCTCTAGGCCCTTTCTCCTATTTGAGCTATAGCTCCTAAATTGTCTCTAAATCCTTTGACATCATCTAAGATAAATTTCTAGCTAAAACTTGGGTTAACTTTCCTAAGGTAGAGGACTAGTTCCGACAGAAAACATACAAATTGCAAAACAACCTCACAACATGTTTCAGAGGTGCAAGAACATTTGTGCATTTCCAAGTATAATCTAATAGGACTCCTTCTCTTGAAAAGAATCAAGCATAAATGCTAAAATTAAGACTGTACACTTGCACTTACCAAAAGTCATGAGAGTTAAGCTCTACATATTAGAGAAATCATGCTGGTGAATCTGAGGGGTGAATCTAGGGCTTAAGTATGAAATATTGGCCTTTAAGTTAAAAGCCTTTTGTCTTCATCTGCTATTGATAGACATAGGAGCTGACTCTGTGATGTTAAATATAAAATAAATGTAAAAATACTCAGTGCTGTAGACCTGGTATTATCCTGGGAACCTTAAATTTTGCATTTCATGATTAACAAGAGTTAATTGCATAAATTATGGTCCCAATTCTGAGACTTATGAGCATGCAGAGTATTATATGCTGAGTAGTTCTCTTAGAGATTTTCCAGTTTACTTCATACCACTCAAAGAAAGAGCAAGCTCATCTGAAATATCCACTGAATAACACCTGGCATTACAGCAACGATGGAGCCTGCAAAGCACCAGCAGTGTTGGAATGGGAGTAAACCAAAGAGGGGCGTTTTGGAAAGGGAGCAGCAACTGAAGCAAAATCCCACCTCAGTAGGATTCCACAAGATTTCACAGGCCCTGGCTACAAGCCTGAAAGTTAAGCCAGCTTTATGACAATGTTTAGGCATGTGATTTTTTTATTAATCTACCAAATATAGGCTCATGAGCAGATGCAGTTAAAGTGGCACAAAGCTCTCTTAAACTTGTATAATTGCATACAACCATGGGAATCATATTTTTTTAAATAAGTCATTGTAGCCAAACGGTAGAGTTTTTAAGACTACTTATCTTCTGCCTGCACTTACATCAGTAAAGTTAAGGCTGATGCTTGACTTCAGCTTTACATTACAACTGGTCCAGCCTGCTGAGAACCAGAAAGCTGACTGCCTAGCCATCACCATTACAACCATCTTTCTTCATTTCAGTAAAATGAAGTGAAAAAGACAGTCCACAGTACGTAAAGTTGAATGCATGGTTTTTACACATTTGCAGGACCGTGACCTATGCACTGTATACATTTATTCAGGTGAGCCCATTCAAACAGGAATGAAGGCAGCGTGGTGACCCTAATTTCAAGAGGTGTGCAAGCTTTACTTTGAAGCTCTTCCTCCCAGGAAGGCTTCTGACAAAAAGTCAGTTTGGAGCCCAACCTACCAGAGCTAACTGAGCAAGTGAACTTGGGAAGCTGCCGCTGGGCCTACAGGGAACAGAGCAGTAGCAATACTTTTGGACAAACTGCCATAAACTTTCAGCCAAAGTTGGAAATCCTGTAGTAACTTGCAAAAAAATTTGTATCTCCCAAAGAACAGGGATTTTGTTTCAACTTCTAATGGTCAAACCTACAAGGGAGAATTTGTAAGCTCAGGTCAGAGGACTAAAGGAGATGGGGGGGGTGGGGAAAGGGAAGAGAGAGTGAACACAGAACTGGTTTCTTGGAGCTTTAATGAAATAACTCTTTGCAGCAAACAGCTGTAGAGTGCGAATAGCTTCAATGTTAAAAACATTTTTAGATTTCTGAAGTTCATTTAAGACATTGGGGGAGTGAGAACATAGGGAAGAATAAATACCAACTCTGCATTAACAGCACTCTCCACGTTATTTGCAGCACTGAATTTCAGATATTTTTATTTTGCATAATTCCTTTCTTGAACCATTAGAATCATAGAATCTATGTCAAAATGATGAGAATCTGGATTACGCACTCCTACTGCATGTGAGCCACATGTTTGGGAGAACACAAAGAAGTTCTGTCGACAATATTCAAAATGTAACCTGAAGAATATTCCAGCAGTACTGGAGTCCTGCATCCCAGAACTCTCACTTTCGATCTTCCTGCCAAAGTGCAAGTTTCCTTTCCTAACAACTTATAGCATTATTAACATTTTAACAGATGGTGCGATCAGCCTTCCCATACTGGGAAGCTTTAAGCAACCCTAATAAAGAACCTACCTTCAGTTGATACAGTTTTGCAAACTTTATTTTGGGACTGGGCTGAAAGTTTCAGGTCCTATTCCATACTGGCTGAAATTTTTATATACATACATATACATACATATATATATATAGTTAGAGAGAGAGAGAGAGAAAGAGAAAATAAAAGAAATAAAACTGTTTCAGGTGGTTCTGAAGACAAGAAAAAAGTAATTTGGCCATACAAACATAATCTGGAAGCATTTGCTTTGAACAGCTCTGTTTTAAAACACCAGACTCAAAATTTGGCAGGGATGCAAGGGACTTTGTATCAGGGATATATCTGTCCAAATTATATGCCTTTAGGAGAAAAAAAAAATACATCACACACATGTTCAGCAGTCTTCTTTGATTTTAATATCTGCAAAGATTTTCCACACAGTTAACATCTTCCAGCTTTCTACAGGTTTGAGCACTGAGCAGCCTGTGCATGCATCACTCTCTTGAATAGAGGTGTGTGAAATAACTTGTTAAGCAATATACAGATCCAAGTTCTTGACTACACAAGGAAATGAATTCAGAGGAGCTATTGTGGGATAAATATTCTGTAACAGCCACTCAACTGGACGTGTTGTTATTCAGGAACGCTAACAAATTTTATTTGGGAATACTGTGTACTTCTAAAGCAAAATAATAATATTGGAGAAAAAAAAGAATCACATATATTTCACAACAGAGCCTCCACATGGGGAGACATTCCAGAACAGCTAATTCTAATACAATTATCCCAGTTTATTTTTCTGTATTGGCAAGTTCTAAGAATGACAAGCTAACACCAGCAGGGAAGAAAGCCAAAAAGGAAAATGAGGAAAAGGCTCTCTTGTACTGTGAATTGGGACACAGTGCAATGGCCCTAATGACCCATACTCCCTAAGAATTCATAGCAACTCTTCATTCCTACTGCACTAATCTTACCCTAAAACCCCTTCCTTGATTTATATCCTTTTTTTTTTTTTTTTTAAGAAAAACAAATTATATCTAAAAATAAGGATTCAAGAAAAACAAATCCCTGACACACCAACTACATAGGACTGTCCTCCTAGCCAACATAACCTTAGTGTGCTGGCCTTCTAATATGTCACTGGATGCATTTGTATGTTTGGGCTCCTAACACAGAGTAGCACTGGATGAGAATTTTATCTTCATGAAACAGGGCAGTTCTGTGAAGTGTTTAGTACTTCTGGCCGTCAAGTTGATTACATATTTTGGCAATTCTTCAATAAATTGTAATTTACAACCAAACAGCTGTATCTTTTTATTACTGTATTAGCCCCCTCTAAACAACATACAATACAAGTCATAATCCTACAAGACAATCTCAGCAGACAGTGGAATTTGCATAAGCTGCTTGATCTGACTCTGCATTGGTGCTGAAGATTGTTTGCGTGAATCTGCTTCGCAAGACCACTTTTCTGAATTTTAAGTTACCTATGTTTACATGAAATGGAGCATCACAAACATTTGTAACAATATACAAGAACGCACAAGAATATTAGGGAGGGCAGACTTTTGTATGCATAGAGCTCCAGTAGGACTTATCTCACCTAACTTTAGTTGTCTAAAAAGTCAGATATCTAGTTGTCTAAGTTCCCTCATGTCAATGGAGGGAGACAATCCAATGGCTCCAAAGTGCCATTCTTCCCATCCTAAATTAAGCATCTAAGAAACAAGAAATGAACTGAACTCTATAGGTGCATGTTTCTTTCTCATACAGGGAGTCTAAAGTGAACAATCCAAGCCAACCTCCAGAAGCTAGGTATCTAAAGTCAGAGGTATCTAGTGAGAGCAGAGGTCTGCTGCTGTAGATCCAGGTGAAGGATATGGGTTATGTCAGTAAGAATATGATAAGGATTAGAAGGGAAAAACAAAAACATAAATTGGGTCAAGAAATTGTTCAAGTATAATTTTAGCAATAACTATAATTAAGAACACATTGCATGTAGCATGAGTCTGCAAGATGAGACTCACACAACCTAACCATCAAATACTTTCACACAAAAAGATCTGTAAAGAAATTTTTGATAAGTTTCAGATTTTTTTTAAGCACAGAAATTAGGAAACCCTAAAAAGTAATAGAAATGAGTAAATGCCATTCATCTGACATTCTCATGTAATGAAAACCAAAGCTTAGATTTCGACCCCACCCCCAAAAAACCTATTAAGTCTTAACACAAACTTTACAGTCAAACACCTAAAATAGAGACATATAGCAGAACTAGGAGACAGTGGTTTTCCTTATTATGATTTATCCATAACTAGAGGTACCAAAGGAAACCCTGCTTTAAAGACGGGGGGGGGGGGGATAGAGGACTATAAACACTCGTCCGCAATGCTCACCACCCCAACGCTGCAGCTCAAGAAGCAGAAGTGAAGTCCCTCGCAAGCAGAAAGCAAAGCTACCCGGTGTGCTTGGGAGAGATAAGGGCCAGAAAACGCAAGCAAAAACAAACAAACGAAGGGGGGGGGGGGCAGGAGGCGGACCGAAGCGAGAAGAATGTAACTCAGACTGCAGGGCTGGGCTGGGAGGGTCGCTGGCTGCAGCTGGAGCACTAGCGGGACTGCGGCTGCCCCAGGCCCGCGGGCACCGGGGGCCGGGCCGGCCGCCAACGCCCCCGCCCCGCACCCCCAGGCCCCCGTGCCGGGCCACAGCCCTGCCCGCCCCCCGTGTCCCCAGGGCTCCCGGGCAGGGGGCTGGCCGCCGTGCGCGGAGAGCGGCCGGCGCTGCGCGCTCCTCCGCGGCCCCGGCACTCACATCGCCGCGGCCCGAGAAACAACGCGGCCGCCGCCGCCGCTCCCCTCCGACCGCCGCCAGCCGTTGGGCGGGCCGCGGCGGGGGCGGCGCGGCGCGCGCGCGACTACGGGAGCCGGGAGAGCTCAATCCGCGCTCTACCTCCCCCGCCCCTCGCCACCCCGCCGTCCCTCCTCCTCCTCCTCCCCCGCCCCCGCCCCCGGGAGAGGCGAGCGCTCAGCGGGGAGCCGCTCGGCGAGGGAGCCGCCGCGGCTCGGTGAGTGGCTCCCGCACGCGCCACAAGTTGCGGCTCGCCCGGGCGCCGGCGCCGCGCGGGGGCTCAGGAGGCTCTGCCCCCCTGGGGGGCCGTCTCAGAACTTTGGGCAGGGGCGCGCCTCCGCGGTGCCCGCTTCCCCCCCCCCCCCCCCCCCGGCGCGGCGCCTCCCGGGGACCGCGGGTTCGAGTCCCGCCGCGGGGCAGTCTGAGTCCCCGGCGGGAGACGGGAGGCGCGCCGCGGTGGGAGCGGGGTGGTGGTGGTGGTGGTGGAGGGGGGGGGGCTGGGCTGGGCGAGGAGGAGGAGGAGGTCGTTGAGTCACAGCGAGCCCCGTGCGCGCCCTCCGGCTGTGGCGCCCCGTCTCGCCGGCTGCGCCTGCCAACTTTCCGCGGAGGTCAGGGCCGTGAGGGAGGAGGGTGCTGCTCGTCCCCTTCGCCGCCCGTCCCTCCCTGCCGGCAGCCGCTCCCCCGCCGGCCTGGGTCAGCGGTGGCCCCCGCGGGGGAGACGGTTGGCGGCGCGCGCCCCTGCGCGGGGAGGCGGCGGCGCGGGCGGGCAGGGCTGTGGTGGCGGGCGGGGGCCGGCTGTGCACACACACGACACCCACGTCGGCCCCAGACCGGCCGCGGGGCCGCCCGGGGATGTTCCCCCCGCCAGGCTCCCATGACTCCGGGTGGTGGGGGTTGGCCGGAGCCAGGCTGCTTCAGTGTTTACTTGTTTGCTGGAGAAGTCCCTCCTCAGCGTTTTTAAAAACTTTTTAAAACAAAAGTCATACTGATTTTTCACCCCCCCCCCCCGGTATTATGTGACTTGTTTCCCAACACTACCGCCAAAAAAAAAAACAAACAAAAAAACCCTTAATTCATCGACTACAGCTGGCAACTTTTTTTTTTTTTTTTTTTGTATAATCGCACCAAGGGTGGAGAAGTATGTGAAGTGAGTCATGAGTTTAAGAGGCCCTCTAATTGTTTATTGCAAAAACAAGGGGTGGCTAATTTAACGTGTGGATAGTAAATGGAATAAAAGAGTTATTTAAATTCATAGTAAAAAGATAAAATACAGATATCCTCCCCTCAAGCTTGTTACAGAACAATCTTAAAAAGAAACGGGGGGGGGGGAAGTAATTTTGCTTTGTCCTGAAGGAGGACTTGTGGTCAGACTGTCATAGCTAACTGCAGTAGTTATGCATTTGTCAGCATTTCCATTATAAGTGTAGTTTTTGTGTAGTTTACAACTTGGTTATAAAAATATGCACTGGGTTGAAACTTGGTCAACATCCTCCTCTCCAGAAACATTTTTTAAGCACATTTTGAAATGGTTCCGCTTAGATGCTAAGTGAAAATCCATGGAAAATACTGGCTTTTTATGTTCCTCTAAACTTTAAAACTTATGCTGCTCATGCACATAGACGTGTTTATAGCTATTAGTCCAAAAATTTTCTACTGTACTCATTAAGTTAGACAAAGAAGAGTTTAAAGGCTCAGCCTGTGCAGGCATTGGAATTGCTCTTCAGATCTTTCTGAAGACTTTCACAATGTCACAGCAACCTCTCTTTAAGACACCAGCCTACAGAAGTGACATGGAGCACTGCATATCTGTGGAGCTCAGAGTATTGAGTGCAAGAACAATTTGAAAGCCTTAGCATTACAAACAAGAAGCCAGTGTTAAAATGAGAGCAGAATATGTAACTTTGCTACCAAAGCTCTGTGGGACTTTTCAATGTGTGTTCATTTGCTGCTTCTGAGATCTGGAACAAGCATAGTGTTTGAGGGGTTTCATTTGTATACCTTTATATGTATACATCTTGATCTAGTGAAACGTGCCTGCCACCCAGTGGACATAGTTGAACTGTATACAATATCCTATATTCTATACATTCTATATTCTATACATTTACTACCTCTCCTTTGCCTAACCCAGCCCAACCTAACCCCATCAGTAAGCTTGCAAAGTGAAGTACTCAGAAGTTATAGAACACCAGACTTTAAAGTACTTGTATAAATTTAATCTGGCTATACCTATGCATTATGAAGCTGTCCACAATTATGTGATCAGCTACTGTTTTCCCCACCCAATGAATCAGAGGTGTATCTGCTAATGGAGGCTGCTTGTAAGAACTCTCCAGTTGGGCAGAAGTTAGAAAACATGACGTGAACAAGGCAGATGATTATACAAAGAGGGAGAGGCAGTTTCATGCGTAAGACAGTTGGATGCTGCCTTGGAGAAGTGGATTCTGCTGCCTCTGCCTTTCCCATTGAGTTTCTATGCAAGCTTAAGTTTTTCGCATGTGGACAGTTCACTTTTCTGGGTGCCTTGCTTGAGTCTCTGGAATCTGATTTGCAGTTATGTTGCTTTTTTGATCTGGAACAAAAGGCAATGGTTGTTTGTTCTCAACATATAGAAAATGTTCTGTATGTCAAAGTATGTTAGAAATACAAGTCTTGAGTGTCAGAATTGGTTGCTCAGTGTCTTTAACTTTTTACTTCAATCTTTTCATATCATAGTTTCCTGTTTTTAAAGAATTTGGATAACAGTATCCCTTATATCATGGATTACTGTGCAGTGAGGAGAATCATAAAAGAACCTTGGAGGAAAGAAATAATTCCCTTTCCGGTTTGATAATGTGTAGTGATGCTCTGAAGAACAAGGGGAAAATGAGGAATTTTTGTGTTGATTGTGGCAAAGCTTCTATGGGGAAAAAATGTGACCAGGTCAGTTTCAATTAGAGATTGACCTCCATGCATATAAGCACTAGGATACAGTTTTAATTACCATATGCCACTTAATCCTAGCAATTCTGAAATTCTGTATTGTTGATCATGTTTTTAATGCTGGCTTTCAGTGTAATTTCCTAGGGTTTCTTTTCCTTAAGAAAAGAGAAGAAAAGCAGATACATAGCCTAGGATAGCATACTCAGATTGCCATCCTTCATCAACTGCATTACTAATGTGACACATGGGATTCTGTTATTTGAGTTCTCTGTTGAGAATAACTGATAGCAGTAGGTCGTTCCTGTCTGTGGGCCAGCAGGAGAGGATCTGTTATGCTCTGCCAGTTTGTTTCCCAGCTGTTTGCTGACAGGGGGGGAATGGCCAGACTCGGAAAGGCTGGGCAGCATCCCAGGCTCTGGAGGAGAGCGTGCTGTTGGGATTCTGGACTTTCCCGCTCGGTCTGCACCCCTCCTGTGCCGTTCCCTTTCTCCGTGCTGACTCGTTCTCACGCTGTCGTTACGTCTGTTCTCCTCTTCTCACCTCGTCAGGCTCTGCCCCTTTCCTCCTCCTGCTCTGCTTTTATACTTCCCGTCTCCCTGTTCCCAGGCTCCTAGCACAGTGAGTTGCCTCCCTTTCTCCAGCCCCTTGTTTTTCTCTCCCGTTCTCAAGTCACTCCATGCCTGTTCATATTCATTGTCCCTTCTTGCTGATCTTCCCACAGTCCTGCTTCCTTTGTCAGCTCACTTAGTGCACATGGAGCAAGTCTTTCTCCTCAGCTCTTCTGCTGTTCTCTTCTCCCAGACTTTGCCCTCCATCCTCTCTGTATGAAGCATCTTTTCCAGTCCTTCCTTGTGGTTCTCCACAGTCCCATGTTGCTGTGAAGACCCATAGGAAGGGGCAATGAAAGTGCAGGAAAAGCAGGATTTCAGCTCTTGTTTCAAGTACCTGATGCTGTAGTGGCCTCAACCAGCCCCTAGAGGCAAACTCTGGAGTCTGCCCGGTTCTCTGCCTTGGAGAATGATTATTTGAGTTGCAGTCCTGCCCGATGCGGAGAGGACGGCAGTTACTTTGTTGCTACCGGGGCAGCCTATGTAGTCTGATCGGCATGAGGAGTTGTTAAGGATATGCATGTGACCTAGAGAATATCTACTGAAAGTGCACAAAGTGTGGTTTGTCTTTGGAGGTTTGACCAGATGTGGGTGGATTTTTTGTGGAGGCAACAAATGGTGCATCTTCAATACAGTGGCTCCAGCCTTCATGTCAGGTATCAAATCCGTGGCCCGAAGCAGAAAGGGCGCTGTAACCTTCTTCCAGGAAGAAGTTTGCCAGAGATTTTTATTAACTTTGAAGGATTGTATTTTCCCTGTTCTTGTTCTGAAAACAGCTGAAGTATTTTGGCTGAAATTTGCTTTTCTCAGTCTACCTCTTTCTGCACTCCTCCCTCAGAAGAAACCTCCACAACACATGGAACAAAATATAGCCTGAGGCAGACATTCAACTTGGAAAATTTCAGCCCAAATAGTCAAAGTCTGGCCAAGTTACAAGCAGCTGGAAACAGCATTTTGCATTGGAAGTGTTTAGCAACTGCCTAATCGGCAGCGCTACAAACTTCATCAATAATGTGTATATGTTTATGTACATTCAAATACACTGTTGGTTTATAATATTAATTAATGGGTTACCCAGTCACCTAATTAGTACTCATTTGATTCTGAAAATTTGTAATAGAAAAGTGAACCTAAAACTTTTCAGTTAACTGTATGAAAGCTTTTACTTTCTCACATTATTCTTTGTTGTTTTCCTGGCTGAAAAAATGAAGACTTTAAAATGGAGCCTCTGAAATAAATAACAAGCTGTGGTTTACTTGTTCTGAATCTTTCAGAATGACTTAACAATTGTTAAAGACCAATTTACAGTAGAACTAGAGCAAATTGCTTACCAGAGTGTTGTATTGTAAAAAAAACACATCTTCCAAATTCCTAAGCTATTCATCAACTGTTCTGTTGTAGTAGACTCACCCTATATTGTATCCCTGATATATCTGTTAACTCTGCAGTGAAGTGTGAGTTTAAAACAATTGTGCCATGGAGTCACTGTGGAATAAATACCACAAACATTGGCAAAGTTGCTTCATAAATCTTACTTAGTTTAGGGAGGAGCTTAGGCGTGTCTTCTCTGTGAGTGCAGCTGTTTCTTGTGGGGTCCCCCAGGGACTGGATTTTGGTCTAATGCTGCTTAATATCATTAGATTCACAGTTTTTGTGATGATATCTCATTGTTGCTGATAGATTATATGCAGTTGGGGAGGAGGGGAAGGAGGGAGAACAGGTTACTGGTACAGTATACTCCAAATCACTCTTTTAAATGGTTACCATCCAGCCGAATGCATTTTCATACAGCCAAATACAGAGGAACCAGGAGAGCAGTTACACTAGCAGGACAGGAGACAATCTTCAAGCTGGTAATAAAAAAAGTTTAAGAATTTGTGTGGAAAATCGTATCAACAGGAGTTTTCATTGTAATGCTGTGACTGAGATGTGATCTTTGGCTCGATAGCAATATAAATATTGCATAGAAATAAGAAAGTACACAGCATTAGTAAGATCACTGGAATTCTGAGTCTGTGTCTAATTTGCTATTCACACGTCAGGAAGGAGGTGAAATACTAATAAGAGCTCTGTTCACAGCAACAAAAATGACCGAAGATTTGGAAAACAAGCCTCATAATGTGTGGTGTACAGCATTTTTCAGTTTATCAAGGAGGAGATTAAAAGGTGAAATGATGTCTGTATATATCTTGCGTACGCATAAGGAAAATACATGATAGATTCTTGACACCACTGAGAGATCCAGTGTCTGGGAAATTAATTTAGATGTGTTGTACTTTGAAATAGTAAGGAGCAAGGAGGGCAATTAAACATTGTAATGGTTTAGGATTTGTTGTTACTTGGAATGTTTAAAATGAGACAGGGTTTCTTCCTAAAAAATTTGCTTGGATTGGGGTTTGTGGAGAATTTTTTCAGTGCATGTAGAAGGAGGTGGGACTATGTTCTGTTCATCTGCATTCTTCACTGGATTGAGGAAGCAAGATTATTTGCAGTTCCTTCAGTGTATTGTAGCACATGTTGCTTAAGGTTGGACAAGATTATAATGAAGTCTCATGCTTCAGAACTTCAGCTGCTTGTGTCTGGGGTCAGGAGAATCAGTTTTTCTCAATGTCTAATTTGACTTCTGGGATTATGATTAACAATCATTTCAGTCTCCTCTAGAGCGTTAGCATCTGGTTGCAGCTGGAGACGGGATATTGGCATTCACCTTCCTCACTATTGCTCTGTGTCGATACAGAGAATCCTCTCATGCTCCTAGGCTGGTGTATCTTGTTCGTTTGCTCAGGGGTCGATACCAGTAGCTATATTTAGGGATGAAGAAATTTTCCCTGGCGTTAGATAGGCAAAGACATCAGTGGCGTTTTGGAGCTTAGCTGCTCAGGGGTCACTGTATCTGGAGGCCCGCTTTCCCCTTAACAACCTCACTGTCTTTTGGACGTACCTCTTCTGCTGCTAGCTCTCCTACTGCAAGCAGACGGGCACATGAGAGATGAGAACGTAGGCACACACACATATGTCTCGGCAATGTAGCAGGGCCGGCAGTCACTAAACAACAGAAGTTACGGTGGTGAAATCATTTCATAACCTGAAAGACACTGCCTGCTTACTGACTGCTCAAATCGAGTTGAAGCATTACCTACAGAGTTTCTTATCAGAAAGCTTCACTGTAAAGCTGAAGCTTTAATTTGGCCTGGGAATTGAACTTGAGCCTAGATATTTATGAGATGATGTTTTATAAATTCATAATTTCTTCTTTTTAATATAACAAACAGGCACATATTTTTTCTCTGGGATATGAAGTAGAATAGATATACTTTAAATAGTATTTTTTTTTCCATAGACAATTTATTTTATTGCTTCTAGTATAGGGTAAGTGGTACATCAAAGCATGCCAGGATCTGATGCTCAATATTTCACCTAGTGGTCTTACACTGGACTTTTTTGTTCACACTTCAAAATATCCTCTGAATACTTTAAGTAACAAATTGCATTTTCTGAACAGAATGACATTACTGGAAATTTTCCTATTAAAAAGAATTGAAACAAGAGAGAGCCTAAGTTACTGTAACTGAATATATGTAGACTTCTCAAGCATGTGTGTATAAGTATTTCCCCTTTCTTGAAAATATTTAAGTGCTGCAGTACTTATATCAGACATGATTTCTAAGAACACTTTTCTCAGCCGCTGTGTTGAGATACATGTTTTTGAGAATATAGCATGAAATCAGTCTTCTAGGTTTTGGCCGATATGTCTATCTCTGCATTCACTGAAATCAATGATAATGCTCTGTTGATTTCCAGTAGATAGAGGATCTAACTCACTAACAAAGTACAAATTAAGTCAGAAGTTTTCAGTTTAGTAAGAGCTCTGGTAAGGTTATTTAATAAATTTTTCTACTTAAAATGCAAAATCAAAGCACCAGGAGTAAATTTTGCATCCTATTTTAATGTTCTAGGAGTTTGACAAAAACTAGTTGATACTGAGATGATAACAGCTATCTCCAAATAATCTCTGTTTTGAAAGTGTGGTCATGGATTGCAGTTTGCTTGACATCTTATTGTGTGTTTTGTAATATTTAGTGTGTTTTTATTCCCTTTTCGGCTGTGAAGTGAAACAATGTTATAGGCTGAGATTAAAGTTTACAGAATTGCTAAGTGGTCCATGTCCATCTCAGGGGCATATCAAATCTGAACATAAAACTTTTAAATAGCTGAGCTGTATAACTGAATGCTTCGTTTGGACACCCAAGAGCACAAATTGTGTGCATGTAGGGCAGTTAGGCACCCAGATAACCAAATTAACAAAGGATAGACATAGCAGTAGGTCTGAGTTCTCTGCACAGGTCCCCCACCATTACCACGTTTAATATAACTATAATCAGGTTAGTCAAGGGTCGGGTTTTTTATTAAATGCTTTAGTCTGTACCTGCTACGTGTGTGCAAACTTTCCACTCAGTGCCTTGCCCAGCACATCTGTGGACAGTGAAGATGTAATTCTGCCTGCTCCATAGAATTAATTTAATTTTTTTTTATTTATGCGTGTGTAACAGCACTTTCTTTTTTGTTGTTAATAAGCATGCTATTTCAGGTTCACCTGTGTACTTTAAGCAGCGGGATATTCCCGTCCTCTTTTGTTCATTAATATAATAGTGACATTAAGCAGTTACAGTGTCTGAAGTACCCAGCCATGCAGGCATCCGAGAAGTTTAATGAGATGTTTCTTCCATTTTGCTCGACCATGTTCTGCAACTTATTTATGCGTAATGTATTCAAGTAGGAAACTGAGCACACTCAGAGTCCTGAGAGAAGGTTGCTCACATGGTATCTGCTGCTGCAGCTTCTGTTTCGGCATCCGTTACTGCTCCGAGAGAAGCTGTTGCTTTCATTTTCAGTAGCTCAAGCAATAAGCATGTATCAGACACTTTGGGGGCATGTTTGAGCTCTTCAGAGGAGGAGAAAAGAGCCTGGTTTTCTGCCTCAAGAGACAGAACTGCTGGTGCAGAAAGTTGGAGAATTCTGCAAACTTGTTGCAGATCTTCAGAGATTTTTTTTTGACAATGAAAGTGTTGAACAGCATCCTGGCATCTGTTCTTTGTTCTTTATTTTTGTAAGAGATGCTGTGTTCATGGGGAAATTCAGCCAGACATTGCAAGGTCTCCAGATGTTGGCCAAGAGAATAACAGCAGATACTGTACATTAGTTTTGAAGGAGACTGAAAGAGCCTATTTTGTTGCCCGTTTAAACTATTGAAGGCATGAGGATGTTATGTTACCCGTGGCTTAGGTTTTTCTATTGTGTATGTAAAATACATGATGGGGAAGTGCTACTGTCATGAATGAAAGGACAGCAATACTTCTAGTTAGAAAATGGATGGAGACAGTAGTTAGCATTTATATGCTGGTATAGGACCACTGACTAATCCAACATATTGTGACAATAATGTGTTACCGAAGAAACAATAAATATCTGGAAAAAAGGCATAGTCCAATGCAGTTTCAAAACTTCAGTACTTTTGGGGAAGCCGACTGATTTAAACGTTAAAAATTTACAAACTGAAAACTTATGAATTAATTCATGCATCAGAATATTTTTTTTCCCCTTGAGTCTGAGGAAGGATGTTCTTGGCCTTCATGTAGCCATTTATACTCAGTTAGATGACAGTAGGAGAGAGCTCCAAAACCTTCTTGACCTGGACTGTGGGCCGCCTCCTTCCTGTTGTTTCCTGGCTTGCAGATGAACATGACATAAATAAAGCAGCTATCAAGCTCCAAAAGAAAGTCTTGTGTTGGAGTATTTCTAGCAGTAATTCTCCAAACAAATACACTACCTCAGACAATAGCCTTGATGCAAATTGACCTTCAGTCGGGTATTGTTTTCCTTGCTCTCCCCCTGCCTTTGCATGTGCACAGGAGAGAAATACCTAAAAGCCAGACAGCACCATCTAATGTAATGGCTGATGCTTAACTGAAAGGGATCCCAAGTGGAGACAGGCTTTCTCTAAGTAAAAAAGTTGTTCGGCCTGAGAGACAGCTGTGCAGGACGAGGTACCAGCTTTTCTACCCTGGCCACCTTCCCTGGGACAATTTGCACAGGAAAGCAGAGGTGGAAGAGGGTGGTGGCATGAAGAAGTGCAGAACTCTTGGTCTCCACGTCCATGACTCTGGTGGCTGTGAAGACTACTGCTGTCCTCCATCTGTCCCCCCAGCAGCTTGTGACCGATCTCCTGCCAGAATTCGCTGCCCTGTCAGACCTGAACAGCCTAACCCTTCTGTTTCCCTCAAAATGATTCTGTTTAACTCGCACAGTTTAAGCAGTAGATTTGATTTTAGTTGAAGTGGGATGGGGAGCTTAGGGGACAAAGTTGAGGGTACAGTAGGTTCTGGTAAATATATCGAGAAGCTGCTGAGGGTGGGTTGGAGTCGCTAGCCTTTGGAAAATAGTGGAAATCAGATGTGTCCACAGTCTGAGGAACCATTAACCCTTTTTCCAGCCTCAGACTTTTGCCAGCATTTACTTTTCATATTTCCTCCTGGTAAAATGGAATTATAATCATATTTAATTGTGAGCAGCTTATATAATATATATCCCCTGGCACCTGCTTACCTTGAAGCAGTTCTGACTTTTTTTCTCAGGTGTCTGTATCTGTCTATTATGTGCTGCTGCCTTTCATTTGATACCTTTTTAAATGAAACTTTCATCTTGAGCCTCTATCCAAAAGAAAACCTCAGGAGAGGATTTCCTGGTCAAACAATTTAGTGGGTTAACAGATTTAGTCTTCAGCATTCGTAAAATAATTTATTAAGGCTTTTTCAAATTCATTTTTCAGATTTTAATGTTATAATGTTAAATACAGTCAAGACGGTGAGAGACAGAGATACATTTTTATGTTCTTGGTGAATAAGCTTTTATGAAAATTTTCCAGGACACATCAATAGATGTTAAATAAATATTTTTCATTTTCTTATGACTGAATTTACTAGTATTTTTAAAATTATTATTATACTCTATTTTGAGCTGATTGTGTCGTCATATACATCATCCCTAGTGGATTATTGCAAATGTATTATCAAAAATCTGATCTACATTCTTGTTTTGCCTCTGGAAGTAGGTTTTCATGCATTCTGAAAATGAGGTCATATAGTTAAACTGTCACAATATGTTTTCAGGGTGGTGTTTGCTTGAGAGATTTCAGTATTTCCTCTGAGAGAGAACCAATATGATAACTTTTATAGGTGTCTGTGTTTTGTTCACCTGAAAAAAAAATTGCATCAGCAATTGAGGTCTGTAGTCTGTCTATTTTATCATTACTGTGTGACTGCTAGCTGGATGGTCAAATCATAGGTGAGGCTCTTAATGTATTAGCGCCCCTATCTTTACTGATTAGTTCTCTCCCCCCCCCCTTTTTTTTTAATTTAAGCACATTAGTGTAAGAATGTAACTTGTTTCTTGCTTTCATGGAGAAAAAGGTAGTTACCCACCAAATTGCCTTTATTATGGTGACCTAATGATAAATACTGTATACCTCTTCACATACTTTAAGGCTTAAACTAGATTCCAGGTCTTACGTCTTTGCCTTAACACCTTTTGAGAATATTTCTTATTCTGCTGAATTTTCTGATCCTCTGTGGCTCATGCATTCTCCCTTTTATTTTTTCAGAGTGATGTCAAGTCATTTAGCAATATCAAATATTGACTGAGACTGTATAGTTCATTGGAGCTTTCAGTTTATGAGGTGTGTTGTGGACAGCCATATCAAAAATCCTTTCTCCTGGGGGTGGGGAAGGGTCTGTCACATGTGTGTTCAGACTTAAGGTTCCATCATTCTGTGTATCTTATATCACACGGAGCAGCAGTCTTATTACAGGGGTTTCAACAGGCACAACTACTTGTGTGGGTGTGGTTTAAGAGAGAAAATACATAATTCTGGTTCTTTTGAATTGCACTTTATTCATGTTTGCAGGGTGGCCGCTTTTTATTGGAGGAAGCAATTCTAAATGGGAAGTATCAGTAAAAACAATGAATTTGAATGTTAAAGAAATTGGAGGACTGGTATGAAAAGGTGGCTTTTACGAACACCATTTGCTACTTTTTTGTACGTGTGCCCCCTCTTTCTTACCGGTCAGGTTTCTAAATCATGTTCTTCCGTTCATTTGTGTAGAGGAGACAAGTAGAAATAAAAAGCCTTAAAGCCTTTTCTTTGTCATTCTGGGGAAGATCCCTTCTTGGAATTAGATGTTTTATTTGCTAGAAAAAGAAACTGCTTATGTGGTCCAGATGTGCAGGCAAGAGTTTACTACTAGTACCTGCATTCTGGCTGGAGCATGGTCATGGCTTGGGCAGCTTAAAACCAGAAGTCTCCAGACTTTTGCTGTGTGGCGCCTCTGCAATCAAGTTATTCCTGCTTCAGTATCCCAAGATGTGTCTTGAATGTCGTGATGCATGGGGTGGATAGAGAGTTCACTGAGGAGCAGGGAACAGCTGGGAAAGAGAGAAAGTTAGGAAAATGGAATTCAAAAAGGGAAGGAAATAGAAGAAGGTAGATCCGGAGTAGTTTTCTTCTGCTAACTGCCGGGATGTAAGCCAGAGAAATGAGATACAGAGATACAGAAGAAATTGTGAATAGTCCTTTTGATAAAACTGAGATAATTTAAATTGCTATGGAATATTTGGAAGCTAAATCAGCACATACAGAATTCATTACTTATAGTGTGAAAGTTAAATTCCTCTTACCCAACTTAATATGTAGACAAGTGTTTCCTGAGAGATTTTTTGGCCCTTCTTAAAAATAGAATGTTAGCTTTTACTAACCATGAGGAAAAATTTACTGGAATCTAAATGCTGCCACCAAATATAACATTGAAGAACAATTATATTTAGTTACAACTTTGATTCCCCCTTCCCCCCAATACTGCATTAGGGTGATGTAGTTTTGAGGAGATCAACAGCATTAAGCGTGAAGAGGCAGTTTTTTCATTTAAGATTAAAATTTGTAAGTCAGCAATTGCAATCAGTGAAACACCAGGACTTTCCCAATTATGTGTGAGCGGGAGTTCAGTACCACGGCTCTGACCCAGGGGGAGCAAGGGGAACCTGATGGGGAAACTGAGGCAATGAGGCCCATCAGCACACACAAATTGACCTGTTTGCTTATTTGAGGTTATAATAGTGGTTGTTCAATGCAAGCATCGTTTTCAGTCACGAGGAATGTGGGAGAAAAAAAAAAGAGTGGCCTGCCATTTAGCTCCATTTTTATCTCATTAGCGATGGGATTTTTTCAGAGGATTTCAAGTCTTTATACCTTTGCTACTGAATAAGAATTAAAATAAATAAAAACAAATTAAATGGATGATTAGAAGGCATCTTTTGGGTGGCTGGCGCAAGCAGAGTTGGCTGTGATGTATGTCTGTTCTGCTCGGAGTTAAAGGCAAAGATGGTGTGGACAGTGGTCAGATGGGGTATGAGAAGGGAGCTTTGTAACAAAACCGAACCTGAGCATGCCAAAATTTATAGGGGTGGAATATAGAAGCTACAAGTGGCCAGTTGTAGTATTTCAGAGTAACTGGGAGACGTTAGTCATATCTCCTTATAATTCCTTTTGAATGGTTTGCTGGGTATGGCTTCCCGATACTTTTGCCTGTTTTCCAGTGGAAGCAAGGTCTAGAAGGCTCAGCTGTGGGGTGTGTGTGTGTGTGTGTGTCCGTCCCTCCTAAGAAAGTGGCACCCTGTAGTCACTACTGGGCAAACTTTACTAAAGGACAGAGGCTTAAAATAATTTTCTACAAGCTTCTGAGAACAGGTTGTCAGCTTCTACATACCCCAATTGCAGGAGAGGCCACAGCAGATGTCACACCAAGAGCCCACTGCAGAAAGGTGCTTTTGTCCAGATTCAACTCAGAAAAGACCTTCAGTGCAAGCTGGCCATCACACAGCAGATCTGAGGCGAGCGTTTTGGGTTTTGCTAGTCCCAATGTCTGTAATGCGGCTGGTTCAGCAGGGGAAGTAACTGTTTTCCTGGGGCAATCTGAAGGGGCTGTGAAGGAATGGCCAAAATTTCCATGGTGGTTTAAGGGATAGTACTATATCCTTGCAGCAAATAGACTCCAAAACTGCGTGTCTTCTTCCTGATCCCATCTCCAGTGAAGTTTATTTGAATTGATATATATATATATATATATATTTAATAAAGTACAGCTAATGATAATTTTTGAGATACAGAGATTAAACAGCTAAGAATTTTATAGTATAACAGATTTCTGATAAGGCCATTTGGCAAGTAAGAGTATTTTTGTTTGGTTTTGTTTTCTTCCTAAACTTCTGATGCCATGTATTTTATATATAAAATGCTATATACATACACATGTATATATATATGCCTCTGTGTGTGTTTGTGTGTGTATATGTGTAAAATAATCTTTGGAAAATTCTTAATACTTGGAGTCAAAATGTTAACCAATTTATAATGATGCATTTCATTCTACCTTAACTATGCTGTGCTTATTTCTTTGTGTGTGTGTGCTTTGTTTTGTTTTTTTTAATAACATAGTTAAACTATTTTGAACATATCGTTCTTCAGTTATGGTCTTGTTTTGGCTTTATTCTTTGACATCTCTTTGGGTCTGACACTTGACAGTGTTTGCACAAAATTGAGTCTTCATTGCTCCAAGTCGGGAGAGAGAGGAAAGGATTTCTTCTTGTGTTTTGACCTTTCCCATAGAATGTATATGTATTTAATAACTTGACTCCAGGGATGTTCTGAATGTCACATCAAATGAAGTCACGAGTGGGACCCTCCTGTCTTCTCCCCCACTCCTGGAATAAACCTCACCTAAAGTACGTTGTCTTAACCACAAATACTGGCACCCAAAAATCTCATTAAGAGAACTGACTTTGCAGCATTGTCTGATCATGCTATTTTGGATGTAGGCATAAAGGGAATGTCCTTGCACTAGAGAGTGTCGCTCCCTTTTTTAAGGCTTGCATGGTTATGCCAGTAATGATATTCTGCAAGGTGAAAGGCTGATGTGCAAAGGAGTGAGAGACTTCTTACAATTTTTTTTTTTTAATTAAGTGGTCACAGAAAGGAGAAGCAGTCGATTTACACATTGTATTACCCCCACACATTTAGAAGAATACAGAAGTGTAGAAAAAACAATCCTTGAGCCGACACAACTGCTCAATGATTATATGCTGTTTTCCCCATTTTTCTGTTTTGTTTTGTCTATTTAGATTAAAAGGCCTTTGCTGTTTTATCTTTGGCCTGCAGATCTTACAGTGTGCTCTTTTCTGCCTAAAAATATGAATTGTTCTCTGGGCATTATAAGTAAAGAGCCAGGCTTCCTGTGGACCTGAATCCCTCCCCCCCACCCCTTTTCCCTGTATACGGTAACAACAGCTATGCCCTGGGTGCCCTGGGACCTCTTTGCCTGCTGTGCTGAGATCCCCTGGGGTCTGCCAGCCCAATACCTGCAGGTATCCCATGTAGAAGGAGCTGCAGTTTTCACCTGCTGGTGTAAAAGCACATCACTTAATGGCTCTGGCAGTTGTATGCGTGGGGCCCAGTGGTATTCTTGCTGTTCGTTGGCTGGGCTGATAGTTGACATTAAATGGTAAAAGTGAATTTTCCAGTGTGTTGGTTGTATTTTGTTACACAAGTCCTATACTTCCAGATGTGACTTCTGCCAAAAGATGTACATATGATATACTCATGCAGCTTTGAAAAAAAACTTGTAAAATAATGTCACTTTCTGGAATAGGATGGCGGGAAATGAGTCTATTTTCAGAAAGTAAGTAGAAATAACTTACCTGACCCTACTTGAAACACCTGGAATCAAAACCTTCAGACAGGCTAATTGGGAGCTTCCAGGAAAGCAGCAGTCTGCTGCATGCAATTAAGGATTAGCCATAAAGGAATTAAGGAATGTTTGTTTAGGAGAGGGGGGGTAATTTTGTCCTGGAAAAGACAGTCACAGAGGAGAGCTGCTCCTAGCTGGTGCAAAGCAGCAAGTGGATAGTGTCCTAAAACCAGCAAGCCAGGCTTGTCCTGAGGATGTGGACAATCAGTAAAGAAAAAAAAGGTTATTTTCTTTACTCTTTCTCCTTCCTTAGAGAGATTGCTGGCCACTGTCCTGAGAAAAGCCATACTGATTATTCTGAATGTTAAAAATAAATTGGTCTGATGTTATTCTTCAGTAGTGTTTGAAAGATAAGAAGGTTTCATTGACCAGTGACAAGTAGTGTATCTTTGTCTGATATGCAAAGCTGGAAAACATTTCTAATGCATCTCGCTAAAAAGGAGGAACGTTAGAAGTGAGAATTCAGGAAATAAAATTGTTCAGAAAAGCAGTGGATGAAACTCTATGAAATTAGGGTATCATTCTAGAAAACAAGCAGCCTGCCCTCAAATTTAGGTCTCATCTGTGCCTTGACATTGAGGGAGTTAAAATCATTCCACTCTGGCTGATGGGATAGAGGTAGAGGTCTTTAAAGCTGATGGACCTTCAGTAAATACAGGAGAATAGGGGATATAGGATTAAATATCTATCTATCTATCTATCTATAAAATGCTAAATTTACAATATTAAGCTAAAATAATAACCATAAATATATGCATAGTACTTTGGGTGAAGCGCTGAAAATAGCAAGTGTTTTATAACTCTTGGGGAAATGACAGATTACTCAAGGAAAATATTGAGCTTCTTCCATAAAATAAGTGACCTGTGGAAAGCAGGAAAAAAATCACATATAGGAAATCATGCCTATCATGATGTCCTCTCAGTCTCTTAGCCTCTAGTTTCTGATACTGTTCTCACGGCTGCCTAACTCACAGAGTAAAGAAAGACGATTCCTGTGAGGCTTTTGGAAAACATGTTGTGGTAGCAGCAATTTTCTCTATGAAACAGAGCCTGTATGTATGTATGTAATAGTATCTTCCGGGATGTGTCTGCCTGCCATACTTCATTTTTATGGGCAAAAAAACCCAGGAGAGATAAATATTTGGTTTCTTAGTGATCCACAGAATTGTAATCTTATATGATTTGCTTGAAGAACTGCTCACCAGGACAAAGATTAGCGCAGAGATGCAAGGCTGCTGTTTGTGCGAGCAACTTGAAATTTAGCTGAGATCCAAATGTTGGCCTTCTAGCTGTCAGTTCACCTTATCTGTAACCTTAAACCCTGGCTTCCCTCCTTTTTTTCCCCCTATATTCTTTATTTTTTTCCCCTCTTCTTAATGATTTATGTATTCAGATCAATTGATGAATTGATTCATTCAGCACATGCTTGCATAGGTATGCCTGCTACTGAAAATAGTGAACATTTCCTGAACAAGTAAGTAATCAGGTGATGTTTCTAGCTAACTGTTCTTTAATAGCCAGTTCTCTATCTGAATGAGCTGCAGTGGAAAAAGTATTTATTTAAATGAGCTTACTTTTCTGCACAACTTACTTTTTTCTCCTGCCTCTCCAAATTAGTGCTCTTATCTTTCTCTGCTAATTAGAGCAGCTGTAAGAGCAGTAATAAACACACTTCTCCCTTCCTTTGCGTTCACACCATGAGCAATGCAGAAGTATTCTGTTGGGTTCTCATAAGCATCTAAACATATTCGTGGA